>NC_141829.1:22680264-22989431 GCF_982586985.1 Callionymus lyra
CCGCCGCTGCCGTGACGCCGACGTGCGGGTAGTAGTGGAGCGGCATGTGCGAGTGGAAGGGGTACGGGAGACTTCCGGTGGCGGCGGCGTGGGTCATCATGTAGGTGTAGAAGCTGGGGTCTGCAGGGTGAGGCCAGGACATCGCCAGGCGTTGACGCTTGTCCTTCATGCGTCTGTTCTGGAACCAAACCTACACAAGATCCGAGATAGGTTTTAGAATCTAAATCAATTCAATTATAATTAATTCAAATATTTGTTGTAGAAACCCGAATTTAGATCCACTCAACAACTACACGTTAAATATTAAATAAAGTGAATTAATTATTTTTTAAATATTATTATTAATAAAGATGAAACTCATTGAATAACATTAATTAAAAGCTAAAAATCGTTCTTTAAATAATCAAATTAGTTTTGCTATAATAAATAAAATCGAATATTGAAACAAACAAAAAAGACACGGCATCTCACACATACACACACAAACACACACCTTTATCGTCGTCTCTGGAAGGTTCAGCGCCGCCGCCAGTTCGCATCTTCGCGGCCTCGACACGTAGTTTTCCCGGTAGAACTCCTTCTCGAGTCTGCCGATCTGCTCCCGGGTGAAGGCGGTTCGGTACCGCCGGACCTGGTCCGCGTTGGAACTGTTCGAACCCACCGAGTTGCCGTTCATGCCCGAGAGAGAGTTGGAGCTGTTGTTGGAGGACGCGGAGTTACTGTCGGAGAAACCTGGACGAGACAAAAGCAGACGATGAGCGGATGTTGAACAGAGGAATGAACTGAAACAAACAAAAGGACACGATTCATTCTGTTGGACTCAAAAAATAAATAAAAAATAAATCGCATTAATCGCCCCCTCAAATGTTTTTTTTAAATTATTAAATAAAATACATTGAACGAGGTAAATAATCAGCCAGCATAACATTTCAAAATAATAATAGAAATATATATTGTTTATTCATCATCTGTATTATGTTTCAATTTAAAAATAATAATCATGAAATTTATGAAAGAAAAAATATTTAAGTCATTAATATTATTAGGTCTCGAGTAAATGGCACGTCATAAAACATTTTCATAACAACATTATTCATTATTTCAACACTCGTTTAGTCGCCAAAACGTTTTAAGTAGAAACTGCATTAAATAAAAATAATGATACAAAATGTTTCAAGATAGAGAAATAACAATAACGACATTTAAAGATAATTTTACAACGTTTATGTTGTTGAATTAAGCGTTCTCTTTGTATCATATTTTATAGGTTGGCGTGACACAAATAATAAAAAAATGATGCGTTGTTTTAAAATAAATATGAGCACAACATTATTAAAATATCTGGTATCGTTTAAGTTAAATAATAATTGCATGACTCTTCTGTGTCAAATGCATTGACTTGCGAGAAAGCGGTAGCGTATTTATTTTTTTAAAAGCATTGTTGATATTTTTAGAAAAATATTAACTATTACATGTTTGTTACACTGAAACGACAACTGCATGTCATTTTTTTCTCTTGGGTTCAAAACAATACATTTCATGGTTTAAAAAACGTGCACTTTGTTCTGTTGTTTTGGCACGAAAAAAACATTTAAAAATATTAAAATCGAGTTTATGACATGAGGGGAATTGGAATAAAATGTAAAGGTAAAGTTCACACGACACATTTATCGGTCAACGAACAAAATTCATCTGCAATTCTGCACATATTTTGAGGATCAATTGTACAGTAGAAACAGCGCATTATTTCAGATATTACGTTTGAGGAATACGTTTATTTATTTAAAGTGATAAACCGTCGCAAATAACGGCCCAAATTGTATTTATATATATTTCATTTATATATGTAATGTAACAATTGTAACCTCGGTCGATTATTTTTAAATATAATTATCGTTAACAAAACTTTATAATTAAAAATGAATAATTGTCTTTTAATATTTTACGACTAAATGTTTGCCTTTTATTGAATTAAATTCTACTTTATCGAATTGTTGCCTTAATTAGAAATTACATTTTTTAATATCCCTGAATTTAAAAGTCGTGTTCGACAGTGTCGTTGCAAATGTTTTTTTCTGGTGGAATAAATACCTTTGTTGTTCTCCTTGTGCTGGCTGGGGGAGCGCATCGAGGGGCAGCCCACCTCCACATCGCTGTTAATGTCGGATTCCTGCGAAACTTCCGAATAAATGCTCATCTTCTTGCGGCTCTCGGACGACGAGATCTCCGCCGACGACGTGTTGTCGCTGCCGTGGTGCGAACCGAACAGACTGTCGATCTCAAACTTGCCTTTGCTCGGGATGTCGGCCAGACTCCCATGCATGGAGGCAGAGCTGATCCTGGGGCTCAGACGTCCTCCGTGCTGCGAGTTCTCCAGGGCCTCCAGCACCGAGTTCCCGGCTCCCGCCTCCGAGAGTCTCTTCCCTGCGACTGGACTGTGCAGACCTCTCTCCATCAGTATCATCTCCTTTCTTATCCTCTCCATCATGGACGTGTGACAGCGGGGTCTGGGGCTCCAGGAGTCGAACTACAGCTTTTCAACCAACAACAAAGTCTCCAGAATGACGAAGAGGTGTTGAAAAGTCTCCAGTGATCATTTATTTGAAAGAGGTTTACACGCAAATAAAGAGCAGAGGGCTGTCACTGATGATGGAGGCGGCCTTCGCTCAGACGAATAATATCCAAGTGAGGAAGAGGAGGAAGAAGAAGAAGAGGAGAGATGTGCGTCCCTGCTCTGATCTCTGCGTCTGCTGCACATTGCTCATGGGTTTGGCCTCTTGGGTGAAATTGACAGTCTGATTAATAAAATGAGCAGCGCAACATTTCCCTCTTCATTTAGGAATATTATTATGCTTTGATTCTCCATTGTTTCCTCCTCTCTCCTCGCCCTCCCCCTCCTCCCCGCACCTCCTCGCGCCTTTTTAAACAAAATATATGCACTTTAATCACGCGCACTCTTTCTTAAAGCCCTCCATCCGTCACACGGAAGAAGATTATATTTTAACTTCGTGTTTAAGCGAAATAAACGGATGCATTTATTAGGAAAAGTATTTTCAGTTCAACTATTTTATATTATCTTTGCACATTTTTACATTTAATAATTCCAAAACAATCTCATCCGTCTATTTATTTATTTGAATAGGGAAAACATGAAGTTTGTGTAGTTATGCTCAAATCTAAATTTAATTATTTTTTAAATGAAATTAAGAAATCGCCCGACAAGCATCCCTGCGTCCTGTGGCGCCCTCTACAGGTTAAGATAGTCACTAATAATAATTAAAAGAAAATGGGATTTTATGAATCTGAAAATGTTGCATTTCTTGTGTTTTAGCGATTAAAAAATACAGAGTTTCTATCGCTTTCATATTACAAGATTTCAGTTGAACTTTCTCCGGGGGTCTTGTTCACGAGTGAAGGGACATGCGGCTGGAGTGAACTCACTCGACGGTAAAACTGAGATGGTAGTTTCTTAAACATGTTCATCCATGAGTTTTAGAATGTTGTAAACGTAAACAATAGTAGAAGCGTAAACCCAGCCTATCTCTTATTACTAATAACCTTACAATTGAAAATAGGAGAATTTAAATAAATATATTAGAGAAACTGCTCTTCTTCAGGTGCTTAAATGAAACCCACTTTATGTTGATTTTTGTTCATTTAAATTAATATAAATAACCTTTATTGCTATTGTAAATTACGATAAGGCCAACTTTTAATTTGAGCAAGAAAACCTTAAAATGTAACATGTAATTTATTCTCTTTTTTTTAATGCATTTGCACAAAAATGCGATGAACATATTTTGGTCTTGTTCTCGAGTGAGGGAATTTCTGGACCTGAGAACGGTGGTGTAGAGTTGAATAACAACGTGAAATATGCGTTGACAATGTTGATCACAGGAATAATGTGGGGGAGATTCAATTGTTATCCTAAAAATACAAAGTCAAATAAGAATTATAACATAAATATCTGATGAATTTGATGCGTGCTGTGTCTGGACTTTACTCCAAGTCGAGAATTTATTTCATGTAAAATATGGCGAACAAAATCATAATTATGAATGTTATGAGGAAACTAACTATGGTATTATTCTGGTGAAAAAACAATTTTGATAAATGTATCAGTATGAAATCAAATAACAAACATTACAAGATATGAAGTGCAAATTATGTTAGACATGAATGGGAAATAAAACACCACGAAAATAAAACACCATAAAGAGAAATTGTTGCCAATAAAAATCATTCAAGTCTTCTTTTGCATGAGTTTTATGGACCTCTTTGAAAGTCACAATGTGTCCCCTGAACCAGACGTTGAACCCAGACTGATAATAAGAAATAAGAAAGAATAAGAAAAAAATATTTATATTTGTCAGCAGGTTCAAGATCCAGTATTAAAAAATATCGTGGGTCACTCGATTTATGGCTGTCAATCATTACGTTTCGTTTGTTAAAGTTGTCCCACATTTGACCACGCCCCCTTTGCAGAGCAGGATATAAATCTACATGTGTGTCTGGAAAACTAATCCATCTCTGAAGCCAGCACTGGCACCAACATATTAAGATACTGGAAAAGTGGCAGCATTTTGAGAGAGGTTGTAGTCAAGAGCGCCATCAAGTGGGTGTAAGTGGTATTGCAAAAGAACGGCGCATGAAAGTGCAACACAATCAACTGACAGAGAGAACATCAATGCCAAAAACAAAAGGGAAAAAGTGTGTCTGTAGCTGTGAGTATTGGTCTGTGTGTCATGGACTGGAGACCCGTCTGTGGTCAACATTAGAGGTAATCTCAAAAACTGATTGGCTCATCGTTTTAATGCAATGGAATTCTAAACTACGTACACAAAATGATCTTCCATTCATCCGTGAGAGATTAGAATCTATTATTTTACTGCATTATACAAGTAATCCTAGAGTAATGTCCTCAAATGTATTTATTTGGGCCCTTGCTCCTGCATTTTACTTACGTGATAGCACCATCTAGTGGTCAAGCAGTGTGTCACAGCTTAGCTGTCTCAGATGATTTTCCATGTTTCACAAACGTAGGAAAATAATTGTTTAAAAAACATAAAACGAACTAACTCACTGCAACATGTACAATCAAAAATATCTTAAATGCAGAGGTTTGACAAATGATAGCTTTATGTAAACATACAATTGTATTTTTATGAAGGTCTAGAAAAGCGCTATACAAATATTACTTACTTACTTACATAATGTTTGTTGTTGTTATCAATTTGTTTATCGTTATTTTATTCATTATTGTGCATTATAAATTATTTGTTATTCTTTTTTAAAGGGCAACTAATGTGGAAACCTGTCTCTCATCATGACCATGTTTTGAACGTATTACTTTATAAAGTTCTTCAGCGTCTGAAATCTCGGCGAACAAGCTGTTACGAGAGCAGAATACATTATGATAATGGATTCATTCCTCCTCCAGCCAGCTGTCATCACACCTGCTTTGTTTATACAACGAGTTCCTTGAATTTATGACGTGTAGTGAAAAATCTCGAACTTCTTCTTCTTGAACAATGACAGCAGAGTGGGCGTTGTTATGGTAAACAAGATTTAATCTTCAGAAAATAAAGGTTTTTTAAGTGGGTGGGGCATAAGCACATTTTCTAATGTACATATTTGAATGAAAAGAGAGTTTTGTACAAACAGACACATACTGATGAGTACAATAGAGTCCAAGATCTATTTAAGACACACTTAAATACAAACATTAGTTACCCTTTAACTTTTGTACTTTTATTTATTCTATTATGTGATTGTTTAATCTTGTTTTGTGAACTGCTATAATATCTTACATTTCCACAATGTGAAGGTATATCTAATCTTATCTTGTTTTGACTCACCAGATGTGCATGTGATCCTTGCTCTATGAGTTGCTGTTTAAATGTCTTTTGATAAATATCAAAATGTATAATTACATTATTTATATTGCTTAAATACTACCTAAAGAGTAGCCAAAATGCCAGCATACAAGGAAGATGGATTAATCACGTGGCGTATTCTATTAGCGAGGAGGTCTGTCTCTCGGTCCACTCCTCCATCTGTCCAAACATTTGTCCGTCTCTCTGTTTGGGGTGAAAATAGCTCAGTTATCAATGGATTTTAACTGGTGTTTCTGGCTCCAGGAATCTTTTGAAGAATCTTTTTTTTTTTATTTTTTATTTTTTTTTTAGAATCCCTTATTAGTCCCGCGAGGGGAAATTCAACCATTCACACATACTGATGTGAGTAGGCTGCACACTTGCGCCAAGTTCACCATCAGGAGCAATCAGGGTGAAGTGTCTTGCTCAGGGACACAACGACACAAGCTTGTCCGGAGCTGGGATTGAACCTGCAACCTTTTGGACTGCAGGCAACCACTCTACCATCTGATCTGTCACTGTACAGTTTGACAAAAAAACAAACTACAACAAAAATAAAGACATAACTCAACTCCAAAACATGTTTTGAACTTTAAATCAAAACAAATGCTTGAAAATGAGTTGTTTGGTGGCGGTCTGTGCTCTCTGAGTGCTTTTCTAGCTTGTGTTGTTTCTGTCATTGGCATGATACAACGTTGAACTCAGTGCTAAGTGTTAGGAAGTAATAGGATCTAACAATTGAAGACTTATTTTATTCCATATAAACAGCAAGTGGTACAGAGGGACTCGTCTGAAAGCCTGACTTCTCATCGGTCTATTATTAGCTGTAACGTTCCCACTCTTCAACTCATCACTCCACAGCCAGCAGGGAGTCATTCCGTCGTGCTATCTGCTAACCGTGGAAGTATAATGTGCGTGTGAAACCCTTCAGGACTAATATATGGTTTATTGTTGAACATCTACAGCAGCAAAGAAACCATTATATTAGCCGATATTTATTAGCGCTGGACCACATAAAGAACCGCTTTGTCAACGTGTGATTCTTTTGTTTGTTTCAGGGTTAGTGACAGACAAAAAGGTTTGAGCACTTACAGTTAGTTAAAGATCACAGATATTTTTGAACTCACTGCGACTTTTCTGTCATTTCAAAGTCAATTATAGTGATACCAATCAAAGGAGGTATTCCATCTAGTGGCCAAAATAGGCATTACAACCAATAACAAAGACGTGCATTCAGACGTTTTAGTAACAATATTTTGTACCACCAGAGTTGCTCATGGTTCATTCAAACAACTTTTCACCATCTCTCAAGTTCACCTTTACCTGGATTGGTACCAGTCCGCCGTACATTAAAAGAAAATAACTTATTTTAATTTATTTTGTACCGATAAATACTGTCTGAAGGTCTTTTTTCTTAAACATAAAGACAGGATTTTCCCCAAAGTCATATTGATTCTTGAAATGTTATTTTAGTAAGAAAAAAGTATTGAAAATTGACTAAACTACAAACTTTATATATGGGTCCAGAGCTCTTGCTGAATCAGTTTTATAGTGAGGTGTATTTTAATGCACTTAAGGTGGTTTTTCTGGCGGTTTGTGCCGTTTTTATCTTAAGGTTGGTCCCTGAAAAATAATATCGACATTAAACAGGTCTTGTCTAAATCCCTGCTTAATTAATTTGGGTGAGATCAAATCATTCTTCTTCTTGATATAATTACATCTCAGTCTGGTTTGGAACTACCGGCTTCAGTCAGACACCCTCTCTATGTTTAAAAACAATCTTAAAACATTACTTTCCAATAAAGCCTATAATTAGGACTGACTCTGGCTCTGCCTGAATCAGCCATGTTTGTTTTCTTAAGCTGCTATAGGCTTAGATTGCTGGAGGAGTTTTATACACCGAGCTCTGTATATCCTTCCTTTTCTGCATTACATTAATCACCTGTGCAGTTTATACCCACACTTTTTATTTCTCTCCTGGAGCCCCAGAGCTCCACCTCCAGAGCTGCTGCTGATCCAGGATCTTCACCACGTCATCGGATCCAGAGTTCTGTCCAGCACCTCCATGGACTCTTCTATACTCTCCTCCTTTCTCTCACTGTCTGTATCCTCCCTCACACTTCTCTCCGTCCATCTGTCTACCCCCCCCCCCCCCCCCCATCCTTCCTCCTAGCCAATCACGGCAGGAGGCCTTCAACAATGAGTCTGGTTCTGCTTGAGGTTTCTGCCTTCTAAAAGAAAGTTTTTCCTCACCAACGCCACGCTGTGTTTTACTCATTATTGAGTTTCTGGGATCTGTTTTTCCTTTCTCCACTATAGTCTTACTTTAACTGTAAAGTGTCTTGAGATAACTTTGTTATAAGACACTTTAAATCAAATAAAATTGAATTGAATTGTCACTGTAAAATCTGTAATCGTTTAACCAGCAGCAACTTTTCATTTTTTTTATCTTGAGCATTTGATATGACAGACAGCGCCTGGAACGTGTTGCTAGAAACACATTGAAGCTATATGGCCGTCGCCCCGAACGTGTCACATCCCCCGCTCCCATATTGTAGCGCAATAGTTACTACTGTCACTCCAACTGTGTAGGAAGTTTAAAGACAGTTCAACCCAATAAGACTGAAGGCTGACAGACCTTGTTAAAAAGCATAATGGGTTGTATATGACCCACAAACCTTTTAGCGACTGCAAGGATATGAACCTCAGCCACTTTAGAAAGAGTGTTAAAAGGATGGTAACACTTTTCCTTTCGTTCATCAATTTCCTCGAAAGGGAGTCATGAACGACTGTAGTCCCAGCTAGTTTGGGTGAGAAACAGGGGACAACCTGGGACTTCAGTACAACAGAGGACATGCAGTAAAAATATAAAAAAGGTAAAATACAAAGCAAAGAAGATAGTTTGTTAAATAAAGGGATGGATGAATAGTTGGAAAAAGAGATTGAGAGATGGATGGAGAGTTTGGTGAACGAATGGATGAATGTAGAGATGAATCGATAATTTGATGAATGGTTAAATAAATGGATGAAGAGATGTATGGTTGAATTTTAGTTATGAATTTCAAATAATTTTAGTATTAGAGTTGGTAGAAAAGTTGGATGAATTGATGGATGGTTGATAGAAATACGGATGGATAAATTAATGGATCAGTGGAGGCTGGTGAATAATATTCTAGTTGTGGCTCTTTTCCAGTACATTTCCCTGACTATACCATTGAAAGAATCACTCGAAGATAGTCTTATATTAAACTTTAATTACATGTGGAAGTCAACACTTTAAAATAATGATGAATAATAACTTTTGTTGTGCTCTTTGTTTGGATACAAATTAAAACACATTTTAATAATATATGACATACATCTTACAGAATAGACCTAATTATTTACAAACTAAAGTAAAAACTATTAACAACATGTCCTCTGCACCAAGACAACAGAGATACTCTACTCACACATCACAAACAGACACAAAGACACTGCAATTTAAAAATAATAATACAAAAAACGTATAAACTAAAAATGTTGAGAGTGGGGATCAAACCGGAGAAACCCTGTGTCCTCAAAGTTAATAAATGATGGTGCTAAACAAGCTAGTAACACAGTGAAAACATGCACCATCATGAATGGCAACTACCAGGACAACAAGATCATATTCAGAGACGGTCTATGATTGGCTGAGGTACAGAAACGTGACTTCACTGACGGGCTCCTCAGAAAGCGACCCCCAGATATACCGGAGATAACAAATCTGGACGTGAATCAATGCAAATATAGTTTATCAATGTGAGTTCTATAAACATACACAATTATCACTGCAGATGATTATTCTAAAACTATATAAAAAAAAAAGAATAAATAATAATAAAAGAAAAAAAGAAAAAAAAACAACCTCCAAGGGTGGGTGGCAGAACACGGTCCTGGTGCTGCATGAAGATCTTGAGAAGGTCCGGTCGGGAGAATGAGCGACAAACAACAGGCAATTTAGACAAGTCTGTTTGATCATGTGACGATTGTGTAACTGTGTGAACGTTGTCCTGAGCCATTCATGTCCCCGTCCCTACATTGTGTTGACGGCCGCTGTGAAAGGAACGGCCCTGCAGGGACATTCTGCTCTGGATACTATTGTATACGTTAGTTCACTGTACCACAATATACTAGACATGTACAAGAACTATACCTCACTAAGCAATACATATTTACTTAACTATATTTTACTGTAATTCAAATACAATACCAGCATTTAGTATCATGTAAATGTGTATTTTTCTTGCTTTATTTAACAATACTATATTCTTAACACTATACTATTCTGATGCTATGCTATATGGAATTACTTTTTACTTTAAATTCATAGTATTTTACTTTACTAAATTCAAGTTTTGTAGTAATTCCTAAGTCAACTGGAATATACGTAGTATGATATTAATAGTACACAATATAGTCAAATTTTACATTTAACGATACAATAAGTTGAATACTCTTCCATGGTATTTTAGTGTATACTATTTTTTTTTCAGTATACTTTGAATGAAACATTATTTCTGGTTATAAAATATACAATTGTATTATAGTATACTATATAATGCTATACTATACTATACTATTTTTTTTATTGAGCGACAAATATTTTATAACTACTTTATTTTTACATAGTATAATATTAGGAAATATTTGGTATACTTAACTTATTCTTTAATTCATGATGTTTCACTACTGCTATAAAGGACTGAATCACACTATACAGCTGCATTACATTTAGTACTTTTTACTATATCGAATGTAATATATTTGTTTAATCACATCTACAGTTTTTAACTATATAATAAGTCATTATAATTATTATAGTAGTTCGTCGTATATGACAGGATGGGCTTTATTTTAGAATAGCATTGATATCATCTCTTTATTATATTGTTATTATTCATCGTATAATAATTTAATTCCCTGCGAAATTACTGCACAGTACTAATACTTCCAAAACTATATTGCATGTATTTTCAACTGACTATCGTGACGTGTTCTTCGACTCACTTCATAGAACGCGTTAAAGAAAATATCTCGTGATGAACCGATAGTTTCTAAGTTTGTGTAATTATTGACCACAAAAAAAGTGCTGCAAAATTGTTTTTGTATAAATGTCGTGGAGTCCAGACGTGCATGTGGAGATGTCATCAGCTGCAGGAGAACTTGAACCAGGGAAGCAGCAAGTTTATGACCAAGGACAAGACTTTTGTCCAGGAAACCTTGAGACTGCTGCGGCCACATAAATGACGCCCTGAATGAGCAGGAAACTCTTTATTCTCTGTCGGACAGAGAAGCTGTAAAAGAAGCTCTAAACCTGCGCTCAGAATTTTCATCTTCTTTCATGACTTCTTCCATCTATGGACGCGCATGACTGTGAATTAATGACGCTGCGGCCTTTTGGGAAACACGTGGAGCCTCCAATCAGCCTGAAACACTCACCTTACTTTAGTGTGTGTTGCGTTTAATCGCGTTTGTTTGGATTCTACTCACGCAAGTTTGCTGTAAAGACGATAAACCTTCCTGTGTAAATGTCAAGGTTACGCTTTTCCTCCTGTTTTTTTATGAGGAAAATCATGGAAAAAATCCAGAACTTCACATTCCCGAACACTTTATTCTTCTATTAAAACGGATCGCGCGACTGTTCTCGTTCTAACGAGACGCAACATTGTATTTAATCTGCGAGAAAATACATTTAATTCAGGATATTTATAGAAACGTGCATCTGACGGGAGAGCATTCGTGGTATTTGTGAATTCCGATGATAGTTTAGATAACTATGTTGTAAGATATGTTTTGTTCGAGCTTTAATTTGTGATAAAATATACAAATCCGAGTAATAAATAAAACATTGAAGTACTTTCTTGAGCAAATCGGTTTGTAAAATCCCAAAAAATCATTTTTTTGATAAGCCGAAATACTGCTATTCCATTACACGTTATAAGACACTTTTACTTAAATATCTACATTACGCGTCTTTCAGTTATATATATGTTAAAATATTTTATAATGTATTGTGAACAATGTATTTATTGGGCCAAATCTCCCATAACGTAAAATTCGATTGCGTCTATATGGTTTATGGAAAATATTACCCTAGAAGAAAGCGTATTATTCTAAAGATGCGTTCAATAACGCGCGGATTATCTTGCTCCAAAACAATAATATATGATCCGTATTCTAGAGTATTAAAACCGCAGTGAATGATGTAACACACTCGTTATTTAGGGCGAGATTTTATTCATTCTAAAACTAAAGAATGCTTCTTGAATGTGTTGCATTTTTAAGAGAATTTCCAAGGGAAATGACAATATTTAATTATGTTTTAAGGTCAAGTTTAACCGAGATGTTCGTACGTTCATACACGTGCAGCCGTTTCCGAGCTGAATAATATAATATAATATAATATAATATAATATAATATAATATAATATAATATAATATAATATAATATAATATAATATAATATAATATAATACTATACTATACTATACTATACTATACTATACTATACTATACTATACTATACTATACTATACTATACTAGCAACAGTATAACATATATATTTTTAGAAAAGTGATTCAACGAAGGTAAAGAAATAAAACACTTATTCACAATGAAAGTTCACAGTGCATTATGATTGACTACATCACGATACATTATATGCTATTATTCTAAAAATGAAGCAAATGTAAAAAAAAATAAAACGGTTTAAAATTATTCACAATAATCAATATGTAGAGACATTTTTCGTATTATTTAAAGTTGAGCTATCTTATACTTTGCTGTATTTTCTCCAACTGAAAACAACAGTCATTTTAATTTGTCCTGGTAAAACGATATATTTCTCTTTAAAATGTCACCTTAAAACCGATGAATTTAGGCAAATACATTTCATTATCTTAGAATAGCACGGATAAGAATCCCAGGAGCCTCAAAAATGATGTGATGACGTGTATTGATCCTGACTTCCACGATGCATGGACGCGATTGATCCTCCAAATTGTGCTATATTTGATTCGTTTGAGTTCAAGAGTCGACCTCGTGAGACACATCTGATCCGTGCAGGTCCGTGAATGCGACATTTCAGTGTGTGTGGAGGATAAAGCCGTCGTTGTCTTGAGGGGAAACATATATCTCGACTGGTGGGTTTCAAACATGACTCTTAATTCAACATTTCCTCAAGTCTGGAAAAAAAAGGAATCCCCCTTCTTGTGGTGCGTTCAAGTGCAGGTCAAAACTGGACATAAACAAGGAATCAAATCAAACTTGACACATTTCAAACGGATGATATTAATATTGGGTTCTGAGTATTTTTGGTCTCTGCAGTGCGTTGGGGGGGCAAGGGTGGGGCGTTGAGCGCGTCACGTGACCCGCTGTTGGCAAATCAACAATCGTGAGCTGCTGATTCTTCAGGACTTGCTACGAGCTGTGCGGGAATCGTGCGCGGAAAGGCTCCATGGACATGTGCGAGCGGACTCCTCTGACTCCCGGCTACGTTGGTTCGCTGCTCAATCTGGCCCCTGACTCCCTCTACTTCTCCAACCTGCGGGGCAATGGAGCCCACGTCCACGGACTCCACCACATCCCCTACAACAGAAGGGAGGTGTGCACGCTCCCGTGGTCCTCCTCGGGTTCGTGCGCGTCCGCACCGGCCGCGCCGCCTCAGAGTCGCGCCTTCGCCGGCTACTGTCCGCCGTTCCTGAGCAGTCCCGTGAACGCACCACCGCTCAAGGCGCACTTGGAGGAGCCGCACAAGACGGACCACACTGGGGGGCACGGTGACGTGTACGCGGAGCAGCACGCCAGAGGATACTCGGAGGGTTCTGTGGTGCAGCTCGGTCCAGACCAGAGTCGAGTCACAGACGACAAACTCCAGAGCCTCAGCCACCCTGCAGGTCACTCAGGTCCACGGACGACGTTCGCTGAAGGTCAAGGTCCGTGTCTAGTAGTTGACTTGAATATTGATACACACTTTATTCGTATATGTGTTACTATTCTAACTTCTTTAGAGGAGGAGGAGGAGGAGGAGGGAGCTAGACATTTATTTATCACCCAAGTTAGCACAAATAAACTCAAATAAAACTTCAATGTCATGTGTTATAAAAATATATTAAATGGTAATTGAGCATTATAGCTGATTTGAGTTGTGTAACAAGGTAAACACAATAGTATTCAGCCTAAAATACAACTTTTATTTTAAATCAGCTTGTTGTGAATTTAACTTATACACACTTATGTTATTATTTTTATTTCAAAAAGTAGTATTTGTCATATTTACTGTGTTCTTTCTACAACTTTTTCCTGTCGTTAATGAAACGCACAAGAGCTTGATATAATTCCAATGTTTAAGTCTTGTGGGTCCATTGTGTGTATCGTTCGTGCGTGTTAGTGTGTTTATTTGAATGTACTGAGATTGTGTTGTGATCATGTGACCGTGTGCGTCATTTTGTGTGTATCTGATGTTGATTGTGTGCGTGCGGTTGTGTGAGAAAGTGTGTGTTTATTTACCATTGTCTGTGTGATCTTGTGATGTTGTGTGAATGCATGTATGTGTGTGCGTGTAAGTTGATCATATGACTGTATGTTTGTGGTTATAGTTGTGTAACAGTTTTGTGTTTCCCTAGTGTATATGTTGTGTGTCTGTATGGACGTGAGCGAGTTTATGCAAGAATTTTTTTTTGCAAGAAAAATATATTTGGGGTTACGTGGTTGTTGTGTGTTTGTGCACATTGTGTTAGTGTGTGCATCTCTTTGTTTGACAGTTTATTATGGGAAGGGATAGATGTGTGTGTAACCTTGTGCGCGTGGGTGGGTGTTAAGACGTGTGGGAGTTTGTTAATGTGCGAACTAGTTTGTGTGTCCATTTGTGACTCGTTCATGCGTCGTGTGTGTATGTGTGTGTATCTCCGTGTGTGGCCTCTAAGTTGTTGTGTAGTGAAACTATTCCAACATGAGTGTGTGTGTCGCAGGTGCTCCGTGGTGCTCGGCTCAGGTGAAGAGCAGGAAGAAGAGGAAACCTTACACCAAGCCTCAGCTGGCGGCGCTGGAGCACGAGTTCATGATGAACGAGTTCATCACCCGCCAGAAGCGGAAGGAGCTGTCAGACCGACTGGACCTGAGCGACCAGCAGGTGAAGATCTGGTTCCAGAACCGCAGGATGAAGAAGAAGCGACTGATGATGCGAGAACAAGCCTTTGCGATTTACTGACTCTGAACGCATCACAACGGTGACTGTTATTTAAAAAGATGGGTCGGCTCTAGTGGACCGCTGGAGCTGAAGTTTACAACAAAAAAAAGACTGCAAAAAATATAACTGCATGCTTATTTACACATCTTGAATGTTAATGTCCAGAACTTTTCTTTAGACTCGCATGAACGTGGTGTGGTGAGAAAGTGATGCTCGTGGTCGTGACGTCGTGTGTTCGTGTGTTTAAGACAAACATGGACGTATCCAGGTGTAAATACAACATTTGTAAATAAACAAGAGCCGTATTGTTAAACTTTCTATTCATGTCTTTTCGATACGTTTGATGATGTGGTCAAATACATTTAAAAACACAAACTGGTTATTCATTCGTGTGTCATGTCGTCGAGTCAAATATAATGGTTTTGTTCTTTCAGGACGATTTTAAATCATTTTATTTACGTATTTATTTAGTTCATATTTACAAGAAACCCATTTCAAATATCGTGTACTTGTGATTTTTGACGCAAACAACACAAAACACACTCATTTAATTGAATACACATTTCTTAAAGAAAATAACGCGAGAATATACATTTTATCACAATTAAAACATTTAAAGAACGTGAGCAGAAAACAACTATACGACGCTGTTTTGCTTTCGAATGTTTATATAAGTATAGTGTATTTTAAAGACGATTTTATTAATTTCAGAAAAACCCTTTTCCTCTCATTTACGTATTACACTTCGTACATTGAATAACGGTCATTCTGAACACATAGCACATTAATCCAGGGATTTGTATTTTATTAGCGTAAAAAAATAACTCAAATAGCAAGTTTATTGTCATTTTAACTCGCGTCTTTATCAGTCTACAAGTCAAACATGATCTCAAACTGAAACTAATTCGACTTTTTAAAAGAATATAGTATAAAAATAATAATTCATATTCTATATGCAAAGAGTTAGTGTTATTTCACAGTTACTTACACTTTTTTATTTGTCAAGATGAGCTAAATATTGTAATTGTAAGTGTAACACTTGTGGGGATTTCAAATGAATACGTGTCAATTAAATATAGAGATGAAATATTCGACCTAATCTTTTCTAAATAAATTGGATGGAGTAAAAAATAATGTAATGATATAAAGGAAATAAGACGAGTATATTTCAGAAAACATTCGTGCATCAAATTGACCTCATTTTAACTTCGTAGGTGCTCAAATAATTTAAATAAAACAATAAATAGGCATCATAACAAGTATATTTGTATGCATTAACGATATATTCTAGAAATAAATTAAATGCCTATGTCGCGTCTATGACTTGTAATGCTTCCTATAAATAGTCAGTTAAGCTCTAAAAAAATATATTTGAACGTTCTAGCTGAATATTAAATACTCCTTTTGACAGTTTTAATTAAATGTTGTGAGTCATAATCCGCAATAATCCCGAAGCGAAACTTTACCAATAAATTCCTCTCAAATGAAATTACTCCCCGATAAATCCAGCAACCACAAACCCCAAATACACACTTGGACTTTAATGGTTGTTATGAAATATTCTGAGGGATAATCCTCGTTAATCCTTCAAATTAAAACGGCGCTTTCCAGTATTTTCCTGGTCATTCTGGAGTTCTTATTAAACACCAGCTACCTCCGTATTGGGTTCCTCACTCTGCTGCTGATGTTGTGTTTATGTTGGCAGACTTGAGTTCCTGGCACACACACACACACACACACACACACACACACACACACACACACACACACACACACACACACACACACACACACACGCACACACACACACACACACACGCACACACACACACACACACACACACACACACACACACACACACACACATACACACAAACACTTACAGCCGCAGGAATGTTAATGGCAGGATTCTGCAGCGACTCAATGAATCATTAACAACCGTCACTGCTGTATTAAATCAATGAATTTATTTCAAATCACATGCAACAATCCGGGGCTGCTGTGACGTCACCATCGCACCCACCAAGAGTTCTTCTATGATTTCAAATGTTTCTTCCATCAGCGCCGCCAACTCCGCATCTGGACACGAGCTCCATGTGTCCTGCGCTTATTTTCGAATATCATAAACTCACCGCGTGACTTTTGTTCTGATTTTCCCTCTCTGGACTCCGGCCCACCCTCCTGCACGGCTAACAAAGAGTTTCTATGAGCAGTTCGATCCACTTGGTGTTGCTTTATTGCTTTATGGTCCAGACAGCTCGGGCTCGTCAGGACGGTGGGGGCGCCAAAACAAAGTTAAGGTCAAGTTAGTAGACTGGGATTTTAGACCAAAAAAATATACTTTTTTCTCTCTTGTGAGGAAAGACACGCACTCTCTCGTTTGTTGAGCAACTACCGTTATTTGTGGATTCAAATGAGGTGAAATACTCTCTGGGTTATATCAACACATGATGGTTTTGTTCACCAATATAATATCCTGGAAGTTCATCCAAAGGCCTCATCCTGCAGCAAAAAAACTTTTTTTTATATTCAATACTGCGTAATAACACTAGTTCGCTCGGTGACGTCACACTGCATCAGACAGCTCGAATTAAAGTATAAATATAAAAGGGCAGACATTATGACTTTTAAAGCACTTCACTCGCCAATGCTAGTCCAACCAAAAACTATAACCAAAGTCATTTTGTCCAGTACAACTTGTATTTATCTTTATTAGGCCCCGCTCACAATTAAATAATACTGACGTGGATATTTAATAGAAACCTCTATTTACTGCTAAAAAAAGATAAAACTAAAGAAAATGCAGCGTTATTATCTTAACATACAAACTAAATCAACTGGTAGTGACATAAGAATGATGACGACACTGTTCATGACTGCAAATGTTGCAGCAATGCGGTAGCTAATGCTAACGTCGCTAGTTCAGTAATATCTTCACTAAACCATGTATAACTGGTCAACAACATGATCAGACGAATGTAAGAAACACAGAACAGACAGGGATTATATTTCCATTAGATTTTATACTGACAGAGAGGCTAAAGATAGCATGCTAATAATGTTAATTATTATTATTATTAAACCATCTGAAGCTGAATCTTGCATTTCATTAAAAAAAACAATACCCAATTCATCCTGTTATTCATCACTATTATAAGGAAGGTAAATAGGATTATATCTCTCACTGTCATGTGAACCATACGATACAGATTATAAAGATTGCCTAATAATAACAAAAAAAACAGTATATGATATCAAATAATACCACTTTAAATATCTGCAACCATAAAAATGTATCATGTACTGGTTTAAACCAGTATTTTATTAATCATATTTGAGTGATCTTATGATACAGTTACTGCCATTATGCAAATTTCGAAAAGTACAAACATGCGCTTAAAATACTCCAAAACGGAAAGAAACACTACATGCTTTTGTGGTATTGCTGGAGTTTATTTTGTGGTAAGTATAGTAGTATTGGTAACTGGTTTAACCCAATGCACGTTACTTCATATTGTAATATTTTTTTAATACACATTCAAATGTTAGTACCACGAAACATTATTTTTTAAATCGCTTTAAATACCGGGATTAAGGGAACACGTTTACAAATGTATTCAAATGTTATTATTTGCCAGCAAAACTGTCGTTCTGGATCATTTTTTCGTCAGTTCATCGCGCCCCAAATGATTAAAAAACACAAGATAAACTTACTATTACTTTCGTAAATTGTAATAATTAAGATGGACTTTCCTCGGAAAATGTACGAATAAAGTACAATCTTAACGAATAGTCTACGAATATTTCAAGAGAGACATTCGCTTATCTTTTGTGTTTTAAATTGTTGCTTTATAGTTTAATACAAATATTATTTAAATAGCTCAATATAATTGTGTTTTTTAGTCGTTCTTTATTTCTCAACATGAGAGTATATATTATTCCCCTGTTTTGATTATGTTTTGTTCTTGCCGACGAGTGGATTTGAATCCCAAAATATCTAAACGTCCTTTACCTCGCGTGCACTTGTGAGATTTAAATGTATCACTAGAGACACAGTACATGTCTGTGTTAAAATGAATAATACTACCCAACATACACTTCCGCTCATCTTTAAAAGCTCACAAATACTGCGATAAAGCGAGTGTACTACCATATAGCTATACTGCTTCGGAATATACTGCTGTAAAATAGAGAATATACCGATATGACGCTGGTATCTACAAACATGTCTGAACTCCTGTCCCCACGTCTATTTGTTCTCTGTAAATGTGAGCAGTCTTTTGATATTAGGAAAATGTATTTACTTGAACTTGCGTATTTTGTATTTCTTACACACTCTTTACAATTAAACTATACCAATGAAACAAACTAAATTCATGGCGATAGTAGATAATACGTTTAATATACGATAAGTATATATTTAAAAAACAAAAACTACTACTTTTCTACTACTATGACTAATACTGCGACCCCTGCCTTTAGAAAATATTAATTTAATAACGACATATATTTAAGCAGCAATGGTTAGTATACTTTAATTATACCTGCACTTTAGTACAGAAACTATTTTTAAAATGTTATTTTTTGGTCTTACATACTTACATCTAACTTATTCTACAAACACTTCACAAGCCATGTAAACGTTTTAAAGGAAAATATAATTTGAAATTTGAATTGTTTTCTCTTCATCTCGAACTCTGTAAATATATTTACGTCTGTGTTAATTGTGTTTTTAATTAACCATAAACTTGGTTTTGTGGAATGTTTTGTCTGACACAAAGTGAAGTGCGGGACTGGGGGGACGCTGATTTGACCCCCAATAACAATAAACCGAGGCTTTGAAGCTTCTGGCACATTGTGAAGCTGCAAAGTCACAATACTGAAGAAGCGTCTGGTGTTTTGCCTGCAGAACCGACAGAGAAGTGTTCAGCTGTGGCCCCGGAGGAGGCGAAGCTATAGTCGGTGATGAGAATGAGATCTTCAGGTCTGGTGGTTTTTTAAAGAAGCCAACATGGCCGACGAAGACGGTCAAAGGCAGTCGGGTGGACTTGGCAATGCTCTCTCTTCTCTTTGTCTCTCTGTCTTCACGTACGTGACCAATTTTCTATCCTTTCTGTTTTTCTAGAAGCGCCTATAATTTTAAAAAACAGTCTTTTGACAATTCATTTCTAATTTAGTGCGCAGAATGTGTTTTAAGATGTATGTATTTTTATTTATTTTACAGATAAATACAAATAACAGTAACTCTTTTTGTCACTTAATTATAAAAGGATATCCGTATAAAACGTATTTTCATTTTATTTCTCAATGTTTAAGTTATATTAATGTTTTTGTTTAGCCTCGATAACGTAGAATTTTGGAATCCGTTTTGATTCAACAGCGCTTGTTTTATTTTACGTACTTTCCGTCCAAACACATACATTGTAAACAGATATTTTTAGAGACTTTTTTCCTAATTTAATTAAATTAAGTTAACTCACTCTGATGCGCTGACAATTTAAAGAAAATGTGTATTTACATTGCAAATTTTATTGACTTTAATCTATTCTTCCTTATTTTTCTCAACTCTACATAAACAGTAGTCGTTCATACTATTAAAAATAACACGTTTTAATGTAATTATCCAGCATTGTGGGGCTATTATTAACAAGAATGTTGAGTAGTCGTTCAAATATTCTCGATCTCATCTCCTGTCTCTTGTCACGCTTCATATTCATTCGTTTACCTCATGCAACACTTGTAGATTCGAAGCCCCTCACCTGTGAGACACACACACATGATGATATTGAAATATGTTTGACCTTATTAAACACACACTTCCGGTCACGGTTGCCTCAGACGCTGCGCAATTACGCACCATTACAGCTTGTGGACGGTGTTGCGGTGTGAGCTGAATATTCCAGCGCTGGTCAACTATAAATTATATCTTTTTTTTTCCTTCCTCCTCTTTCTCCCTCGGCAGTGGCGCAGGAAGTCTGGAGAGGAGTTTCCTCCTCAGCCAGGGAGCCAATCCAGTCTCTGGTCTGGGCTCACATGAGTTCCAGCTTTTAATGACTGATATTGATGTATGGTAATTTCTCCTGCGCGGATCACATGACACAATTACCTCAAGAATCGATCAAGATCTGTTGCATGTTGTGAGCTTCTCCCCACCCTGGCGGGGTCTTGTGCGCGCTCCCATGGACAAAGTTGAGGAGTATTGTGGAGGAAAAGCGGACAGAAATGACGGAGTACGATGATCACCGCAGCGCCTCGAACATGTATCTACCGAGCTGCACGTATTACGTCCCCGCGCCAGACTTCACCTCCTCATTCCTGCCGCAGACCACCTCATGTCAGGTTAATTTCCCTTATTCTGCCAGCCAGCCAGTGCGGGAAGTGGCTTTCAGGGATTATGGGCTGGATCACCCCAGCAAATGGCACTACAGGGGCAATTACGCGACCTACTACTCGGCGGAGGAGCGGATGCACCGGGACCTGATCCAGTCCGGCGGCACCAGCGGGACCAGGGCAGATGTGCGGCTCAAAGGCGACCCCTTATACGGACCCCACGCAGGGGCGAGCTTCGGCAGCGTCGGCCGGAACGGGGTACTTCCTCAGGCTTTCGATCAGTTCCTGGATACCCCCCCTAACCAGGAGAAAGCGGCTGAACCACCCAGAGAGAAGCCGGACGCGGGCGGCGGTGGTCCGAGCGTGACTTTGACCACCAAGCTGGAGGAGAAGGAAGCCGAGGAAGACTCGTCCTCCAACTGCGGCGACAAAAACACGAGTGAGTGGTCATTTCCACGGACAATAGAGATCCAGCGTGTGCGCAGCCGCTGCTCGCTCCACGACGCTTTATAAGCATGCAAAAGCTTTTTATATCCCTGTAAGATTGGCTTTACGGCTGTAAAGATATTTACTATGGGAAACTGTTAAATTCACGATTGTTCAGCGTCCACTGGCTGCAGAGATGATGACAAATCCCCTTCTCAGCTCAGACGATGCGCCCAAAAGTACTTTATTCATGATAGAATTTTGAATTAAACGTCAATCACACAGATGAAGCCAGAGGGAAATCATTAATTCAACTTAAATATGATTATTATGGTAGTGACGTGGCTTCGAGAAGACGCATGAGAGTTGAAAGGAGCACACCTTTATGTGCCATAGTTCCACATCAATCTTCATTTATATTCAATTAAAATGCACTTTAAGATCCTGGTACCCCCAAAACACTTTACTGTTCACATCGTATAAACGCTTGTTCTATCTATGAAACTACAAGATCAGCACTAAGAGAAGGAAAAATTAATTGTTTGCTACACCACTGCTATTTGCTGTCCAAGTGAAATACAACAAAGAACAGACGAATCATGGAAAATAAACTCAAATTGAGAGAAACAAACGTATTGATGCTGGATATTGATCAAATATTATATCAGACATCAACATAAAAAGAAAAAAAAACACAAAAAAGACAAAACACAATCATAGAAACCTCAAAACCATATTAATAAAATATAATAAAATAGAAAATAGCAACCGCATGTTAGTTGAGTAATAAAATACAAAATTGTTGTTACACATGATTGTAAGAATCACTGAATTCAGGGAATATTGAACGTAAACACTTCCTACAAACATTTATAGTTATCACTGATTTATTATTTGTAAATATTAGAAATGGTTCTCTTCAATAGGTAAAACTCAACTAAACCAACAATCAATCACAGAATGTATTTTAAAATCACAATATTTTTCAAACAATGGCGCGCCAACATCTGGGTAACACATGTCCTACTTTGCATTAGCTTCGTCTATGATGATCTTCGGTCATGACATTGAGATTAGATAAGATAAGAGACTGGATAAACAATAAAACAGCAGCAAGTGTTTAGAAGTGAACTGAATCTGAAAGGTAAGGCGACACAGACATGCTCACAAGAAATTATCTTTTAAAGGAAATAAAGACTACATTTATACTTTTTTTCTATGACTAAACACAGCTTTTAAGAAACGCGCTAACGTGGCTATTTGCTGCTTTTAAAAACACATTTTGATGAGATAGTATTCCTTTAAAAGTACAGAATAAGAGTCATTCATGCTTAGCTTTATAACAGAACCATTGTCTGCTTTTGTAATTGTATCGCCACATTTTCTTTGTTTAGCATGCTAGCTAACGACTGCACTCATGTGGTCAATTAAAACTCACTTTTGTTCCCTCTTTTGACCGACTACAACTTTCAACTTAGCTGAACCTAAACTAGCATAACTGAAATGTGTTTACTTCCGTGTGTGTTCTTATCCAGCTACACTCTCAACACAACAAGATCACAACATGACCTTGAACAGGAATGGCTTAACAATTACTGTTTGACCTACTGGGTTTATTTTGGTGAATAGTTGTTAACATTATTGTTCTCGACGTTAAGCAGCCGTCATACACGCGACAAAATAAAATAGTAAAATAAACAAATCTTACAACAATAGCACTAAGGATGGATGCTTTAATTGTCTTTTGGTCACTAGAAACAACATGTATTATGATTATTTAAGTTTAAAAGGTTACACTAGGGCATTTAAAAAAAAGAATAAAAGAAAAAGTAAATTTGCGTGAATAAAAGCGATAACTTGATTCATAATTGTCTCTTCTGGAGGCTCCACTGTCACAATTATACTTTAAATAAGTTTAAATATTGATATTGGATAGAGACAATTCTTTATATTAGATTGCTTTACTTTCTTTCTTTCTTTTTTTAATCTTTTTACAATTTATAACTTGATTAATGTTTAACTATCAGCGACTTTGGACACACTTTACCAGCAAGTCTTGAGATCATGGCTTCTACTACAAACAAGGCCCCTTGACCGATAGTTTTGGGGAAAAACTGCTCCAAAACAATACATTTAAAACATGAAATTCGATTTTTTTTATTTCCAACTTAATTTTTTTGTCCACAAAGACACAACCCTCAGCAAATTAAAAAAACATCTTAACGTCAATAATGGAACAAGACACTATAGTTACTGCTTAGTCTGCCTTGTGTGAGGATCGACACTTGTTTACACACACGTTTCTTAAATCTCGTCCCCTAATAAGAATAAATAAAAAAATAAAAAAATGAATTTTCTGTAGTTATTTGAGGGAAATAATTATTTAAAAATATTAACGTGTGTGTTTTACGCTGTACCTTATTAACGTAAGAATGTAAGACGTGAAACCTAACGAGAAAATTTAATTGAATGTTTTGATCCTAACAAGAGGAAATTGTTATAGAATAGATGACGTATATTCCTATTAATTCATCCAATTTTGAAAATGTTACTCTAAAAAAAGTTATAATTTAATTTCAAGATCAGATCTTTTGAACGATTTTGGTGTTTTGAAATAAGTCGTGGAGCTCAAATGGGCGCATTGTGTGCGTGTCGGTTCGCTGATAGCGCACTATAGTAAATTGAAGTTTATTTTGATTTTAATCCATCAAATCTCCGCCCTCAGCTCCGTCGACCAAGTCCAGAAAAAAGAGGTGTCCCTACTCCAAATATCAGATCCGAGAACTTGAACGAGAGTTTTTCTTCAACGTCTACATCAACAAGGAGAAGCGTCTGCAGCTCTCAAGGATGCTGAACCTGACGGACCGACAGGTGAAGATCTGGTTCCAGAACCGCAGGATGAAGGAGAAGAAGCTGAACCGAGATCGTCTACAGTACTTCACTGGGAACCCATTATTCTGATCTCATACACACACACAGACACACACACTGACACACGCGAACACACACACACTCACACACATACTGACACACACACTCATTGACACACACACACACACACACACTTACACACACCGACAACCAGTCACACACACACAAACACACACACACACTAATTTATTTAAAATCCGGCGTTATTGCTAAATAAAGACGTGTACGTGAGTCCAAACACACTCACAAAACTTGTCTCATGAACTCAAGGACAGAAATGAGACAGGAATCCTGAGGGGGGATGTTTGGGGGGGTTTATTGATCAGTGGAGTAAAGAAATGTGTCGCTCCCAGGCCCGGATGGTTCTGTTACTTCCTCCTCTTTCAAGCAGGATTGTTTACGAAACCTTGAACCGTCTAGACACAACAATAAAAGTAGCTGTAAACCGTCTAAATGAGGGGGCTATTGGACTTTGCTGTCCCAGCCCCCAGACCACAACAGGACCCACTCTGAAGTCCAGGCGGGCCACATCAGGACGCGAGGAGCAATGAGAGAGAGGACTTCTCTCTGTTCTGGGCTCTTGTTTTTTTTTTTGGACCTATGATGGACCAGCTGGACACACCGGGCCGACCGCCTCCACCGTGAGTTTGACGCCACAGGAATATTAAAAACTCTCCAAGATATTACATTTTAATTCGATTTAAACCACCGGGACTGTGCATCTCTTAACGGGTTTTTTCGCGACAATTCTAGCGACATAGAAAAAAAAAAACCCAGACCATCAATTGGACTCGTTATGAGCTGATGGATGTTTCGCTTGTGCTTTAATCTCGATTAGATCAGTTATTTACCCCAAATTGCAGGAACTGGTGAAGTTTCATTGGGCGTTTAATTAGCTTGTTTGTCATCAAGGCGACCAACTGTGCAGGCTGCGGCGCCGCCTTCGACCACACAGGGGCGCACTTGCAGCTGCAAACGAAACACCGCCGCGGCTGCTTTTTACTGACGAAACACGCTGTGATTGTGTAATTGCGATCTAAACCAATAATTATAGACAATAGGTACCTTCGTGTCGATCCTATTTAAGTTGTTTATGCCAAACCTGCTAATTTAACGCCAAAAACATATGATTCCAATGATCATATATTATTTTTTTTGTGTTTTGAAGTAATACAAATAATCGCCATTTATTGTATTTTTTTTTTTTAGCCAACATTTTCAGCATTTATAAATTGACATTTTTAATTTAAAACGGTGTCGAACACAAGTTAAAACGAAGCTTCAGTGAAAGAAGGGTCAAATACCGGGTTCGGAATGTAGAATAAATACCATCGTTTGTTGGAGAATCGAACTTGATGATCATTTTAACTATAATTCTGCAGCTTTTTTAAAACACGCCTTTCACTGCTCATCTGTTAATAACATTGAGAATTTTCCTCACGTCGAGTTTGTGTAAATATCGTGAGTGTGTGTGTGTGCGCATATAAATGTGTGTGTTGTTTTCAAGAATAATGTCGATTAAATGCAATTCATGAAAAGTTAAGTTCATTGTATCAGTGATCTTCTTTTTAATTTACATCCAAACGCTTTTATGGAACTATGATTATCCTTCTGTTTGTTTGTTTGTTTTATATGCATTTATATTAAACTATACTGTCACGAAGTGGATTGTGTTTTATTAAAAACTAAAAATACCATGCATATAGATAATCTTGTAACAGAGTATTCATTGTGTAACTTGTTTTCGAAACTCACACCAGAGCGTTTTTAATTTATTTCGGCCTCCACAAAAGATCACGTGACAATAGTTAAATTAAATCTAATAAAATTATACGTTAATCAAATGTCTGTTAAATGCTTCGTGTAGCAAATTCATAATATGAGTCACACCTGTGTGATACTATTATTCATAACAATGTGACCTTAGGACCCAAAACGAACAGTTGAAATTCATACAGAATAATCGAGACATACGGTTATTAAATACTCGTGCATTAGAAAACACGTCAATTATTTTTTTTAATTAATTATATAAGTGTTATTTATGTTTATTGTAAAATGATAATTATTTTGTTATTAAACTTTTCTAATTCGAGTTGAGTAAATCAATTATTTAAATATGTATCTGTACGACAATCCTTTTTTTGTTTATTCCCTCTTTCATATTCATTCTAAAGAGCATGAATTAAACATTCCGTTTTTGTTTACGTTTTACTTCTGTAAAAAAAGGTTTAGAAGAAAAGTAGAAGCATTCTATAGGCGAACAACAAATAAAAATGAATTAAAAGAGTTTTTTTTTAACTGAATCGTGGGGTAACAAGAACACACGCACGTTTGCTACTTTCACCAACAACTGACACACACTATACAGACTTAACACTTCAACACTTTAGAGATGATTAATTAAGTTTATCTTGTGGTCAATTTAAAAAATGAAAAAATAAAATTACATTCACGAGTTACACAGATTGTTTTGGTATAATTATCCTTCACTAATACACAATGTCAAGACACAAGATATTTACTGAAATGTTTTACGTCTATTGTCAAAATTATATTCACAAGCAACCATGCTATCACAAACTTATAATTAAAAAAAAAAATCAAACAATTATCATGAATGAATCATATAATTATATAATAGTATATATATAATATTAATAATATATATATATATATATATATATATACTTTCGATCATCTCTGCGTCAAAATAAATCTTTGTTTATTCTAAAAACGTCACAGAAAGATAAATAGCCTACAAATGTATCTATTGTGTACTATTTTGTTACCAACACGCGAACTGTATGGACTCAGCTCACGTTTTGATCTCGTGAATCAAATTAAATACGCATGTGATGTTTTCGCGTAAGCCTCGCTCTCTTTATTCAATCGACAAGTATAACAAACAGTGTAATATGTGTGTTGATAGCACCAATCTTTCATTATATCAACAAATGGTATAACAGCTTTGACGTCATATAAACCAACCAAAAGCTGGAGGCAAACTTTAATTTCATCAATAATAGTCTTGGAAATTATGTACAAATGGATAGTTTTGTGTTTTGTTTAGCGTCTGATTTCTTTCCAGTGTGTTGGAAAGATATCTTAAGTCGTAACACAATCTTATTGGAGATGATTTCTGGTCACGATCAATATCTTAGCTCGCATTGTTACACTTTTTTTTGTTCATGAGGAAAATCAATTTCAAGTCCGAGTCCTAGGGGGCGCTGTTGACCGCGTTTGGGGTCTCGGTGCGTGGGTTCCAGTGGAGGAGGCTGCGTCTCAAGGCCATTTTCAAATCTCATTGGTGGACTCGTCATGTGGTCGGGACGGATCCAGACTTCCACAGGGATGATGTTTTCCCAGACATGTCAGCGTCCTCAGGACATCTGACCATCTTTTCTCCAAAAAAATGTCCTTCCACAGCGGCTCACCGGCGACCAGCGCCTTCCTGGTGGACTCTCTGATCGGAACCTGCAGGTCGGACACTTTCTACTCCAACAGCATGTACATGCAGCCCGGTTCTGACATGGGAACGTACGGAACCTGTGGACTCCTGCCGTCCTTCAAACGAGGAGAAGTCAACACCCAAAATCTGCCCATGAACGTCCACTCCTATATCCCCCAGATTGACAACTGGACGGACCCGAACCGAACCTGCAGACTGGAGCCGCCAATGTCAAACTTCTCTCACAGCATCAAGGAGGAGAGCAACTGCTGCATGTATTCGGAGAAGAAAGTCAGTCCAGATCTGCCCACCTACTCGAACCTCATCCCAGAGACCGGTCCGGTGGATGGACCCGAGGTTCCGGTCCCGGGCTACTTCAGACTGAGCCAAACTTACGCGAACGGGAGGCATCAGGAGTACCGGCACGAGCAGACGAGTCCGAACCTGCTGCAGCTGAACCGGGTCACGCCGAAACCACAGATACCGACGAATTATCCGGAGAATTCCAGCGCGGAGGTTCCGGAGATCTCCAGGACGCCGGTGTCAGCGGGGAGTCCGGAACCGGGTTCCGGGTCGGAGGAGAAGAGCTGCCTGCTGGACGCCCCGGTGTCCAGCCCGGAGCTGAAGGAGGAGGGCGCAGGTGGGTCTGCTTTAGGGTCCAGCACCGAGACAAACAAGTAAAGTCGTAATGTTTAATGAGAAGCTGCTCAGGTTACTGCTGCACACGACACCGACGGTACCGCTGCTCACCTGAGTCACCACCTCTGCGTGGATCTCTCGTGGCGCTTCTTTACGAGCTCCATTTTATTTCACTTCGAAATAGTACATATTGTTTAAATAGAAACATAAACGGAAGAAGTAGTTTATTTGATATAAAAGATAACTAATACACAAAAAAAGACCACAAATGTCATATAAAATATAAATATCTGTTAATATAACCCAAACTGTCTCTTACAATCCCACAATATGATTTAAAATCCACACGTTTAGTGACCTGAAATAGGTCGGAAATGACATGAATGTACAATGAACAAACAAAACGAAGGAAAAAATGATTACAATCGCTGCATGTGCGACATGCGCGTGTTTTTTTTTTTGCGTCTGTGACCTCTAACAATTAGTCCAAAGAAATTATACTATATATGAAACATAAATACACCATATTTCGCAAAACTAAATTAAAACATAACATTTTAATATTAGTTTTTATATATTAGAGACATTAATTACACATAATCACGCGGTTAACGTGATTAACAATTAAAAAACGACACTTTAAAAACCAGACTTTAAGCAGAAATTTGGGTTGAGAAAAATTCAAAAGCGAATTAAAAACATTCTTGCTTTCAAAGTTGCACGGACGTTTACGCGCAAAATGATTTTAATATTTAAATTGATGTTGGCTATGGATTGATAAAACACTGTTAGGAAAAAAACTTTATTTCCCACCACTATTATTACCATTATTATTAAATAAAGAAATATAATATAGTCATGTTGTGATGTGGTAAGTGGAAAGATTGTACAATGTGGCGTCAGTGTTCAGGAAGTATTGCCTTAACGCCAGTTTGAGTTACAATGTTCCAATTTCAACATGTCGGATGATCCAGATACAATTTTATTGGATAACCCAGAGTGATAAGTGACTACTTTTATTGCAGACTGCAAGAGTGAAACTCCCACCAGCAACTGGTTAACAGCCAAAAGCGGCCGGAAGAAGCGATGCCCTTACACCAAACACCAGACCCTGGAGCTGGAGAAGGAGTTCCTCTTCAACATGTATCTGACCCGAGAGCGCCGCCTAGAGATCAGCAGGGGCGTCAACCTCACCGACAGGCAGGTCAAGATCTGGTTCCAGAACCGCAGGATGAAACTGAAGAAAATGAACCGGGAAAACCGCATCCGAGAACTTACCTCAAACCTCACCTTCTCCTGAAGGTCCGGTTCCCTCCCCAGTGTTCACTTCTCACTTCGGTGGACGTTCATCTTCGATTTCAAAGAAACTGTGACTTTATGTGCCATTTTTGTTCTTTCTGTGGCGTCTTGTGGTTGTGTTTATTTCATCACAGGGTAACGCGTGTTGGTTTTCACTGACTGGAGTAGATGGCAAGAAGAAAAAATAATGTTCTTGACTTAAATAACAAACCACTGTGAATAATTAATACTTTCACGAATATATCCAATTTATTAAAACAAAAAGAAAAACATTTTAAACCCTATTTCACAGCCAAGTATATATACTTGAGTCTTTAACGTGTGAATTAGCTTTTATGAAGAAATAAGTGTTTAGATAAACTAGTTCACATTTATCAAGTAAACAATCAGAACCTATGATCCAGCTGAACGTGCTAACAGATCAAAGTATTTCTTTCTCGGTACTACATGTCGTTAGACCCCAATTTAACCATGTCTGTAATTATTTGCTCACCTGGATGCTTTTATTCCACATTAAAACGGGTTAAATGTTAACTTGTCATAGTCGTCCGCTAACAGGAAGCTGAGAAGCTAGCGAAAACAATTAGACAAACATGGAGACGTATTTTTTAAGGTCAATAGATTCTGGTGTAAAACAGCAGACATTGTGAAAAGAAAAGGTGGATCTAGTTCAGTCATGAAAACGTCCATTGTGAGTCTGTGTTCGTGTCACAGTGCTGGGTGACGTCACGTCATGGAAAAAATGTTTCGAAGCCTAAAATGTGGCTGAAGACATGTTCAAACTGTGAATTTAATGCATGTGTTTGCATGTATATAATCTGCAATAAATAGATGACTCATTCATTTTTTTGTTTCATTTTTCTTTATAAAATGTTTGCAGCTTGAAGTTGCGCCGTACATGCGCATATGGAAGGAAGAATATGAAATTAATCAATGCATTGTTAAATCTTGATAATACTCAAATGTTCTTGTCGCAAAAGATCAACCCAGTATAGGAAAAACATATTTTTAAGGCAATATTAATATGACATGAATTAAGACGTTGTATAAACTCTCCGTTAGTTACGCTTTTAGATGAGCCAATAGTAAGTGAACTTTATGATAAAAAACAAAAACAAAACATACAAAACTTACAATTAATTGGACAACATCAAGATAAAATGTCACGTTTAACATATGTTCAAACCACGTAAAGTTAGTGCGTAATGCCATTACGCACATACTTGATAATATTTTAAGGCGAGATATAACTGGATTCGTGTGTAAACTATACGGTTCATATCTAAATATTTCTGCGTTAAACATTAGAAGCACTATTGTGCATTCTGAGTGAACTCATTTAACTTTACTTTTAATCAGCGTATGATACTGAAAATAAGTTTGTAAGGCATAGAGGTCCAATATGTTTTAAAGACGAACCGTGGGTTTTTTTCAGTGGTGGACATATAAATGCTTTATTTAAAAAGTTGATTACAAGCAGCGAATACTAGGAATAGTTTTACAAACCTTAACCATAACTTAGATACAATGATGTTGATTAAAAGGTGATTATAATCAGTTATAGATATTTGCTCCATTAAATTCAGAACGCATTGGGATTTCAACGAAAAAAACATCTTTATTTTAAACTCAAAATAAGGTCACAACTGAGAAATAAATCATCTTCTTTCCCATCAAATGCAGCGTTCAGAGAGTAATCTACAGATGGATTTAGCTTTTATTTTTATTGGTGGCAGGTATAATCACACGCACCTCATAAAAGCTTTTATTGATACATATATAGTCATTATTACTCTCTCTTTTTCGACCATAATTTCACAGCTGCTGTTTCCACTTTCTATCCCCACAATGAAATGTTGATTATTTCTGCTGGAATATTAACAATAGTTGAGTTTTCTGGATGTGTCTTTTACTTTTTACAGCATGTTATTACATCTATTTTTACGAGGATTCTGTAAGTCTATAAAGTGTTTTACTAGCAGTGGGGGTGTGACCGGTGGAGATTATTAGAGCTTTTTCTTTTTTTACCAAACTTCTACAAGGGTTTCAAAGACAAGAACGAGTGTATCATTTACATCCGATTCTGTTTATGATTATTAAAATGAAAGAGCTAAATTGATGTTGACGAGAAGAGAGCAAGGGCAGGATTGATTTACTTGACGTATATTGGTAAATATGGTCACGTGACCCGTGTAAACCAATCCCAGCAGTTGCAGGCCAGCAGCAAAAATACTATGATTGTTCATAGAGGGCAGCTTCGCGAAACAGTGCCAGCCTTTATTATAAGGGGAGAGATCAAAAAATGTCTTCCAGTGGCACGCTCACCAACTGCTACGTGGACTCGATCATGGGTCAGGATCCGGAGGACGTGTTCGGGACTCGGTTCCTGCAGCCGCCGCACTCGGTGACCTCCAGGCCGCCAGGTGCCGCGGAGAACGCGGACTTCTCGTCGTGTAATTTCGCACCCAAATCTGGCGTCTTCTCGGCGTCCTGGTCGCCGGTCCATCCGCAGGGGATCTACCATCCGTACATGCACCACCACCACCAGAACCACCACCCCGCCTCGGACGCCAGATACGTCCGCTCCTGGGTGGATCCGATCCCGAACCACGTTTCTTTCCCCGGGTTCCACTCCAGCGCGCGGCCGTCGTACGGTACAAAGCCGGAGGTTCTGCCCGCAAAATCCCCCCAGTGCGACCCCGTGGACGAGGAAGAGTCGCGGCCGACCCTCGCCGACTTCTCCCACTCGGAGTGTCCAGAAAAGGCGCACAAAGAGCAGAGTGGAAGTGACCACAGCGAGGCGAAGGACGAGAAACAACAACTTGACCCAAGTAAGTAAAAGACTGATTTACAACCCCAACAACAAACTGGAGCTTTTACTAACCTATAAAAGTGTCTGGTGCGATACCGAGGCTGGAGAAGGAGCGAGAACCCGCCCTGCGTGCCTTATTACGCCGGATTTCTCACAAGGACTCAATTCCCATGATTATCCACAACCTTTCTACATTAAACATTATCCATCAACACACATTACAGCTACAATTAAAACATTTTTTGGGAAATCCAACGTCATTTTTACCTTCATTCTACTTAAAATGCTACTTTTTATTTAACACATTTACTTGAAATTCCATTTGAACAAAAACAATTCTTATTGATCACTAGAGAACAATTATAATTGGAGCAATACATTTGACACATGTATTAATATAAATACTAATAGATCAATGTCACCACTGTAGCTACGTGACTAATGTTTGTATCTATTAACAACATTGCTTTCATCTTGTGACGTTGGAAAAACACACATGACAAAAACAATAACGCCATTCGTTTTATATTATTATTTAACCACATTTATAAAAGATACTGTAGTTTAGGTGTTAAATCCATATATTAAATAAAAAGTGCCGTTGCTAAAACGTCACGAGGACACACGCTTTTCACACAAACAGTTGTTATTTAGCTTAAGTATAACTACACAACTTTTTTCACATTACATTTTAAATCTAACTATTCCGAGGCAGTTTCTCTCTCACTACAACCCCTTTTTGAGTTTGAAAATAGACTATAGAGTATGATTTTGTGGAAAGTAACAACATCCCATACTATTGTGGTAACACACTACTTCATGAATATCCACTATATCACTGCATAAACAACATATTTGAATAAACGTTTTGCCCGCAGACTTGTGAAATACATAACTTCAGCAACGGTTATGACTACTTCCTGAATCCTATATACTCGTAATCCGCTCAACACAACCACACAACAACCAAAAGCAACGATACCAAACGTGTTTTATGTTTGTATATAGTAATGACGCCGTAATTACTACATTACATTGTTGTCCAAAACAAACACACACACACACACACACACACACACACACACACACACACACACACACACCCCCACACACACACACACACACACACACACACACACACACACACACACACACACACACACACACACACACACACACACACTCCTCAAACACATTTTCACGTTCTATTCTTTCCTCCAGACAATCCGGCGGCCAACTGGATCCACGCCCGCTCCACCAGGAAGAAGAGATGTCCATACACCAAGTATCAGACTCTGGAGCTGGAGAAAGAGTTCCTCTACAACATGTATCTGACCCGGGACCGGCGCTACGAGGTGGCCCGGATACTCAGCCTGACCGAGCGACAAGTCAAGATCTGGTTCCAGAACCGAAGGATGAAGATGAAGAAGATAAACAGAGAGAGAGGAGGGAAGGAGTTGATTTGAGTTTTGGACAGTGTTTTTTTTTTTTTTTTGATTATTATTATTATTTTAGACGTCGTGAAACAACAAGACATTTCGAGAAATAATTTGACTGAACATTTGTTTATTTCTTATTCTGCACTTAGAATATAAAGACGGGAACTTTCAAATGGTGTGTTTGACTTTTTTGTTTGTTTTTTTAATTGCAAAAACAAATTATTAAAAAATATATATTTTAAAGCAAAGCGGAAAAAATATGTTCTGATCATAAGTTTTTTTTTGAATCCAACTATTACTAATACTAAAATGTGTCTTTGGCTTTTCACTCAAAAACATTAAAGCATTTGCTTAATGCGGTTTAAACTTCAGAGACTCGTGCACACATTTTTCATTATTTAAAAAATATATATTCGCTTAACGTTAATTATTTAATATTCAAAATAAAGGTTTTCGTTTCTATTATTGTTTTAAATAGAACAAATTAATTATTCCTTCTTATTTGGAGGCTTTAAAATTCACCTACCGACTCTTGGTGGTGTTATTATTGCTAATGCTTATTCATAATTCCATGCGTACAAATAAAGCGTTTACGCGTAATAACATTCCTCATCGAGTGTTTACGGTCACGAGAAGTGTTTGTGCGTATTTCCAAATTTATTGTACGGAGACTTTAGAGCCGGAAGAGCGCCATAAAACCATAGAAGTGACCAGACGTCTGGCCTGAATGAGTTTATGACGCTGACCAGTAATTACACTCTTCTTTGAAACCCTTTTTTTCTCCTCTGCGAGAGAATGTCTTCCACAGGGTGTCTGCTTCACCGATTGTCTTGGAGGAAGTAACCCCCACCCCACCACCTTTATGGTCACGTTTATTCCTCAACTCCATTTCCCACCGACCAGGACAAAGAAACTTAACATTGACTGGCCTGGTTCGTCGTAACTCGTGATCTGATCGAAATGATCGATTTGATCTGACTCTGTTAAATACGTGATACAAATATTATAAAGAGTCAATCGACACTTGAGTGTGACTCGAAATGTAAATGTTTTCTACTTGACTCGAGTGACACAAAGGAGGCAGGAGCGGCGCTGGAGGGCGCTGTTGCCCCGTGCGACTCAATCACGGTGGACGGTGGAAGAAGAGAAGCGCAAGTAAACAAACATTTGTTCATCTGTAGACGACAAATGTTTTTTTTTATTCGGAATTCCATCCCTCGGATTCGAAATGTGTCAACTCTATACTTACAACTACAGTTGTTGCACAACTTGACCCACATTTTTGTTTCCTAATACTAGTACTACAACTATCCCCGTGAGTCTTGCTATCAGTACTATGGAAGTTATACAACTTTTATTATGCTTTGATCATTCTAATACGGAAATTGAAAATGTGATTTATTTTACTTCTTCTGCTCCCATTACTACAGCAACAACAACTATTTTGTACTCCTTCACGTCCTACTTGCACTTAGTCCTGCATTTGCTACTAGTAGTAGCACATTAAGTATTACTTGTACTACATATCTGTTACTCCTCCTCTGCGTCCTAGAGTACCTCATCTTACCTCGCAACTACTTATACTACTATAAGTGCCATGACTATTGTTACTTCTACTATGACAACCGCTACAATGATTACTTCTAGAATCCCTATTACTACTTATTCTACTACTAAAACAATTACCATGGTTACTAAATAACTACTTCCACAATGCCATCTACTACTTCCATGATAACCAATACTACAACTACTACTGCCACAATTATTACTATTAGAATGTCTACTACTACCTCCACACACTAATCACTACTACATTTTCCACTACTAATTCCATAACAACTGATACTACAACCACTACTGCAACAATTATTACTATTACAATGTACTGGCCCAATGACCGCTTTATACGCTGCCTACTAGTACTTCTACCATAGTACTACTACCTCTACTATTGCTAAATGATTAATAATAAACCCACTACTTCTACTGTTAGCATTATTGCTGCTATTACCATTACTACTGCCGCTATTATAACTACTGCTAACTATAGTACTAGCACATAAATAAGTAGATACAACTATGACCAATATTCCAAAACATGTTTTTTTTAGATAAATAAAAGAGGAGAACTGAGTCTGGAGAAAAGCAAACTATTGATCTATGAAATGCAAAAAAGATTCGCTATAAATCTCAAGGCACCGTCACTCAACATGTTAAAAAACAAAAAGTGAACATTTTAACACACAGAAACAACACACAACATCTCAAAACTCAGTTTCGAAGCTCAATCTTCATCCAAAGTCAAACGTCTGGTTTCCATTCCCCAGTAAATCTCACCTGCAGCCAGAAACCGAGTCAACTCTGCAGGAGTCTAATCCAACATGTGAAGATGTTGAAAGTTCCTGCTACGTTCTTGTCCACAAACTTAAAGTCGACGGATTGATTTTGGAGAATCAGTTGTTGCTGCCGAGCATCTTCACAACACAGTGACTATTTTAACAGGACCAAACTTTGACTTTAGAGAAAAACCATTAAAATAAGATGTAATAACAGAAAACATGACTAGTTTCCTATGGAAACACTAGCTGGTCTATTCATGTACAATCCATTTTTCAAGTCACCAAAACCCCTTTTAAGAATCTGAATCCTGACTAAAAGCCTAAAAAATTCAATTGCAATATTTTCTTCTTCCCATCTTGAGTGACGCTGACATAGATGTTTGTTTTAGGATCTTTTGAAGCAAGTGTGGGGGGAGGAGGGATGGCTCATCTCTCCCGCTCTCGATCATCTCTTTTCCTTTACAGCCTCAATTTTATGTGGAAAGGTCAGGTGACCTTTAATTAATCCACTAATGAGGAAATTCAATCAAGGCTGCCACATGACCGCGCCAGAACAATTAGCAGCTCTGGAGTCCTGCTCAAGGACGACAGCATCACCGGAGGAATGACCTTTCCAGCGCCTGCAGAGGACTGAATTCCTTCGGCAGCAGCTGCCTCTGAGCCAGGCAGTAAAACGCTATGTACGATTAAATACTTCGAGATCTTTCAGAGTTCACATTTTTTAGTCACATTTTGAGAGAAGCAAGAAGCTACCTGTCCGACAAGTTTTGAGTTAGAGACACACGCGTGTTTGTATGAGTAGGATTTTGTTCAGTCCCGATAATATAACTGTAATTTTGTATTATTAAGTCACTCTAATTAAGGACATGAACAAATAAAAAATAATCTCCCTTCTCCGATCACTTAGTACAGGCTGAAGAGTTATAGGGAGGGTGGTCATAAAAAAAAGATTTCAAAGCTATCAATGATTAATCTTCATTCCAATGATTCCTGAGCCAGAGTAATGTCATGACTGACTATGAAGAGTTAGAGCTGCACAATATTACTTGGTTATTGAGGCTTCCTTAACATTTGCTCTAGTCTGAGTCTAAGATGACAAAGCTCCTTCCATGAAAGATACTTCGAAACATCAGCATAATTTATTCTGGCATCATTTAAAAAAAACCAACTGATTTTAATGGGATATTTTATAATTTAAAAAGTTCCAATAGCATTCATCCAATGGTAAACAAAGATTACATGGTACTCTTAAGTCAACATTTTTACTTCTTTAAAGGTAGACACAGACGCATGCATTGATGCGAAACAAATAATCTTAACTGGAAGTTTCCAGAATGATATTGTAGATAAAAGGAACTTTTAATCGTAACAGTCGCCTATTTTCCCCTGAGTATATATATATATATGTATGTCAATAATAGAAATAAGAAAAATAATCTGCAGATTATAATATGTAACACTTAAAATGTATCAATAGGTTTTCACTTTGTGGTTAATGTGATGTCAGGTTAACAAAATATACTTGACTGGATACTTAATTCTTTAGATATCAAAAAGCTTACTTTTAAAAAAAAAAAACTTTTCGACACGTGATATAAGGCTTTTTTGGTTAGTCGCCGCACATGCGTATTGGCCCTGTTCGTGACGGGCGGTTTCTCACGATGACCAGCTTTCCTCTATTTTTATGTAGAATAGCAGGAGTGCAATAATTCGGAGGTAGATGTGGAATAAATAAGTAAACATAAATAGATTGTGTGTGAGAAATGGAAAAACATGGATCATAAATAAAAACAGATTTAAAAGAACCAAAGTATTCAGATGATAAAAGGGAGATGTTTAATAAAAAATATAATAACAATAAAAAATCACAATAAAATGCCGTAAAGGAGAAATACATTTTGTGTAACTATGAAGACGGAATTATTATTTCAAAGTTTTTTTTCAAATGGACTTTTCACCGTTTCTTTTAAGAAAAAAATAGTGTTGTCTAATTTTATTTGTTTGTACTCTTGCGACCTTGGAAGTCAACTTTCCACAAAACTTATCAACATTATTAATTTATCTTAGAAGTCGTGCATACGCCACTTGAAAAAAAGTGAAAAATAAAATTAATTGACTAAATCTCAAAAACATCTGAGAGGGAAACAAGGAGCTACGCTTATTTCTTCAATAGAAAAATAAAACGAAATGTGAGGCGAAATACACACAGACACCAATAGCTATAACAAGCACATCAATTTAAACAGCTTCCTAAAAATTAAATTCGTTCAGTAAGAATTAAAAACGTTAAATTCAGATTGTAAAACCTGTTTCATAAAATTAAATACTTAAATATATGATATTATTTATCTGGATTGTTTCAAAAGAACAATGATAAGTTCTTTAATGCTCATTTTTAAAAGAGGTTTTTTTCTAGCTGCATCTGCGACAATGCGCCAAAAAGAGTGGAGGAGGATTGCTGCAGTCTGAATTCCTTTTTGTGAGGGGGGGAAAATTTACAACTTGGCAATCGACCTTTTTTATGCGCTGCTCCGGCCCGCTATTGGCCGGCCCTGGTCATGTGTGAGCGCAAACGTCTTCATGGCTCTTTTCCTGATTTCCCTGGCGGCTTTTTTCTCCACTGCATTTTTTGCGTCCTCAACTCAGCGCGCCACGCTCCGCGTTTTTCCTCCTAAAAAAAAAAAAATCAGTTTCATTATCATCTGATGCTGGCTGCACGCTGGTGTCTGCAGGCGGACTGCGACACTCGCTTCACCCTCAACACTCCCAGCTGGACAAACATGGATTATCTTAATCCAGGTAAGATTGCGATGGTTGGAGCTTGACAGCTTCCTGTTTCGTTAGTTATGCAAATGAGCGGCGGTGACTCGTCTAGTTGTTCTGAATTGTGCACTTGTGACGCTCGTGCCCGCGACAAATCAGATTATGAGGCCTTCTTTATATCAACGAATAAATCGGGGAAGTCAAGCTTTTTTTTGCTACAAATACAACATTCATAGACCATTTTATTCTCCTTCTAATCTGATGCTTTCTCTTCCCACGGATGTGGCGCCGTTCTGGACGCTGCCTTTGCGCGGATATTGTGTGTTTGAGGCAGTTTGGAGGCTGAACAAAGACAGTATTTCACTGTAGGCTGACAGGCAGCTGCGAAACTATTTACAGCCTCACTGCAATGCGACAAAATGGACCCTGAGAAGAGAAGAGGTGCAACTTAAGTGCGCACAACAGGGCCTGTAACGAAAAGACGCTGGCTTCGTTAGTAGACAAACGTTATTAATATAGATTTGTGTTGCTGTTTTTCTTCATGACCTGAGAAAGACACGTTCAAAAGTTGTTTTTGAAAAAAAAAATACCTAAAGAAAAGCTTAAAAATGTGGTTTTGTTGTGAGAACCGACGTTAGTGTTAAAGGGTTTTCACACACAAATATGTTTTAAATCAAAGGGATTTTACTTAAACTTAAAACAAAATTGTGTTTCCTTGTGTTCACGTTTAATCATAAATAGTAGAATAAAATGCGTATGTTCAACCACTTTTATTTTTGTTTACTGGTTTGTAATGTAATTTAAAAAAAAAAACATTTGCATTTACAAAGATCAGATTTTTCTAAAACAAACTAGATTTTTAAGATTATTATCGGAATATTATTTTTTGTGATACTATATATATTTATTCTAAATAAAAGTTTCGTTGGAATTCGAAAATTCGATTTGAGACCTATTGTAATCTAATTTATAATGTTTATTTTAATTGTGGCACAAGTGAAAATATAAGTGGCATTGTATGTATCTGTGAACTATCTAATACGTGTTAGAACTTAATGTGTACTTTCTCTGTTCGTATTTTATGATCTTGGTTAAAATGACAATTGTATTTAAGCGTTTAATAGTATAAATTGTTGGAATTCTTCTGGTTTACATGGTCATGTTTTTGTTTCAATTTGGTTTCCCTTGGGTACTCCAGCCACGGGATGTACCAGAGGTCCTCTTTTGTCAATCTGAGTCGTTTCCTGATACTTGTCCTGGACCACTGACCTGTCCAGTTCCTCTTGCTGACTCAGCTCGGCTCAGATCTAAACGACCTACAATTTTTTATACAAAAAAACAACAATAATTATCATTAATTAATTATTAATCAAGGAACTGGAACGTTTTAACAAAAACTGTTAAGTATGATTTTCTCCTATATTATTTTCTCTTGTTCTTATAACTAGTTTGAATTAAGCGGTTTGTGTCACAACTAACATTTTCCAGCAGGGGTCACTGTTAGACAACACTCAACCCGGCCACTCACATGAAGCGGAGGGTTTTCGATTACTGTGATTGGTCGAGGCTTGACCACGTGACAGTGTCACCTGATTTTGACGTGTATCGTGATTTCCGCTAACATGTAAAGTGAAGATGAAGCTAAAACGTTCACAAAATCCTTCTTTTTCGTTTCCAATAATCTGGCAGACGCCGTCACTGTGTGGTAATTATAAATTATACTGTGATTATTACACGACGTCAGTTTAGAGCTGTATTCGGTTTTATAAACATGGTTTGTTGTTAGCTGTTAGCTTCAGGTACTATCTTCTTTGGTTAGTTGGATTTATCAAATATATAACGTAACGTACCTCAATGTTGCTGCGTTCATTTTGAGCTATTTTATTCTTTATTATGCATATATATTACGTTATTTGTTATTTGTTCAAATTTTGAATTGTAGCTTTGGTTGATTGAGCTATAGAATAGCTGTAAATGTGCACTGTTACTACAGCATTAGCATTAAATAAATTCAGATTGAAAAAAAAAACTGAGTAACTTTTTGTAACTATTTGATGAATTCAAATGGCAGTTGAAAATGACAAAACTTGGTATTTTCAAATGAGAAGTCTGGAAGTTGTTCTGATATAGTTTAAAACATTTTTTTTATTTAATTTAAAATTCCTCTCACATCTGGCAACAACATCCGAACTCAGGGATGAATGGAATCTGGCTTTGGCCCTGTAGTAAGAGTGGATACTTTAGGAGAGGACGTCTGTTTAGTTTATAATAATAAGAAGAAGTGATGTCTAGTAAGACTGTAGTATATTAAATCAGAATGTCTGTGAATTGCATTGTTGTCAAGTTAAACGACCAACCATGTCTGGATTTTCAATCCAGGACCTATTTGGCTCATGGGGGTCAAATAAATGTCAAGATTCCATCATGCATAGATAATTTAACTTGGGTTATATATAATAAAAACCGCGTGTAAAGATTCTACAGTGATTATTTGTACTCCTCTGCTATCGCAGTGTCATCTGAACAAAGTGTCTTCTCATTGTAAATAAAGATTCTGTGATTCAAATCTTTTGGATCCTCCCATCGTTTCTATTTATACTTCCACCCTGCAGTACCAAAGAGGAAGAGGCGGAGCAAACCATCAGCTGTTGCCTCTAAAATTAAATCCTCACAACCATCCTAATGTTTCTCTGAATGTGCGAACTAGTAACACGTAATACAAAGAAGAGTTTGTTGCTGCGGTGTTTCAGAATAAAAGCTTGCACATGTGTGTCCGTTTCCTAAAAGCCCAGCAGAGTAATCGCTGTTATTGAGTAAGTGCAACTTTCAGGGTTATTTATGGGCCCGAGCGCTCGTGTGAGTGGCTGCCAGGAAACACGTGACGCCATTAAACTTTGTTTTATGACCCGGGAGTTGACAAGCCAAAATAAAATTCTCATTGTGTATTAGCAAAGCGGTCCAGATGGTTTTGGACGGGGCCGGGAGCTCAGCAGAACTTCCCTTCCGCCCGCATGGATGCGTTTGCGGTCCGGTGGGCTCGGCTCTGTGGTGAGTTTACTCGGGTTTGCGTGATGTCACATGTTGGGGAGAGAAACACCTCTGGCTGCTCAGAGAACCAGGTCGTGATTTATGGTTTTACAACGTCGTGTTGTTGTTGACTCAACCTGTAATCACTGTAAATAATGATTGGATAGTGGAATTTGTAATTTCATTTTTATTTTTAATTCATAATTCATTATCTAAGAAGTTTATTTCGTGACCAGCGAAACCTTAAAATGCTGGTGTGGCCTACAGGCCACATGTGAAAATTAATACGAATTAAAGATAAATTAAGTGAATTATTTCTTAAATATTTTATATAGCGTTCCTTTTATAATATTTCAAAATGGAAGCTTTTATTTTCTTAGATGTTTCTGTTTAAATAAATACGAACGCATGAGCGACACACAGAGGCCTTTTTTAATCCAACGTTTATTTTACACTTTTAATTCGATTTATCGCCGGAAAAGGGCCCAAAATCCTGCTCCAGTCTCCGCTCGTTAGTTTAAAACAGACTCTTTGGATAAAACGCTGACGTTATCATTCTTTTGTTGACCTCCCCGGCTTTGACCTGTCTCAAGGACTCGTCGGGTCGAGGTGAAAGACAGGTCAGCCTGTCTCACAACTATTCCGTGTGATAGATAATATTTTTAAAGTAGTGATTACGATAGAGACTATTTAGAACCAATATTAACACTCTTTAATACATGATGACTCTCATTTTCAGGCCACGTTCTGGAGTTTATTCTACAATTATAAATAAAACCAAATGTGAAAATGATTACATAATTAAATACTTAGTTTATGGTTTGCTTTATACTCAAAACAGACAATTATATAATTTACATGGGATATTCTTAACAATATTTAGAATATGTGTCAGTTATTAAAAATGCAAGTTTAACTAACCTTTACTATTATATAATTAATTCTGACATTAATTAAATAATTTTCTGAAATTATAAAATGAATTATTAAAGCTGTGCCCATCTATATAAAAAAACATGGTTATAGTATTTTAAAAGTTTTTTTGTCGTGAATGCAATTACTACGTGGATATTACATCACATTGAAATATAAATATTTATATGTATGCATTTTGTTTTTATAAAGCCATTATTTAAACCAAATCAAACGAATTTCTTATTTATGTCAAATGTTGTATTTATCGATTCTACCAGTTATTTTGTTTGTACAATTTCCATCCTCCAATGAAAATCATGAATACATTTAACTTTTTTCTTTAATGAATTCTTAAAAGGTCTTTTTAAAGGAAAAAAATTGTTTTATTCTTTTTGTAGAGGGGTTAGAGGGGGGGGGGGGGTGTAGCAGCTGCTACTGTGTTGATAGCAAATGAGAATTTGGTAAACCTGTGGCCCCTTTGAGCTGTCATGTGACTGAATAATTGAACTTTCTGATAAGTTTGCTAAATGATTGAGGTTGACCTCTGAAGTGAAAGTGGAATTTGTTCCGGAGTTACTCGTTATGTTCAGCATCTGTATATCGACCCTAATGGCACAGATAATCAACAAAATAAAAGCACAATTTGTGACGTGTATACTGGAGTAACAACGTGACCATCCAGCTCAGATCAAAACACCAGCATGAGTGACAGAAGTGACTTTTAAATATTTGATTTCTGTGATGTAATTGTAAATAAATGCATGTGTATCAACCACGTTGCTCTGAGTGCTGGTGAGGCTTCCGTCGTCTATATATACCCTGTAGAACCGAATTTGTGTGATGGAACCACAGTCACAGATTCGATTCTAGGGGAGTATATGGTCGATGAAAACACTTCAATCGATTGATCCAGTGGCTCCTGATCACACACACACATCTGGAATACAGCGGTGCAGCGGCGTGTGTGTCTTATCGATTGTGGAGCTTCTGCTGCTCTTTGAGCTCTTGAGGAGCAGATGAAGGGATGAGATTCTTGTAACTTTTCTGTGACCTCTCGGTGACAAAGACAGTCTCAATCAATTGTCCTCAGTCATTATTCCCTGCCTTTATGCCCGGGGGCTTTTTGTCCCTCTTGTGCGCGTCTCTGTTTCACCACGTGATCGACTCGCCGCTATATTTAGATGGTTTTCTAAGTAAATATTCCCACAACAAGTCTTCGCTTTTCACGTTCGATCGCTCTCAAAAGTCAATTTTCCCACCGAAATTTAAGGGAGACGTTTACTGACAAAGCTTGACTCGCTTGTGTTTACTGGTGTGTGCAGCAGCGTCACCTCCATTGGCCGATCTGGTCACATGGTTCGCCAACTTTATTCAGTTGACACCAAGTAGGAGGGCTTTATGGAGGGAGGAAAAAAGACAACTCGAGAAAAATTAGTATTTTCTACCTTCAGAAATTAATGGCCATGAGTTCGTTTATTGTGAACTCCAAATATGTGGATCCCAAATTCCCTCCGTGCGAGGAATACTCGCAGAATAACTACATACCTGAGCAGAACTCGGAGTACTACAGTCCATCGCAGGACACTTCAGACTTTCACCATCCAGGGATCTTTCCACGCTCGACTTACCCGGAGCCAGCGTTCGGCTGCGCCACCGAGCCCACGGTGCCGGAGCCCCGGGGTCATGTCCAAGACAGAGCCGGTCACCGGACTCCCTTCACGGGGGACACCGAGCCAGAGAGTCCCGTGCAGGCGCCCGGAGCTCGCAACCAGCAGCAGCAGCACACGAAGACTCAAAACGGGATACAAAGCAAACAGCCCGCAGTCGTTTACCCGTGGATGAAGAAAGTGCATGTAACTACTGGTAAGATTTGTTCTCTCTCTTCTGGTAATCACTCAGTGTGATATTTATGGGAGTCTTTGAAAGGCCTCGCCAATTACACAAGCCATAAATTTTTATAGCAGAGGAAATAGGCCGCTAGGTAGAGCGACTGACGCTCATATTTACATCTCAACGAGCGCCTTCAGAAGTTCCCACTAAACACCGCTTGTTTCTTCTCTCTCTTGGTCCAAAAAGTGAACCCGGACTACACGGGATCCGAACCAAAGCGGTCCAGGACAGCGTACACCCGCCAGCAGGTCCTGGAGCTGGAGAAGGAGTTTCATTTTAACAGGTATCTGACGAGGCGACGGCGGATTGAAATCGCGCACACGCTCTGTCTCTCGGAGAGGCAAATAAAGATTTGGTTCCAGAACAGACGGATGAAATGGAAGAAGGATCACAAACTTCCCAACACCAAGGGCAGATCGGCACCGGGCCTTATGCAGAAGGACAACCAGACTGATATCACCTCGTTATAAAAAAAAAACATCTCCAGTTTGACTTTTGCATGTCTAAGCCATTTTTATTTCACCCACAGCAGCTCCTTTTTTTGTGGGGATTTCATTCACTCACTCTTCCACAGTGGAACTCTTTGTTTATCCAGACCTCTACTTGAACAGTATTTCACTTCTTTTAACTTATTTTTGTACGATAAAAGCTTTTAATTTTCTCTACTCCCAAAAAAACATTCCTGCGCGACCGAGTGCCCTTATAAATCACTCCTGCTTCTGCATGGCGTCTCTTCATTTTTTTAAAAAAACATTATTTATTTGTTTCAAACACATTTTTACGTTGGAGATGATGTGCGGTATTATTATTATTATTATTATAATTAGCATGATCGAATGCGATGTTTAGTATTAGTGAGATTAAGTATTTTGGAGGAGGACAAGTCAGGTTAAAGACAGATTTTTTCTTTTTGTTTTAAAATCGTCTTTGTGTTCGGAAAACAAAACAAAAAAAGCGCTCTCAGTTGTTGGAGGTTTTCAAGCTATTTGAGCCGAACTTCGACAAAAGCAGCCCCAGGTTCATCCAGGGGACACATTTCAGCCGCAAGGACTGACCCCGACACCCCTGACCCGCCGGACAAGCAGCATTCCCTCTCCCGGGCTGGAGTTTTTAGCTCTGAATGTAGTTTTGACAACAGTATTTATACCTAAATATATGAAATATTATATACCAAGAGCGGCTCTGATCTTCACCTCAATATGCAACGAAACAGTTTGTGTTTTTATTTTTGTATGCTTTTTACATTGTATTGTGCATTTGAGATGTGAGAAGTATATTGGCAGAAAATAAAGATTTCTACTGATGATGCATTTGAATGCACTAAATATTCTCTTTATTGGCCGATATTTTATTTTTGCTGAAACTCGCGTTTGGTTAAAAATCAGAATGTTATTGGTTGTCTTCGTTTGAAAAAAAATTATATATATATGTTGCGTAAAATTCTAAATAATGTATCAAATTTCTCACGAAAAAAACATTTTTTTCTTCACAAAAATAGTTAAATATGTATGTATATATTAATAATTTGTTGTGTTTATGTCTTCGCTTCATCGCCGTTGCGCGCCTTTGCGAGGGTCTATTATTGCTGTTTTGTTTATCAATACACATGAATTAGTGAAGTAAAAATATTATAAGCGTTTCTCAATTGTTAATTTAATTCAAGATTATTATTCTTCGACTATTTTAATTCAATGTATCCTTCTTGTAAAATCCGATTGGACGTTTGCGTTTGATTTGTTACAACAAACCAAGATTCCCAATTACAAATAATAAAACAAGATTTTTTTATAATTAATGCTCAATTATAGGTTTTATTTTTCCTATTTATACTCTCGTTTCTATATGTTTAATCTAAAACACTCCGACTTCTAGGCCCTTTCGCGTCATTATCGTCCACATGATCAAAAAATGTTCTGAAATTCATAGTCTGGTGGTTATTTTCGGGTCACAGAGAACCCCAGAAGACAAAGTTAAGTATTTCCGAGCATGTGGAGCCACATGGAGCGACCCATCATCCCCAAATTGTATCAAATGTGCGCCGTTTGCGCGCTCTGCTCCTGCCATGTTTACACCAGCAGCCTGTAAATCTCGACTGTTATTAGTGACGCAAACGGATGCTTCGGCGTTAAAAGCCACTTATTTTCATATTTGGGAAATATATTACGCGTGGATTGGGAGGAATATAATAATTACGATGCGTGAAACTGAAGATTTGAGTGACACGAATACTGACGACGAGTCGCCAAAGTGAGAGTGAAACACACATATCAGATGTTGTTGAGGAAGAAAGACCCGCTCGGATTGATTCAAATAAAGTTTTGCAGTTATTTATTAGCTCTCAGAAGTGGCCCTCCTCCCCCTGGGGGTCAGCTGTGTGGTCTTTGATATTAAAGCTGCTGCGATGATCTGATCGAGGATGACCCTCGACATCAGCTCCCATCCAAACACGCGGCAGACAAGAAGAAATATCATCCTCGGAGTGTGTGTCATGTGATGTCACAATACACCGCGCTGTCATAAGTGATCTGTGTGTGCGTGTGATCGTGGGGGGCTGGGTGGGAGAGGAGCCTCGATTAGACATGTTAGACGCACATTTCCAACACTGCAGCACGCATTTCATCATTTTTTTGTGTTGCTGTTGCCACACAGTCATTCGTCCTGGTGAGTTTGTGTGAATTGATTTATTAATATGAATCCAATTTGAAATATTTCAACCATATTTTAATAGTGAGGGTCGCCGTTTTTTAAACCAGTAACTCAAATTATAGCTACATAACAAATGTACGCTTCAAAATATTTGCTAAAACATTTAAAACAATAATTAAATACATTAATTATTTATTTTAGGATTAATTAATAGACACACGACATATCTACAGTGCACAAAATACATTTATTGAAATCTGAAATGCGAAATAAATCACAATATGTGTGAGTTTGAACCAAACATCTTTCTGTCTAACTGTGTTTAAATGGTGGACATTTATTAAGCAATAGCTATTTAAATTCACTTTTATTGTGGTAAGAATACATCAAGTAGTATTTATTGTGTTTGGTAGATGCCAAATAGTGACATTAATGTGTTTACATCATGGTTGTTGGTCAAATATTAATTAAAGTATTGTTCCATTTAAAAAACATATGAGTTGATTTGGGCTGTACACCCAAAATTAGTCTGCCAAATAGTGAACACAGATCTGCATGGCTCGCAAGAAGGTTTAAAAGTACTATATGTGTTTTTAAAAAACACATTAAAAGGTTTTATTACACATATTGTGATCAAAAGTTGTTCATCAATGTGTTTTCCAAGTGAATCCGTCACTCAGTCATCTTCATTATTGCTCTTACACACATGAGCGTGGATGTTAAGTGGTTATAAATCAGCCCTACATCACTGCAGACGTGACTGATCACTTGCCAAATAGTGACCCACCACACATGAAACGTGATATTTTTCAAATTATACAAATATCGGATGCTTGTTTTTCTTAATGTGGAGACTCTGTTTTCATTGTATTTAAAGATTAGCCGAATGGTCAGCCACATACACAGCCTTTAGTGCTACTTTGCTTCCTATTTCAGGTTTTAAATACACATTTATAGAACCACTGTATGCCAACATTGATCATCTTATATTTTTATCAATTCTTTACTTATTATTTGTTTGTTTTCTGTCTGTATTAAATACCCACCATTTCTGACTAATAGTGAACCCGCACTAATATTTGCTAAGGCTTAACAAGTGACATTACTCCAATGATTGAGTGATATATTCATACTTTAAACATCTATCATTGTAGTCATTTACTTCTTTTCACGTCTCATTTTCTGACAAACAGCAACACAAAGCCACACTGTGTTACACATCTTTATTGTTATACATAGCAATAGTATTTCTTGTCATTAATCTATATAAATATACCTGATTATTGTAATGAAAGGTCACCCGTATACAACAGTACTTCCTATAATACCACTGGTTATCAACAGAACTGACTGATCTTAGAGATGCTCCAAATATGATGATTTACTAAGTGTCATATTTTTTTGTTAATTCTTCGAATGTAGTTGAAATCATCAAATAATATCCTTCCATATAATATATAAATACTATAACACTTGTAAAAGATAAACTGTTCTAAATACGCCTCACTAGTGTTATTATTTAACATAACATGGACCCATGTTTACACATGAACGATCATGTTTAGTCAAAACCTACAAAATACTTATATTTTCATGAATCTATAGATTTTTATTACTGAAATATAAATCAAACATTTTACAACATAATACTGTCTGTTAATGCATCACTACTGTCGTCTTAGTCAACTACTACTAATACTACTACAGTGTCAAAAATCCTACAACAACAAAAGTCTACCCACATCTACAAAAAACCACTGTCAACAAAACAGTAATTAGATGTCTTATAAAGCAAAAGTGGAGTGCAACTTGAATTTATTTAAAAACACATTAACATTATGTTTGTTATTCTTACCATTTTTGTTTCAATATTATTCTTAATATTCTCCATCACAGTTGTAATTATACATACATAGCTAGTGACAAATCTACAAAGAACAGGTCCTAGTCAAAGTCTTTTGATTCTCTTTGTTATGACTTGTACATATTTCCTATCTCTGTCAATTCACCAAACTAGTTTTATTATACACACTATAAAGACAAATCATGATAACGTGATAATGTATTTTTTTTTTCTTATGTTTCTGTGAGGTAGATCACGCTTAAAAACAACTTCTGCTTAGGTTGTCTGTCTCCTATTGTTTGTGGTGCCATCACTTTCCAGATGAAAAAACATATTTTGAATGTTAATACTCCTGTTAAAGATTCTTGTAGTGATATTTAGATCGTCCTCTAGTAAATGTACAGCTCTGGTTCTTGCCAAAAAGTGAGCCTACATCTACACAAGTGTAGTTCTGTTAAATATATATATATATATATATTTGATGGATGATGCTTCTATAATAATGTTTCTTTTGACTATAACCAAGTTATAATATGCATCTACTCGCTCTAAATCAAATATAATCGTTATGTTACTAGTCTGCTATTGTTGGTGCCAAATAGTGAGCCTACACACAGGAAGGAAACGTAAGTTTCAGAGATCCTAACATCATTTCACTGTCGTGTCGGTTCGTGGAAGCTGCTTGTGCGTCGACAAAAAGCTGCATCTGATCTCCTCCACGATCATGTATGTGACGGAGGATCCTGCCTCCTGCCTCCTGCTGCAGCCTCACTGACCTACATGTGTGAGCAGCAATAAGTGGGCTCCGGGAGCAGGTCCATTCTCAATGACACTGCAGACACCGCAGCTCCACCACCTCGTCTCTCTCCCATCCGGCCATATTTGATTCTCCTCTTCCTCTCTTTCGGATTCAGACATATGAAAGTGCGCCAGTCGGCCGGACCACGTGATTGTCTCAATAATTAATGCAGCACGTCCCCCTAGAAACACGGCGTCGTCATTAATCGCAAGGACTCTATCAGACTTGAAGAGATCCTCCAAGAAAATAATATCCGAGGCGAGCGAGCCGCGCACTTTAACAGCACCAGAACCGAACCGATGGATGTTTGGGTAGGTCAATATTTCACTGTGTTTCGGGGGGTGCATGCGAGTGATTGATCGGGTCCTGAAAACAAGCGGAGGTATAAATGATCTTTGCACGGATGCCTCACTCGTCTTTTAAAAAAAATATCGCATTTGTTGTCTTTATTTGGGAAGTTTTTTTTCGGGGAGGGGGGCTTGTAAATCATTGCTGGAAGGGTGTGAGTGACTGTGGGGGTGCGGGCGTAAATCTTTCACTTTTATTGCCCTCGGAACATATGCTGCGGCACAACAGCAAATCTTCCTCACCGTCATCTCCACACTCATAACTCGGCACATTAAGAGGCGACACAGCAGAGATCGTTTTATTACGCGCGAGAATCACGATATTTATCAAGAAATGATCGCACATATCGTTGTAAGATAAGCAATTGATTTTAACGTTTTGACTTTCTTGTTTAATTAAAAGGCTTTATTTTGAAGAGAATGCGCCTGATTTGAATCAAAGCGCAAGTAACGCATTTAATTGTTTAAAATTCAACAAAAGGGGGAGAAAATTCGTCAAATTTCTTTACCATAGTCTATCTTTTATTTTTATTTTTCAATCCGAGCAATCTATTTAAATATACCAGTTTCATAAATAGTATTTTTTTTTAAAACATGTATTCTTATTCAAAATCCGTTTAAATATACACATATATTACAAATAATAACACTGTGATTATATTTCTCCTTCAAACGTATAACCATGACATGCATCTGCAGTTAGATCCTGAATTAGCGCTTCTATATCAAGAGGAAATGAGAACCAGGTGTAAATTTGTAGCTTCATTTGTGGTGGAGTTGAACCTGAGATGCATTTCTGGCTCGGATTCAGCAGCTGCAGAGCAAAAACAGCAGGGACATAAATGGGGAAATAATACAGGAGCTCGATTCATCATACTAAAAGCTTCTCCAAAAATCACGACGACTGAATGGAATCGCCAAAATAAAAGCTCGTCGTACAATCGACAAAAAAAATGCAGGCAAGGTGATTGATAAAGCCCTCTCGATTCTGATTTACCAAAATAAAAGCATGTAGGAAACATCAAAGTGTGTTCCTCTCTCTCCTTGTATTTGTCATCCTTCCCCCAAAATAATCCCGATGCTACCTCCAGGCCTATATATACACACTTCCTGTACATTTCACATCCATGATTGATTGCCAGTCTTTTTTTTTTCCTCCTCACGCTTTTTATTGGAAGCTGAATGTGAGTCCGTCCATTCTGTCTGGAATTGTGCTGAATGGAAATGTGTGGAAAACAGCGAGATCAGGTTTAGGACGGTGCAGACAAAGGTGGAGGATTTATTCCGGACTGGATTGTGTATTTTTCAAGAAGGTGAGAGGTGTTAGGAGTATCGACAGTGTCCAGCTGATTCTGAGGAGAAAAGTAGATGGAAGTTTTCTCTTTTTTTGACTGTTGGATCGTAAATCACATTAATTTGTTGTCTTATCGTCGCGGTGGCGTTCGCGGTGATTTATGTGTTGGAGGAGAACGGCTTTGTTAGCTGGAGCTTCTGGAGGAGCTGGACCGGGTTCTCACGTTTGCAGCTGATTCCTTTTGTTTTCTGGATCATTTCAGGAGCCTTTTGTTGCACATGATGTGGATTTTCTGCAATTAATTGTTGAATTTAAATTTATATCTCATAGGTTTTTTTTACATTCGTCACCTACTTTTTCACTTTTTTACGACATATTTGACAACCAGTTATTACCTCTGATTTCAAAAGCGCCTTTTCATGTTTACTTTACCTCGAGCATTTTAAATCTGTAAAACTCAACCATTTGACAACATAATGCCAAACGACTTATTTTTCAATTAATTATGCGTGTGTGAAAATAAAAACAGTTTACACTTAATTTAAATTCAAAAACGATATGGAATAGTATGAATTGTATTTACTATATATTTGTTGTATAGAAATAAAAACAATAATGTGGCCTTTTTTAAACTATTATTCGCCATTACTGCAAGCACAAGTAAATATTACTCAATCATCATATTTGTTTATACTCAAGATTATTTATTTAAAAAAAAGTCTATGAAATATAATTATCTTAAACATCAGCATTTAGAAATACAAAGCAGCAATAAACGTCTATGAATAACAATCATGATTTAATACTTTAAACCTCAACATTGGCTTTTAAAAATCTAACAAAAAGGCATAATCTTATTTATTATTTATTGTAATACAGGATTAGAGTTTTTCAGAATAATTTTAAAACTAAAAAAAGCTTCTTTATTTTTATTTAATTTATTATTTAAAATGCATACCTATTATTTATTATGTGACACACTTTACGTGCGTTTAATTTTATATAAAGGTAAATTACGAGTGCGATTATTGTTAAGAAGCGTCACACTTTTCACAATTCTAAATTATCCTGAAGATTATTATTATTATTACGTTGCAGTCGTTGAATATTTATTCCGTCTCCACTGTTCGATAGTACAAGCGTACGTGGGATAACAAGTCTCCAAATTGACTGCGGGTCTTTGTTTGCACCAAACTTACCGTAACAGCGCGTAGGCGAATAACACTGCGCAATGAAAAGAGGATCATGTCTGCAACCGGTTGTGTGTGCGCAAACACTCCAGGAGACAACTATGAACACTCTACCCATTCAAAGATAAATCCCAAAGATAAAAAAAAGTCATCCGTGTTGTGTTCGGAAATAAACAAACAAAATAAAAATAAAATAAAATAAAAATAATCCGAATTAGAAACGAGAAACTATTTTAGCTCTCATCGCTCGCTGCACTCGACGCTTCTGCTCCAGAGTGTGAAACTTCTGCATTTAAAACCTCCTAGTTTGTTAAACTTTGACTGACCCAGAGGTCAGCAAAAAAGCTTATGACTGCTAAATATTTGGAGTCTTTTGTGCAAAAGTGCACATGCAGGACTTTTTCTTTCTTTCTTCTCTGCAGGCGGAGCGCACAGGTTTTCTCACTCTTCCCTCATACGTGTGTTCTTTCTTTACAAATTAAAATAAAACCGTGGAAATAAATTAAATATAGCGTGTAAATAGAATGCACATTAAACCGACGCAAACACCCCCTTAAAGTGTTGTAACTATGATGTTAAACTTGGCATTAAAATGTTAAATGTGTCGTTTCTTTTCCAGGTCGAGGTCGCAGCAGTGATGTATGCGTGAGAGACACAAAAGATCTTTGCACAGATTTCGGTGAGTAACATGAGGAAACACTCAAAATGGCGCCCCGTGATTGTCACCTAAGACAAAATACATGACAAACACCAACCTTCTACAGAGAAATAAGATTAAAAAAAACGTCCAAAAGAGTCCAGTCTGGAGGCTTCGTGTTGTGCCGCAGCGCAGCGTCCAGACTGGATTTATATACGACAGCGCGACATTCTTTCGCTTGCCTTCCTCCTACGCTTTACACTTCTGAGGGCCACGGCCACTGTTTTGGTTCTCATTCCTCTCTCGGGCCGTTTACAAGCATAACATTTGCGGTCATAAATTCTGCCGCGGTCCACACTGACAGGTGCAATTGTTATGCGCGGCGCGCACTCCTTAAAACGCCACCAACATGCAGGACACTGACCATTTGACGAGTCTGTTTGCGACTCCAAAAACACACACACACACACACACACATATCGTCGTGATCAGACCCACAGACGTGATCGTTTTTTATTTCTGCTCATATCTGCGTCGAGGTCCAGACTGCGGCCTCGGTGGGCTGCTGCAGGGAACAATGAGTGGAGGTCTTTGTGAACCAGTGAAAAGCCCATTGTGTGTCCGTGTGTCAGATACTGATTCAGCTTATTTCTGAGACTCCCGGAGGGTCTTTTTAGATCCAGTTAAACTTTAACTGTTTTGTGAGGTCACAAGACTCGAGCTCATGCTTTGATGGGGATTCTAAGACGGTTAGCAACACCGAGTTTCACACCAGCGGTGAGAATGTTTAGAAAAAGTTAAGAAAACTTCTCTTATTTCTTTTGACTCATTGGACACATGCCCTGGTGGAGAAAATAAAGGAGCGATTAAGGGTGTAAATATGGCGCCACGTATTCAAGATTACTATTATTTCACGCTTAAAACGTTATTATTGTAAACAACATGACCCTCGAGGTCTTAAAATAGTTTTCAAAAAATACACTTATTTAAATTAAATTATCCAGGTCAATCCATAATAAACTGTATCTACTAATAAAGAGAAAAACATCTTAACTCCTTAAAATATAGAGTCAATTGATAAACAATGAAGCAAGACATAAAGAAAGCAGAAATGAATTAAATATAATAGCATTATATTTATGAAACAAAATATTTTAAAACTAAACTTAACTAATAATGAAGTAGAGTGCATGTATTCCGTGATACGTGTTTGTAAATATGGTTAAAATAAAGGCTATAAATTAATTAGTTAAATTCAGGTTTACTATTGTATATACTATACTGACAAAAAATCCCTTAATCATTACAGTTTAATAAATACGTTTAAAAAACAGAATTGTATATGTTCTTAAAAATATATAATATTAATAACTAGATGTTATTGTTTTATGAAATTTAAAAATTACTTCAATTATCTTTTTCTTTTTTTTAATCCTTTAATGACGTTATTAAATGGTTTATCTGCTTGACTTCGAAAATCTCTAATGAAGTAAAAAAAAAAATAATAATAAACTCCATATAAACCAGTAGTTATTATTTGAAATAATAAAACTATATTTGGTCTTTAATATGTGTCGTTCAAAAAGGTGATGTCACTGTTACATGATGTGCACAATATGTCACCACAGTAATTGTAAATCTTGATATTTGTGGTGAAAAAACATTCTTTATAATCTCTTCCTTCAGTCTGTTAACAAGCATGTTCTGATATAAACCTGGTTTCATTGAAAACGTTGAATTTAGTTGCTAAAAACATAATGGCCACAGATACAAGCGTCTCCAGACCGTTGACTGACTCAGCCTTGAACTGAGAGTGTTGTCTTGACTCCAGCTCACGGTTGTAACGAGTCATTTCTCTGTGACCTCTGTGTAGGTGACGGCCTGGAGGGAAGGTGGGGGAGACCTATCACGTGAGGAAACACCATCCATGCTTTTGGATATTTGAATCAACACCATGCAGAAGGCAACATACTACGACAACGCCGGGCTCTTCGGAGGTTACACGTACCCCAAACCTGACTCTTACAGCTACGGCCCCGCGGCCCACCAGACCTACCCCGCCCCCTCCATAGACGCCGAGTACCAGAACTCGGTGTGCCCCATCCAGACCTCCACGGTCCGACCCCCAAGCCTCAAAGATGGGGAGATGAATGGAGATTGTATGAGACAGAGCGGCGGGCAGGGGAACAGCCAGGCGACGGTGGAGCAGCAGCCCCCTCCCCTCTCAGCATCCTCCCCCAGCGCCAACAGCCCCGTGCCCCAGAAGAAGAAGTCTCCGTCCGGTGGTGCGTCTGGAGCCACCACCCCGGGCCTGACCAAGCAGATCTTCCCCTGGATGAAGGAGACCAGGCAGAATGCCAAACAAAAGGGCAACAACTGTAGCACGCCTGCAGGTGTGTGTCTGTGTGACATCATTGTTGACATGCATGACCAGGATTGGTGTGTGTAGTTGTGGTGTTTGAGGTAGGATTGTTGGCTAAAGATGTTAGCATTAGCTTCTTTATAATTGTTTGTCTCTGTTTAGCATGAAACATTTTTAGAATCAGAAACTTTTATTCCCACACACACACAACAAAATAATAATATATATTTTATATAATATTATAATATTTTTGTGTTCATTAATAGAATGAAATAAGATAACACACACAATAAGCAATAGAGAAACACAAGCACCTATGGCGCCTTTTTAAATATGAAGTTGCTATGACAACCTAGGAAACAATATTTAGAGAATTATTATTTTTAAACTGTATTTAGCTCTTTTTTTTCATCAAACAACCCAGGCCGGATGTGACCTCAAATGCCCCTCGCAGACGCACCTGCTATTTAAAACCGTTAGAAAGTAGAATTAATGTAGTTTATTTGTTATGTTAATAACAAAACAAATATAATATATTCGATACAATATTTCATTATTTTTTAATCTAAAGACATTTTTGAAATACATCGTTTGCTCATATGTGTTGCGTCATTTGAAAGATATTTCGTAAAATAATAGCAAATTAAAAAATATGAGACACGCTTTTATATCGTATAATTTCATTTTCTTTCGTATTTAATATGTTTTACTTAAAACAAAGGGGGGGGGGGGGGCGGTTTCGTTTAACCTAATCGTCTGAACGATGTTCTGAAACGTTGCAGGTGAAGTGGCCGACGAGAAGAGCCCGTCCGGACCCGCGTCCAAACGGGTCCGAACCGCGTACACCAGCGCGCAGCTGGTGGAGCTGGAGAAGGAGTTCCACTTCAACCGCTACCTGTGTCGCCCGCGGCGGGTGGAGATGGCCAACCTGCTCAACCTCACCGAGCGCCAGATCAAGATCTGGTTCCAGAACCGCCGGATGAAGTACAAGAAGGACCAGAAATCTAAAGGGATCGCGCACTCTCCCATGGGGCACTCCCCGGACAGAAGCCCACCCCTGAGCGGCTCCGGTCACCTGGCTTACACCGGGCAGCTCCAGAATAGTCTGGGCTACGACGCGCCGTCACCGCCACCTTTCTCCAAACCGCAGCAGAACATGTACGGCCTGGCCGCCTACACCGCGCCCCTGGGGGGCTGCCTGCCCCAGCAGAAGCGCTACCCCGGGTCCGAGTACGACCACCACGGCATGCAGAGCAACGGCGGCTTCCCGAACCCCAACTTGCAAGGGAGCCCGGTTTACGTGGGCGGGAATTTTGTGGATTCCATGCCGGCCTCGGGGCCCATGTTCAACCTTGGCCATCTCCCCCATCCCTCATCCACCAGCGTGGACTACAGCTGCGCGGCCCAGATCCCAGGGAACCACCACCACGGACCCTGTGACCCCCACCCCACCTACACAGACCTCACCTCTCACCAAGCGTCTCAGGGAAGGATTCAGGAAGCGCCTAAACTCACGCATTTGTAACAAGTCTCTCGTGAGCGTGTGTGTGCGTGTGCGTGTGCGTGGCGCTTTGATTACCTCACTGTACTATTACGACAGTATTATTCTCGATATTGATGTGGTTACTTTTCTCACGGCTTCCGTCCATCTCACTTGAACCTTTTTTTTCTATTCTGGACGAGACACTTGAAGGTAAGTCGGTAGTTCTAGATCATCTGTAGAAAAGTCTTTATTTATTTGACACCTTATTTTTAATCTTTTGTACCGTCATATATATTTATTGTTTCAATGTATTGCACATTATTTATCTTTTTACACGCCAGTATTTATAAATGTTTGTAAGATTGGACAGATCAAATGGTCAAACAGGGTTTTTGGAAAAATGCAATGTTGAGTGGAATAATAAAAAAAAAAAAAGATTTTGTAATTGTAAATTTGGGACAAATGGGGCATTTTGCTAGTGAGTAACCGCACTGCGTGTGTCCATGATTGACGTCGAACCTTAAATCGTAGACTATCCGAGTATATTACACACCAGCATGTCATTTCTGTCTGTTACTTTCTTCACTTCATAAATATATTGAAATGTTATATTTTATTGTGTTCAACATTTTGTAAATAAAGTGATCAAACTTTGCGTTGATTCCGTTATTATTCCCGCACCTTCACCGATCTGCCTTTATAAGCCTCATATAGCCAAGATTGATCATTATGAACATAAAATTATCGATCAAGAGCGGAATTATTTCGATAGAAGAACGAAGTGATGTGAAAAAGGAAAGAGAGTGTGTGTGTGGTTTGTGTGTGTGTGTGTGTGTGTGTGTGTGTGCGCGTCCATCCTTTATTGCTCCTGGAGAGCCATTTCAAAGCTCATTAATCAAAAACTCGTCGCTTTCAGACTCCTCGCTGATTCCTCCTCCGAGTGAACAAAGCATTTGCATTCCACATCTAACTCATTCGAGAGCCAAGCAGCCCAGCCAGCTCCAAAGATCTGCTCCTTCATTTCCAGGTTGGCTTTAAAACGAGAGCGAAAGTAAATACACGCGTCCTCAAATCCAACATTGAATGAGATTTCTTTGACATAGAACCCGAGATGTACTTCTATTCTTTCTTTTTACATGGTGTCATACAAAAGTTAGATTATTCTGGACCACATCAGTAATAATAATATCATACCAAAATTACATTTTTAAATTCCACCATCTGGCCTCACATTTTTCCTTAACTTCGCTGTAATTATGTTGAACTTGTGTAGTTACATTTGCATTTCATTGACTACTATACAACGTTTTCGTTTATTATTTCTGGGGCGTGTTTAGCTAGTAAAACGGCAAGTATTTATTTTATTATTAACTGTAAAGATTTACATCAAAACTGAATGCTACAACCAAATTTAAAATACAATTATGAGATAAACATGTAAAATATTTAAGAGTAATTAAATATTTTCATCTCTTAAAATAAACCTTTTTATTAATGCCCAATCATAGTTGTTTTTATTTGATTTATTCGCCATGTTTTGACCCGTTTTATATTTTAGCTAAAGGTTTTATAAAAGTGCTGATGGCGTTTAGTTTTCAGGATCAAATGTATGTATCTTTTTTTTGATCGATACATAAGTCCTAAAACAGTTCGTGACTACACGAGCACTAAATGTTTGAACTGAACCCACAAACTCTGTCTTGAGCTGAACTGTTGGTACAAAAGAGGACAGCTGGCTGCTGGTGCACTGTCAAATGTTTTGTTTCAGCATTTGGCTCCAGGATTCATGGCTCAGCTGTAACTGTAATCAGGAGAAGAAAAGGCAACATTTGTTTTTGCAGTTCTCTTCTTGCTGCCTGGCTCTGCTGTGAAATTCCTGATAAGAATTTACGCAATCTGATCTTCAATTCTGGATTTATGAAACCGAATCACATTTTTCTTGGTGAAATGGCAGCAATTTACTTTTCATATACACATTTTTTTTTAAATGAAATTAATCCATATTGCCAGTTCACATATTATTCTAATTCACATCTTCTTTTTATGCTTTTTATGTAATTTAAGTAAAACAACTAGACATATTTCAACCAAAAATTGGTTTATGAAGAGACACTGCTCAATTAAATTTAAATGAACTACAAATGTAGTTAATACTTAAATTAATAAATAAATACAAACTAATTCCATGTTTTCTAAAGTACTTCTCCAATTATTTAATTTATTATAACGATCATTGTCATGTAGTAATAACCCTTGAAAGTTCATAATTTACCTTAATTCGTTCGGGAGTTACGTCTTTTAATTTGCTAAGCATAAAACTGTATCATATTAATAAACCATTTGGGTATTTAAACTAAACTCGAGGCAGCGGTCGGTGACGTGTGGAGCAGTAAGTCGTGAAAACCGTAGTTAAATCGCTTCACAATGGTCGTCAACGCACCAGAAAGAAAACATTAGATGCTCGTTTGGAACTTGAGCTGGGATGAAGTGCTCCATGATCCATCTGCTCGCAGGAGCTGACGAGGGAAGAGAGTTTACTCACAGCGCGCAGGCGCAGTCTGAGGAATCCGCGTGTCGGGGGGGGGGGGGGGGGGGGTCTCGCGATGTCTTCTCCGAACTCTCGCTCCGCTCACTCTCACGTGTGAGCTTTTATTTTGGTGAGATGGTGGAACTCCAGAGAGAAGAGGCGGGAGGCGAGGAGACGATACTGAGGACAACAGCTGCATATCCTTCATCACTGCGATTTTAAGTTGAATTTTGTAGGATTTTGATTTTTTTTTAATTGGCGGACGTTCCGGCGCCAGAGCGACATTTTTTTTTTAACAAGGAGCGGAACCGACTCGGATTCCCTCCTACAAGGACAAGCTGGACTGTTTGAGTAAAAACTGCAGGTTAAGTGAAAAAGCAAACAAACAAACCTTACTGTTAAAGTTATTTTTACGTATTTTTTTTTTAATGAATGAATTGTAATATCAATTAAATAATTCATTGTAATAAAACTAATGTTTCTCATAATTAAACTCTCTTGCACTAGTTAATAGTAAGTATGTTTGCAGTGGTGATGGCTGCTCAGGGATCCGGTGTTATCACTGGGAGGAAAAGGATCAGACAGGAAAGAACAACATTCACCTTCAGTATCTCTGAGGTGATAAAACACAGACACACTCAAGTCTATATATGTAATACATCCTTATGGCACAGACGTTATACTTCTCAGAAACATCCTGAATTTGTCCGGGTGTGTCCAAAACAGCGTTTAAAATTATTGCCATAATTACTACCTTTCTCAGTATTATCTTGATCTTTAAAGTATGTACTTTTTTGAGTATTGTTTTGATTGTTTAAGCGCTTTGTGACCCTGGTCTCGAAAAGCGCTATATAAATAAATATTACTTACTTACTTACTATAATAATAATAATAATAATAATAATAATAATAATAATAATAATAATTGGAAATGTCACTTTATTTTTATTTCTGAATGACCTGATGCTAATTGCTATCAAGCATTCTGTTATTGTGATATGAAATACACTCTTTTTTGTTGTCCACTGTGACTTTAATTATGAATGCATATTTTTTCATTTTGTGATTTTTTTTGTTTGTTTGTAAAATATTGAATTTTAACATTTTTAATCGACAGCTCTTAGTTAGCTTTTTCTCCAAAACGTTCAAGTTCAAAGAATTCCTGCTAAAAATAAAATAAAATAAGCTTTGATGGTCTTCATCTACGACCAAATGTAAAACGGATTAAAGAAAATTGAAGATACTAAAAATACTTCTTCCAAAACGACGTTACAGAATATCGGTCATGCTAATGAAAGTCATGAAGATGCTAATCAAGTTCAAACCAAGTGGACTCAGCAGGCATGTGAAACTCATTATTGCATCAGGTCAACAACTTAAAAATAGCCCAAAAACACGAACTTACTAGACTCTATTCAAAATCAGAATCATGGAACGCTAATATAAGTTAGCATAATGGATAGTATCAGGAGCTAACACCTTACATCTGCTTGTTATCTCAGGGTCAAGGTGACCCAAAGGACTGAAACAAATGTGTTTGTTGAATCCCTTGTCTTGTCTCTGGGTCAAGGTGAACGACCTTCGTGGCTTCCAGAAATATAAATGCAGTGGATATTGTTCCCCTTGACCCAGAGACAACACAAGGGATACCAAAAACACATTTGTTTCCAAGTCTTTGAATAACCTTGACCCTGAGATAACACAAGGGTTAAGAAGCTACAGCTGTAGCTATATTTTTTGAAAATGTATTTCTACATCTTGCATCTCTTCATTTATTTATTTAGATTTCTTAATATTATTTACAAATAATTAAAGTTTAATTTTAGCATACGTGCTTCTAGGCTACATCCAATAACAGTTGACGGTCATGTCATGGTCAGAGATGAGACGCTTGGTCTTGATCACGAGTGAGGCAAATGTGCAGATGAACAGGTAGATTAATATAGAGGGCTGTATCAGTCTTCCTTGTGAATAAAGAGCTGAGCTAAAGGGCAATGTATGGCATCTTGAAACATGTCTCCTGGACTCCTCACTGCCGGGTCAAAACGGGGACACACTGGAGAGATGAGAGGGGGGGGGGGCGTTTGGGCCGCTTTACTTCTAGCGCTGCCCCCACGACCTGACTTGGCTTAAATCAGCCGAGGACGTGAAGGCAGCGACACCTCCGCGAGAGAACTGGAAGTCAGGATGAGTGAACGAGCTCCTGGATCAGAACTCCTGCGAGTTTGTGGAGTGAGATAAGCCCTGTAAACAAACTCAGCAGTGACATTGATCACGCTGGTTGTCGGAGGAGCTGATGGTGGTGGATTTATGGCAGCTCTTATGTGTTAGTGATATTGATATAATTGTAAGTGTAATAAATGAGTCAGCGCCGCAGGTATGATTTAGAGGGCTCGGCTGGGACGGCTCCTCTTCCTCCCTTTCCTCCTGCGAGATAAGTCAGTGATGTGAAGTAACTCATACATTACCTAGGCTTTAACTACAGCGCTCCGCTCGTCTATATCAAAAAGTATTAGGACTTCCACCTCCTTCTGAGCTCATATGGATTTCTTTCACGCTATTTTCTGTCCGTTATGAGTGAATAAATTGCATCTTCATTTATCTTCTAAAAAACCCCTCTGTGTTCACGGAGATACTCAGCTCTCAGCGCTTTCCATAATTATATTAGTCTTCTGCTACCTAGAAATTGATTGCCCAGGAAAATGAACCTGGCTTTGCTATAAATTATACCTATGGATCATAAGAAACCTGTTATTTTGTTTAAAATAGTACTGAATGTAATTAGAGCTCTAATTCATGGGCAGCTACAAGTGTGCCTATTACAGTAACAGGGTTTGGAATTTAATCTGTCCGCCGGATAAAGAATGATCCGCCGTGCTTTCCATTTGTATCCCGGACACATAAAATACTCTGTGACTCTTGGATATGAGAGATGGATCGTTGAGTGAATCACAATGTTCTTCGTTACTGTATTAAACTTCAGCAATTCATCTCAGGACATGAGTTTATGTTGCGGCTCAGCAGCGTGGGAGACGCTGGAAAGTGGGATGAAGATGATGAGGTGATTAATGGCGTCAACGGATCGTGAACTAGGGTCTAGAGCATGAGTCAAACACAAGGGGCTCAGGTGCTAAATCCAACCCGCCCGAGTCATTTTATGTGGTCGACCCCATGCTCGGCCCCAGAATAAAATCCAGCTCGGATTCAGACCTTCTGACCTATTAACATCCCTGTGTTCAGGCTTAGCTATCAAACTACTGAAGTTAGCATTAATAAGAAACGTCACATTTATATCAATTATTATTCCTTAGTCTTTCTAGTGACTATGAACAACTATACAACATTTTCTTTAGACTATTTTCTGCTTCCCACATGAGACATCTTTGCTTTGTTTTTTTGTTTGAAGAAGCAACTGTTTTACTTTGAACCTCGCTTGGACGAGGGACCAGATTACCTCCTGAAAATACGAATCGTAGCCACTGACACTATTTATCTTGTTTTTCTGCATCGACTGGTGAGTTGTTACTGCGAATGATCTTCTTTTCTTTATTTATATATATTTAGATATGAAATGAATTGTATTATTTATGAGAAATCTTTCATTTATAGGTTGGCTTGAGAGAGTTTGATTATATATTCTTTGTCCCCCTTCTCAGCATTAATAAAACAAGACATCTGCTTGTTTTCGTTTATTCATATTTGAAATTGAGTTTTTTTATGTCCTTGTTTTTTTAATCCTGATGATAATTTTTTTTTTCTTTTATACATTTTTTATACATTTTCTTCAGTTATAACTCTTTTTTTATTCAAAAAAAAAAGTATAACGTTTGTATAATTTATCAAAGAGTTTCCCTTCCACCCTCTTTCTCTCTATAGAATGAGTCATGAAGAGATATCATCTGAACTAAAGCTGTGTGAACTACTAGCAGATGCTGGAGCTTCACTCTCTAACAGCATGAATCCACTCCAGGATTTCCTTCCCTCCCGTTTCTCCAGATCAGCCTGATCACATCCTGCTGTGGTTGATGACATCACCTCTGCCTGTGGCTTCAGTACAAGAAGAACTCCAGCCTTTCACAGTCCAACTCTTTTTTTCACCTGGACCTACTGTCTTCTTCTGTGCTCCCATGAACTGTCCCCACAGTTAACAACAACAAAGCAATAAACTGACTTGTCTTAACCAATGTTTGTGTCTATTAAAAGAGGTCAAATGTCTTTCGTGATGTTATTTCTTCACACAGTTTGTCTCTTTGTTTTCCTCAACTATCCTTTAATTCATGACATCTCCAGTGTATTTATTAATAACGTAAGATGACTAGATAATTCACACAAATCACTCTATTAAACGGTAATACAAAATATATTTGATTATTGTTGCCCTTCATACTATATGTATGAAATGCTTAATGTCTGCCCCACAAAGAACATACAAGCTCAGACTGTAATCTATTGATTACAAAGACACTGTTTCTTTGAGAAGCAAAAATCTCAATAACGATTTATGATTTATAATGATGTAAATCTCTCATAATGATTGATAAACTAAAGTAAAAAGTGGCTAACATACCATTCAAACCTGGATGCTATACTTGCTAGCTTATTGTTGGCTAACACTGCTAGCTGTTGTTATTCCGGAGTGAAATGTACTGTCAATTATTACATAATTTTTTGTATAATTTCAGAGGAGTACAAATACAATTAAAACCCTAACCAGTGTAAAGATCTTTAAAGTTTTTGACTTAAAACCTCAGGAATAATAATAATCATATAAATGACTTATATATAAGAATACATGACACACAAACTGCTCACATGGCACCCATTAAAGGTAACATGACACAAATAATGTGCACATGATATAGATAAATGATCACATGACGTACATAATGTTCATGTGATGAATATAAAGATAGCATGACACCCATTAATGATCACATGACACAAATAATGTGCACATGATATAGATAAATGATCACATGACGTACATAATGTTCATGTGATGAATCTAAAGATAACATGACACCCATTAATGATCACATGACAGAAATAATGTGCACATGATATAGATAAATGATCACATGACATACATAATGTTCATGTGATGAATCTAAAGATAACATGACACCCATTAATGATCACATGACACAAATAACGTGCACATGATATAAATTAATGATCACATGACATGCATAATGTTCATGTGATAAATAAAAAGAAAACATGACACCCATTAATGATCACATGACACAAATAACGTGCACATGATATAAATTAATGATCACATGACATGCATAATGTTCATGTGATGAATCTAAAGATAACATGACACCCATTAATGATCACATGACACAAATAACGTGCACATGATATAAATTAATGATCACATGACATGCATAATGTTCATGTGATAAATAAAAAGAAAACATGACACCCATTAATGATCACATGACACAAATAATGTGCACATGATATAAATAAACGATCACATGACATACATAATGTTAATGTGATGAATATTAAGATCATGTGACACCAGTGAGCGTAGAGGAAGTCAGCGTTGTGTTACATAACAACAAAATGACATCAAGTTTGAAGTAAATATTTTGTTCATGGGAATAGAAAAGTATAAATAAAGGGCAGAAATAATAAGAACTTATCTTCACTCTTGTCCTTTTCTATCTCAAAGAAACGTGTTGTCTGATAGGCTGAAAATGTTTAGTTGTATATTGTTTGATAACAGTTTATAATTTGGTGTATGTGTGTAATTCTAGTTGATAATTCTAATATTGTACTTATATGATGTGTAAAAAATATACAATACATAACTGTTAAACTTCTGTAAATTCACGAAGAGAGATTGGAAAAAATAAATACTTTCTAACTCAATATCTTGTATTACAATCTAAGGTTTAGTTTCAAGAACACTATTCTCGATATTTTCCACTGAAAGTGCAGGTTTAATCTGCTCTGTTCCTCCATTGTTCTCCTCTGCACCAGTCTGAGGCAACCTTGCACCACTGAGGGTTAAGTAATTCTGCAGCACTGAGAAAGACATTTGATTTCATTTGTAGCGTGTCTCACAGCGGGCGGAGGTGAGCCCACCTTTGGCTGCAGGAGGAGTGAAGCGGCGCACGTATCTAGTGTTCGGAGACACCAAATTGACAATGCATTTATCTTTGAATAATGTAAATGTCCTGAGAATATGGTGGCAGCGGTCCTGGCGTGTCCACCGAGGGCGCGGCGCTGTCACACTTCCAGCTCTCCGGACCTGCTGCAGCATAATGTGGCCGGGCCGATCCCCCGGAGCCTCGGCTCTGCCTCGGGCCCACGTCGCTGCTCTGGCTCCACTTCATTTACACCCGCTTGATGTAGAATCACTGCCAAGAAGAATGCTGCTGCTGTTCCTTCTCTCCGAGCACTCACGACCTGCAGGAATCCATCACATCAACATACATGAATCTGACTCACTCCTTCACTGGTGTGGAAGCACTTTGTCTGTTTAGTCGCGGTGATGCTTCGCTTCGCACCAAGACTAGTTGTTAATGTTTAAATCTGCTCACATGACCTGGACTCTCACCAGGAGTCCACCAGGAGTTGGAGGTTTCTGGTGAGAAGGAAATCTTCGTCATATGTCCAAACCTGAAATGCAGATATGGACATAACAGTTTTAATCATAAATCCTTTGTGGATGTTTTATTTATTTTTTCCTTATTTTATTTGTCATTTTTAGTTGGGGAAACATGTTTGAAAGTATTGTTATTATTATTATTATTATTATTTTATGTCTACGCTTCGTACTTTTTTGTTGTTTCCAAATTAAATCAACGAAATGTTGCATAAAGTGCAATACGCTTGTTGTTATGTCCATTAATTTATAATTAATTATTGTTCTTTACATTATATACTGTATACATTGGGGGTTGGGGAGGGGTTGCAGTGATTATAAATTAAAAAAACATTTAGAAATATGAATGACTGAAGAAAGATGAATTAAAAATAGGACATAGAGGAGAAAGTGATTTTGCAATAACATTTAAAATATTAAGGACATTTCACATGACTTTAGAAAAACTCCCACAACAAACCACCAACATCTTACACATTTTAAGTCGGTTTACGACCAATCCTGAAAATAGTTTACGAACAAGCCGACTCATGACAGTGTTTCCACTAACCATATAATACTACCATATAATATTCAAAAATATTAGGGATTGAGCCTATTTCAGATTCTTAAAGTGAGAAGCTTGGGAAGCCCTGAACAGGATGTCAGTTTGTCGCAGGACAAACAGACACACACAACTATTCACAAAATATCCCAAATCCAGCAGCCATGTTACCTGCTTGCGCTGGACGTGGCCGCAAGTATTCTTGCATTGTCTTGAAAAATGGCAGGTTTGTTTCCTGTGTCTCGCATCTGACTCTTCGTGAACTCTGACCAATCAGTGGCCAGCAGTTAGACATGGTAGAGTCAAGTCAAGTCGAGCAGGGCTAAGACGGGCCGGTGGAAAAGTGGCAAATTGTTCAAAATTGGAAACTGACTTTTATGAAAGGTTGTAATGCTAACTTCTGTTACATTACATTACTTCTGCATATTTTAGTGTATAGTTTTACAGGTTTCTTGAAGACACATATAGTTTAAGGTTTAAACTTCTGACTTGTGTTTAGAGCTGAAATGATGGAAACACTGTGAGCGTACAGAGGTTATAGAAATCCAAACGCAGCAAACATAGCGCTTGCTAGCCCCGGCTAAAGGAAAGCCGAGGCCCAAAAGACAAAGTTTTTAACCTACGAAAATCTCTTTGAGTAATAAAATCCATTTAATATACATCTGCTGACATTTGACTCTGCTCTGGAGAAAAATCAGGTGATTCTGTAACGTATCTGCTTCATGTATTGGTGATCTTCTAGAGAGAGCATGTTTATTAGATGCCTTCAACACCTAATTCTGGATTTATCCATAAATGAAAACAGGAAACGCAGCTCTCTGCCAGTGAAAGTTATTCGTCTCACAAAGTCATGTTCGGAAATGTGTTTTCAAACCTCCAGAAAGTGTTTTACTTGCGTCCATGAAAGCGTGGCTCTAAAACATGTATTGTGCAGGATGGATGGTCTCTGGCAGGCTGACAGAGCTGTTCAGTGAGGCAAAGTGCCAGTAAATTGTTTGTCTTCTGCTGCGCTGCTCTATAATTCTTCTGGGAACAAATAGCATTGTGTTTGCCAAACAGAATAATGATAGATGGGAGAATCAAACCAGCGGATGGATTTTTGGGGATGCTCTCTGACCACCTGGCAGAATCTTCCTACATTTGTGTCCCCAGAAACAAGACTGCTATTGTCTCCGAACCAGGAGGGATAATTGGAATTTGACTGCATTGTGGACCTTTGTCCTTCCTGTTTGTGCATTATACCAGTGCTGGTGAGGGTTTCCTCTGGGCACTCTGGTTTCCTCCCACAGTCCAGACTCTATACAGAAGTTAACCCATTATTTACAAAAGGTGGCCCACGATATTTCATTTTAAAATGAAATGCCATTGGTCAAGCATCGAGGTTTGTCACTACACGTCATGAATCCAGAAAGCCTCTACCTCCAAGGGACTTGTTGTATAAACAAAGCGGGCATTATTACAGCCGACTGGAGGAGGAGTGAAGCCCATTCTTGCGTGACGTTAAGCTGGTGAGTTTAGTTCACTGAGAGGGAGTGAGATGAAAAGATATTGATGTTGAAAAACCTATTTTAAGGGAATATACAATAATGAAAAAAACGTTTTTTCATAATTTCCTATCGTTAAAAAATTATTAATATTAAAAAAACCTCAGTAATGTTGAATAACCGAGACTTAAAACCTGGAAAAAGGGGTAAAAACCTTCACCTTGAACACAATTTGAACAAAACAGTCGTACAATTGAAAACGACTGGTATGTAACTATGAAAATAAAAGGCTAAATAAATAATTGTAAATCATGTGTATCTGTAGGCAACTCTTTTGCCTTATAAACACATTTTTCTAATCATTAATTGTTGTAAAGGTTTCAACTAAGTGTGACTCTGGAATGTAAATGAGCAACCTGCTAGTGCCGACAACAGCAGCGACGTCCCCATCTGTTCCCTCTGTGGAGTTCCCAGACAATACAATCCCTCGCCACATTTGCCGGAGCAGAGGTGTCGCCGCTACCTTTTAAGGTTAGCAGCAGGCTAAATACCTTCCATCTTCTGATCGGTATTTATGAGGAAATGAGCAAGGCTGAGTCTAGTGTGTTTCTCGGACTGGAACTCTTGACCATCAGCTGAACGAGAGCTTCTGTGTTAGATCATTTTAGGGAATTATTTTTGACATTTGCATGTGGAGTTTCTCTATGTTGTTTTGCGAGACGATTTAAAGAAGCGCTCCGTCTATTTATGAGGACCATGTGTGGGGAAACTCCGCGAGGGTCCGTGTTCAAAGAGATTCGTTTTTATCGTGTGGATGCAGATGTTCTTTTCGTTGGAAGGTTGCACCTCATCCATTACCCACAGGCTGCCAGAGAGATAGCAAGAGCGGGACCATTCAAGAGGAGCACGCTGCCGTGTGAACTCTTCATGAACTAGGCTCAAGAGTGGGATCCATGCATCAAAAAAAAAGAAGTAATTCCTCTTTCTGCTCTGCTCTGTGTTTCCTACAGATGATACCATCAGCATGTCACTCGTTCTCGCATATCGACCTGTCAATCTGATTTTTGTTTGGACACCGAGGAGTCGTTGAACTGGAGCGCGAGCTGGGAGACTTCTCTTCTCTCGGAAATATCTCGGTAGAGATCCGCTCTGTACATTGATAAACCGCTGAGCTGTCAACATCAGCTCACACGTGGACGTTTGCTTTAAAGAAAAGCTCAGAACCGCCGACATCAGACTGAGAAGATTACCTCGTCATGGTTCCCCAATATTCAAGTCTTTTTAGAACCGGTTCACGAGTGAGGGACAGCTGGGAAGATTGACGATCGGAAATCTTCAGGTCTTTTCATGGCGAAAAACGAGCCACGGATAGATATTGAAGCTGAGTCATCCAGGAGAGACTCAAAGAAGAACCTTTGCTTCTTCACAATTAAGGAGGCCAGTTATTAAGTAAGTAAATAAGTAAGTAAGTAAGTCATTTTTATTTGTATAGTGCTTTTCCAGACCAGGGTCAAAAAGCGCTTAAACAATCAAAACAATATTCAATAAAATATATACTTTAAATGTCAAGATAAAACTAATAACACAACAGGAGTTCCAGAAAATCAAGGAAAAGCCTGAACAAATAGAAACGTCTTAAGATGTTTCTTAAAGGAGTCAGTAGACTCCATCAAGCTTTAATTAAGAAGACCTCTGGATGCTAATCCTGCTAAACTGGGAGCAGATGCAGGACATAGTTGAGAGAAGATGCAGAAATTGATTAATATTATATAATATAATATTGATATAATACAAGACCTGGAGGAGGTTTCTAGAAGATGGAATTATGGGTCCCGAGAAACGATTTTGGATAATTGGAAACAATAAATAATAATACAATAAGAATACATCAATTCAAACATGAAATGTAAAAAGTTAATAAGGACATAAAAAAAGCAATCGACAAAAATACATGTGAAAAGGGAACTGTATAAGATTAACACAATGAATAGTAAGTGTGGAACAAGAGTGAGTGATGTTTCTTTGAAGCATCTCTAACTGAATTATAAGCCTTCCTTAGAACTGACAAATAAATATAGATCATTTAGCTCTTTAAGTAGGTCACAGGTTGTATAACTGTTAAAGTTAAATAATCACAAAAATAAAAGATAATTAATTAATTAAATTAAATATACTTTAAGTTCTGTTTAAGTAACACATTAAAACACATGATATGGCATAAAGATGAATATATTTAAGTATTTAAAAACCATGTGTCATACTCAGTCGACGATTTTATGCATTTAGTCAAAAATACTTCATGAACTGAGCTCACAGAAAAACAAAAAAACAGACCTACTTAAAACACATATCTAGTGATGTCATCAACAAAACTCAACTTCAACTGTTAGTTAATAAGTTGTCTCAGGACCAGGTATCTGTGACTCTGAATATTCGATTGTCCGAAGATCCAAAACGACTAGTGACGCCTGCAGGAACACACACTTGATTCTATTTGCAGGGAAGCAGCTGACCTTGTTAATGCTCACATCAGAGAGAGAAAATAATTTTCTCATTCACACGAACTTCTTTAAACGGAAATGAAACAAACACGACTTTTGTGTTGTCTGAAGGGACGTTGATGCAAGTGTGCGTCACTTCGACAATCGACAATTGAGTTCTTTAACATCCTGAATGAAACACTGTCATGGATTGACACTGTTTTCTTTAGCTCGGGGCATTAATTCAAAGTTATTGCTTGTGGGCAACATCAGGTTCAACTTAACCTACATGGACATCAACCAACAGTGACACACCTATGTATAACAATCAAGGTTGTGTCTCACTAAACTGTAATAACTACAAAACTGTTTTTAACATGGCATTTTGAATTCGATTTCCTGAATTACGATTTGTTCAGATTCTTCTGAAAAATGTACACATTGAACGAGCATTTGAAAAAAGCTATAGCTTCCACTCTTTCTCTCTGGCACCTTGAAATGTCCCTCGTGCACACATTTTACACACAAACATAATTTAGCCCCAAAATAATGCTGACAGAACATAACACAGACGAGAAATGTTAACATGGAAACATAATCAAAACACTATTGTATTAAATTTACATTTTGGAAAATATTGTGTGTGTGTGTGGGGGGGGGGGGTTCTGCTGTAAAAAGGCGTCCCGATAGAGGACTGTTTTACCATTCTTAAATAAACATTCAGGGGAATGTTGAAACCAGTGGCTCCCAAAGTCTAGCACGTCACAATTACAAGGGGATGACAAGTTAGGGGAAAAAAAATAGTTTCTGATTTCCTTCAGGCTAGGACATTAAAAAGGGATAAAATCAAAACGACAGTCGAAAAATAATAAAATAAGTCATTAAATAAAATGTTTTAAACAAATAACTATGATTGTATTCATGATTAACTTCATAGTCTTTGGTGACCTTAGTTCACCTAAACTTAACTTGTTTTCTACTCATTCACATGTCGATTAAGGGTTGAGATTATTCTCAGAATGATCCGTAAATGTTTCGTTTATAGACAAAAATGTATGTCCATTTTAATGTAGTGACTGGAGCTCAGTTGTCTTCAACTTCGTCATAAACCCTTGAAAACATCCAGATACCTCCATACTGCTCATCTGTAATCTCCTTTTTGTATTCTTAGGTAATATCACGGTCAAGTTCTGTCAGGATGTTTCTTAACACTATTATCAATGCCTGGTATTCTGCTGCAACACATTGTTCTAGGTTTAAACCTCCATAATGTAATGCAAGCTAATTTGCTATTAGCTGTGAATATATGGACTTATGTTTACTCATGTGTTTGTTTGTTACTCCACACACAGACAAAGGAAACGGGAGAGAAAAGAAAATGGCTTTTTTGTGCCGGCTCAGTAATGGCACCAGGCTCCAGTGCTATTGACACAGACCTTGGGTTGCGATATGAAAAGTCAGTGGGCACAATTCAATTTCTGTCAGCTCTCCGCGGCCACAATGGATTTCTTTTCTGCTCCAGCGTCTGCCTCCTCAGCGGCATGTGTGCGAGATGGAAACAGTTGGGCCCAACCCCTTCCTGTCCACTTCCCGCTGTCTCTGCCCTTGAGGTGCATTTCATCCACATAGAAAATGAAGTTATATGTGAACTTGGGCCGAAAACATCGGCTCGCCCAGGGGAGAGCATTCCAGGGCACCGGCGCTGGTGTGAGCTCCTCGTCCACACACTCCTTATTACACATCTTTAACCCTTTCACGGATAGTCTGGGTTTATTTCGAATGAATGACTAAGAATTATTGGAAATGTGCTGACTCAGTGCTTTTGTCCCATTTAGCTTTTATTCAACATTACAGTGAGTTTTTGACTGTAATAAAGACATGATTGGATTTTTCAATATTATAACCTTGTAGGGAGTTTAGAACATTAATTTGAACTATCATACACCCCAATGAACTTTCACTGCAGGAATTTTATAATCCAAGTCAGTGTTCAGGTGTTTTTAGCTGCTGTAGTACAACTTCAAAAAATCCGGAACTGAGACTAACTTAATCTTTCTTTAGGATGTTTTTTGAGTGACACTCAAACATTAGAAAATCACCCTGAAAACTATTAATCCTACTCAAATTAAAGCACTTTTAGACTCACTTTCTAACTCAATAAACACAAAACAACTTCTTTTTTTTCTTCTGCTCACTCCCTCTCATTGAACTCATCGCTGCAACTATTTGGCTTTAGGAAATGTTCTACCTTCACTTTTCTGCTTTAATTTTTAGTTTTTATAGCACACAAGTTATTTAGCCTAACCATTAACCATTAACAAATGTGCAGGTGAATCTGCTCTATGTTTGGACAGTTTAAGAGAAAAGTGCTAGTGGCTACAGTTGAGCTTTAAGCTAATGTGTGAATTATGCGGATCGGAATAACCTTTCATGATAAACCATACTATGAAATGTATATAAATCCTGTCCACCCGGACTAGACCGTCAATAATAAAAGGTTAATACCTTAACTACGAAGCGGCTACGACGTACAGTAAAACCAAACGTCTCTATGATCCTGTGTTTAGCGTCTCTTGTTCCGAAGCTTTGCGCTGAAAGCTGGATTACGTCCAAAACCTCGCCGATGACTAATGTGTTGCTGACAACCTCGGGTGCAGAAACTCTTCCTGATGGTATGTGGTGTTAAGGGCGCTTTTGTTTTTGCTGAGTGACAGCAGCGGAGTCACGTTTGACTGACAGTAAACGAGAAGCGCACGATTTTCTGTTTTAAAGACGTGCTGACAAGATTCTTAAGTGCTGGAGGAATGTTTTTTTTTTAAGTCCGTCAATCAAGGCCGATTTTGGAACGACCCTTACTGCACGCTTACATCACAGAGAAAAGAGGAGTCCATTGTGATATCAGATTTCACTAACTGCAGATTTGACACTCCAGTTATTAGAAAGTGTGAAAAGATCATATCAGGAAGTCATTCTTTGCTTGCTTATATAGCAGAGTTCAATGTCAAATGGTTGTTTTGGAAATAGACGACGTGATCGTTAACTGAATTTTATATGATGAATTATTCTGGAAAACAGATGAAAACGTGTTGGTTGTTTTCTGGATTACCATCTAGATCCATGAATCTTTTGAAGGATTTATCGTTCTCTTATAAAAGACAGCCTTAGTTAGGGCTCTTTTTCTTCTTCTCTGCTCCTATGTGTGTTCTGTAAACAAGTTCTAGAGCACCCCTGCCACACATTGTCCCAAACATATTTCAAATATGTTTATTTTGTGATGACAATACATATTTATGGCAACATTATTTAAAAAATAAATTACTACAGGCTACAAGGTCTACACTATCTGAGTTCTTTGCTAGTCAGAGCTCTGGGTCCAGGAGATGTAAATGTTTTCATATCTAAATTCTATTCAAATGTTTGACCTCTGGTGACTTGATAATACCTTGTGTCGCTAACAACTCTTGTTGAATTCAACAAAAGAATGAACCTGTTTCTCTATCAGTGATCATAGATAACAAAGTACCTGTGTAAGAGTAACAAACTCCACTATTGCATCAACCAACATAAATGCTTTATTTGCATACAGGAAGACAACATTTCCTCCAAGAACAAATGACCAGTGCGACTTTGCTAATGGTCTGCGTGTAATTCAAAGGTGCTTCGTCTTCTGCCGCCCTTCATTATTAAAGATGGATTAGTTTAATATTTGTTAAGATATCATGGTCCTGCGTTGATATACCTGTTTCTAGCTGCCTCTCACCCTTGATAACTTGGACATGGACAGTCCTGTGGAGCACGAATGCCCTTCTCTGGTGAACCAATCTGTCCAGGCTCCAGTGACCACGACCCTCGCTTGCCAGTGGTAGAAGAGAAATGATTGAAATGAGACGATGAATACTTCAGAATTCAATTTGATGGTGGTTTTAAACTGCGAGACCTTTGGCTTTCAGAGTTGCAAGAAAGATGACCGGCGTGAGAGAAAGTGGCGTGGCCGTGATTTACCATCGTCCAGATAAATATTAGGGGAAACAAATGTGGCACCATTTGACTGATGTTTATCAGAGTGGAGAAACACCATAAATCAAAGTTGAATGTTTCAGTTTTGTCCTAGTGTTTATAGTGTAATATTTGGATTGAAAGTTCCCTGCAGGTCCTCAAAGTTACATCCCATTTGTGAACTTCTTAATTTCGGTAGCTACCAGATTTACCTGCACATGATTTAAAGGGATAGTTCACCTAGAATTAAAATTTTCGGTCGACCCTTCCGTCTAAACTGGTAGCTCTTGCGAGATTTACCTAGTGTTTCCAGTTGGTGTAGCATGTTAGCCTTTTAGCTTCTGCTAAAACAAGTTTAAACTTCATTATCTTCTTGTCATGGCTTCAATACTAGATGGACATTACAAACCAGCAGTATGGAGGTATTTGGATGTTCTTCGGTGTGTCTAAGACCTATTTTTACCATCAACTGGTCATAGATTTCTGCCTATGATTTCAAAAAGAGATGGTTTACTCTAAAAATAATTCCAACACTCATTGGACATGTGAGTAAAAATTAGTGAAATTTTAATGTTGGGTCAACTATCACTAAAATAGCTACTTTTGAGCTCAATAAATCATGAATTAAATGATTGAAATAATGGTTTCTGGAGGAGGAAAAAAACAGGGATGACAAATGATCAGATAAAATCAAAGACAGAGTGTCTATTAAAAACATATTGAGCCGGATTTGTAGGGTGTTTATTCAGTTGTGAAGATGATGTGGAAATAGATTTGCAATGTTATTCTTTTCCAGACTCAACATGTAACTGACAGATGTGAACTTCTCCTTGAACTTCCTTTTTTTTCCCCCTATTTCCGTGCATCACAAGGTGAAAGGGTGAGTGTGTGTCTATCACTCTTGTTCTTGTATAAAGAAGAATACCCAGTAGAACAGCAATATATGCGGCTTTAACTGCATTCAGGGAACATTCAATTGTTGCATTTGAACATTAAGCTGCTTGTTTCCGTCCTTCAAGTGAATTATGGATGCAGATCCGAGCGCCACTCCGGCAATATGTCGACGATATCGCCTCTCTTCCGTCTTCAGAACACCTACCGAGTGTAAACGAGACCTTAAATGATTTTAAATGACCTGAAAGACATTTTAAATAACCTCGCTCTCACTGATACGACCCCACAAGATGAATTCAGCGATGGAGGGACTTGAACAAATCCGAGGTGAGGGTCATTACAGATGATTAAGGGTGATCTAATGAGTTTAATCGCCATCTTTGTCTAATATCGGGCTATTACTTTCCTCCCAAGTAGCTTTATAATGTTCTAGCCTCGCCGCCTTTAACAGAAATTAGCTAAACCAACCCTGACCTCAATATCTCTGCTCCGGCTTTAATCTGAAGGTTACGGACCTCGGATGAATGTACTGATGCTATGTTCTGTAAATGAGCAGATATTATCGCTGGATTAAGCATTTCTTACCGGGAATGGCAAACTATTATGACCATTTGACCAGAACTAAAATAAAGGTTCCCTATCAAGCTGTTAATTGTCTTAACTCTTGTATTAACCGTTCAACAATTATATACACATGGCATGATTTTTATTTCGTTTCATGGCTGTATAATTATTAACAATGTACTACAAGTGAGTTCTTTTGTCTATAGGCTGTAATAATATGTTATATATATAATAGATATGGTAAATCGTCTAAACAGACATGAATAATCAAAGTGAGACGATGATTATTTCAGTGAATCTCATGCTAAAATCATATGAAACATCATGCCAAACTATCCCTCTACAATATTGGCAGTTGTATGTATGTGTGTAAATACCCTGATTACCTGTTTTCTGTCTTTCTTTTAATTTTGTTTTGACAAAATTCACACCTTATTGATCTGGTTTCAGTCAAAAGTGTTTATATTTCACTGTATGTTTTATATATGTATATGATATGATGTAGTAGAAACCAGAGCAACACAAAACATTGATGTTTGCTGATGATATGGTGATATGCAGTGACAGTAATGGGGGAGGTAAACTGGTTACACCATTAAAGTGTTAATTTCTCCAAAATTCTTATGTCGACAAAGGGTTATTTTCAGAGTAATCCATTCCTTGATAGTTATAGGCAAGTCCAGCAGAGCGTAGACTTTAAATGCTCGCGATATTAACCTGGAGTACTATCTGTGTAACATGTTAGCCTTTTAGCTTCTGCTACACACAAGCTTAAAATACACACTTGTTTAGGTTGATACGGTGATTTTGAGCACTAGTCGCTGCATTCAAATGGATTTATATTTTTGCATATAATTCTAAAAAGGAACAGATTTCTCTGTAAATAGTCCCAACTCTTAGTCAACATGAAGGTGAGTAGAAAATGAGTGCAGTTTGAATTTTAGGTGAACTATCACTTTAAAGGAAATCACAATGTTTTTGTCCCAGTTATCAGACTGACAATTGTAAATGTTTTGTAAAATTTAAATGTACAATATTTTGATTTGTGGGGTAGAAGGGAATGAAGATGAGGTGAGCTGATTCATAAGCAACCCCTTCTTAACTCTTACGCAAATTAATTAAATAAACAAAGTTCGGCCGACTCAAAAAACACAAGACGACCAACTTTCATGTTTGCTTTTTATGTTGTAGCAATATTTCTTCTGTGTCTTGTCACATGAGATTTCTGTCTTGTAGGACGAGTTCATAGATTGTCGAGGAACAGTATCGTGATGTGTCACACCACATACATTATGACCAACACCCGATCTTTATCTTCATGTGTTCTGTCTGTTACAGATACATTTTCTTTTAAGATTTGCAGAAAGATTAAGTGATGAAAGTCAATAGAAGGGGGGAAGAGAGAGGGGAGATTTAAGGTGGATAATGGATAGTTATGGAGGCAGGTGAAAAAGAATGAACCTGTAACAGTAACTGAACCAATGATCATGACTAAAAGACCAGGATGTTGGCTAGTGTAGCTCCTCACTTAAAGACAAGTAAAGATTAAAAAGAAGGATGTTCCGTCCTTCAACAGCAACATTGTGTCATTTTGTTAAGAACAGCGGCTGCAGGCAGGACCTCAGGAGCAGCCCCCCCTCATCCCACCAGTTCCCTAATTCCATTTACTTTCAAGAAGGATGAAGGATAAAACCACTGGAACGATGAAACCCAGTTAGCTGACTAACTGTTTTTTTGGAGGCGCCAGTGTGGGTTCACGTTTCCTTTCAAGTCTGAGCACAGGGGGAAATTATAATTAATCTGTTAATGACAGTCGGAGCTGTCATAAGCTCGGGGAGTGCATAATAAATTGCCGTAATAAAAATCAAGATTGCACGCATCATTGAGGCCTTCAGAGGGTTTATTTAATGTAGTTACAAAAATGGTATCAGCCGATGTGGCGACCACTGCTCTACCAGGAGGACGCTAATTTCTGCCTGACACTTAACCTGCTGCAGCTCAACCACAGCAGAGGGAGGTGAGAGGAAACCTAATGAGTTTTCCTGCGTCCCATTTGGAGAACCACTGGACTGGATGGTTCGGTTTCGTATCCGAAAGGCAAAGAAAAAAAAAATAACCTCAATAATTGGTTGCAGGTCTTTCAAGATAAACTTGAACAATCGCTCGATTGTTGAGACCGATTGAAAGTAAGTCAATGTCAATTCAATATCACTCCAATGACAGATTATCAGGAGTTTAAAGGTTGAGCTTTGGTGTGAGGACTGTGAACGGCTGACACTTTGAAGAGGAACAAAGAATCTTCAGTATCATCGACACAACTCAGATTTATGATCCACTTCCTGCCTGCACCGACAAATGAAGCTCATCTTAAAAAATATAATTATTTTTGCAATATTCTGTTCAAAAATATAATATTTAGACATTTTTAAATATATTAAAATATATATGGATTTATTCTTTATTATTGTTAGTATCATGTGCAATGCTTGGTTCGGCAAAGTAGCACCAATTAACTTTCTGTCACCTTGTTCAGTTAAGAAAATATTTGGCTTCTTTTTTAACATATTGTGAACAACAATGTCAACACATCACACGTCACAAGTTATTGTTGTCCTGATTCCTCCCACATTCAAAAAATGGATTCATTGATGAATCTACATTTCTAAGCTGGTTTCTCTCTCTAGAGTGGCTCTTACCCTTTGTAGCTGGGACAAACTACTCCCAGACTTGGTAGAAGTGTGGCCCAGGGTCACATGCAGCCCAAAACCAGAAATATATTTTGAAAATATTATTAGCATTTCAATTATAAAAACAAGTCATTTATTTTTTTAAACCATTTATTTTCGTCTTTATTCCCACATACAACAAAATCAAATTGAACGAAAACAATTGAAAAGGTAAAACAATGCTTCTACTTTATAATTTTCTTGCAATGTTTCCTCCATATATTTTGATTTTTTTAACATTAAAAGTTAAGAAAAATTGCAACTATTTAGGTTATGATTATTATATATATTGTATTTGATTTTAAAATAACATTCATATAGATATGTAAGACAATTCAATAAACACATGTTAAAAAAAAGGCACTAATAAACAATAAAATGCAAAAAAACAACATAATTACTTCATAATATCCTTTATTTGGTTTGCTTTGTGACCCTAGTCTAGAAAAGGGCTTACTATATAATGTACCCCCTTTAGAAAATGTAACCTTTGAGAATCACCAAAACAACAGGATGTTTTGCATGGTGATGATATATAGTCACACACATTCAAATAGATATATAAAGTATTTTAAAACGTTTTTAAAAAGTCAGCAGGATGTTTCAAAGTCCATGTCCTGAAATAATTAAATCAAATGTCTGCGTTTTGGCAACTAGCAAGTGTCCATCTTAGGATCAGTGCTGCCTTTCAAAGGGTTAATTTTTTCTGTTCCAGTTACCTTTTTCTTGGTCCACGACAACAACAGCTCCTCCTCCCCCTCATGTTCTGCACCTCACTTGTGACCGGCTGACAGACAGAAGAGCGTCTGGCTGACCCGCTTCCTGTCCTCTCGCCGAGCTTTCAAGCAGAAATATTTGTCAAGGAGAAGACAAGCAACCTTATCTGCCGCGAGGTTGTTTGGGACACAGTCAGCTTCGCTCAGAGATCAGCCCCCGGGGGCCAAACTGCTGTCTCGCACTTGTAGCCCGACACCGCAGAATAGCCGGTCACCTGACGCAAACAATGGAGATATTTTTGGTGGACTCAAGGTGACAGAGTGAGAAGCCAGGGTTGAACAAAACAGATCAGACAGTTCATCCTCTCGTTTGTCATATCTCTCTGCACGGAAGTGAAGCAATGCTAATCATGAGCAGTCACTAATCAGGATCACTTTTATCAGTATTTTAAGTTTATCTTTAAATGTTAGAGATTATATTTGACACTGGGAAGTTCATTTAATGGAAAGTCATTTTAAGTTTGTTCCTGAATCTAAGATGTGAGTGTGTAAAGGGTAGTTATGCTACATCAGACCATGGGAAAGTAAGGCCGTATTTGGCTGTATTCATGTGGCCCTCAGGGGTCAAGTATGGTCTCATAAAAATGCATCTGTTATTTTGTATTGATTTCTATTATTAATTTCAACATGCAGAAAATAACATTGTTTTTTCTTTATTTTTATTTGTCCTTTATGTGTATATTTATTTTTCCTCAAAATAATTTAGATGGAAAATGAAAACATATAACATCAACAAACATGGATTTTGTACGGAGCCCCTAAGTTATAATTAGATTTGTGCCAAATTCTTCAGATGATGATCCTGTGATACATTTAAAGACAGGAAATCCACACAAGGGAGACGCTTGTCATGATTTCTAGGAGCAGAAATGATACTGTTCCTGAAAAACACTTAGAGCTAATATAAAAGACATCAAATCTGTACCCGTCCTTATGTGTAACTTTTCTTAGGGGCTCAGTACTACTATTTTATTTTATATAAATTAAATAAAAATGTGGAGCTTATTTTGCTGTAAAATAAAATGTCATGTCTATAATGATCATTTTTATCTTTTTTCAGGTTTTTTTCTTTGGGCTTGACGACCCCTTACAACAGTCATAGTATATAATGTGGCCAGTGAGGAAAGTGAATTGCCTGCCCTTGTATTGTAGCAGCAACTTTTAAGATAGCTAACATGAGCTAGCATTATTGTAGCAGCAACTGTTAATAAAGCTAACACGAGCTAGCATTATTGTAGCAGCAATTGTTAAGTTGGCTAACAGGAGCTAGCATTATTGTAGCAGGAACTGTTAAGGTAGCTTATACAAGCTAGCATTATAGTAGCAGCAACTGTTAAGATAGCTAACACAAGCTAGCATTATTTTAGTAGCAACTGTTAAGATAGCTAACACGTGCTAGCATTATTGTAGCAGTAACTGTTAAGATAGCTAACACGAGATGGCATTATTGTAGCAGCAACTGTTAAGATAGCTAACACGTGCCAGCATTAAGGTAGCAGCAACTGTTAAGATAGCTAACACAAGCTAGCATTATTGTAGCAGCAACTGTTAAGATAGCTAACACAAGCTAATATTATTGTAGCAGCAACTGTTAAGATAGCTAACACGAGATGGCATTATTGTAGCAGCAACTTCTAAGATAGCTAACACGAGCTATCATTATTGTGTCCCTGCTCTTCAAAAGCGCTCTATGAATACAAATTACTTACTTACTTACTTAAATTATTGTATCAGCAACTATTAAGATAGCTAACACGAGCTAGCATAATTGTAGCAGCAACTGTTAAGATAGATAACACGAGCCAGCATTATTGTAGCAGCAACTGTTATTATAGCTAACACAAACTAGCATTATTGTAGCAGCAACTGTTAAGATAGCTAACACGAGCTAGCGTTATTGTAGCAGCAACTGTTAAGATAACTACACGAGATGGCATTATTGTAGCAGCAACTGTAAAGATAGCTAACACGAGCTAGCGTTATTGTAGCAGCAACTGTAAAGATAGCTAACACGAGCTAGCATTATTGTAGCAGCAACTGTTAATATAGCTAATACAAGCTAGCATTATTGTAGCAGCAACTGCTAAGATAGCTGACACGAGACAGCATTATTGTAGCAGCAACTTCTAAGATAACTAACACGAGCTATCATTATTGTGTCCCTGCTTTTCAAAAGCGCTCTATGAATACAAATTACTTACTTACTTACTTACATTTTTGTAGCAGCAACTGTTAAGATAGCTAACACGAGCTAGCATTATAGTAGCAGCAACTGCTAAGATAGCTTACACAAGCTAGCATTTTAGCAGAATTTGAGAGACAGAAATGAGCTCATAGTGATAATAAATCACATACATACACACTTTGAGGCATTATTTGTTCCACTTTGTATTTAAAACTTTTTTTCTCTTTTTTAAACATGTTAAAAAAGCATAAATCTTTTTTTCCGAGAGCTCAACAGTAACTTGTTCGGTATCAATCATCCTCTTGACACGCTCTTCCTGATTTATGTTCGACAAGTCATTGCATCAGTGTTGCAACATGTTGACTCAAAGTTGGAAACAAAAGAGTGCTGAAAAAAAAAGGCGTCCCCGGGCCCCCGCCGACTCCGTCATGCATTTAGGGAAAAATATAATCATTCTTTTTAATTACTGCAGCACGGCACTCTATTAAAATTCTAATTCACCTCATCCACCTCGATTGATCTGTTCGCAGCGGGCGGCCGCGGTGAAATGCACTGTATAATATTCACGCTGGTACGCCTTGGTTGTGCTGCGTGTCAGAAGCCATCTTGCAGCGAATCCCTCACCCACCTTGGAGCGCAGCCTGTGGAACTGATGAGGTGAAGAGCATTGCTCTGCAGCTCCATGCTAGTAATCACGGGACTGAAGAAACACATACATCATCCGCCATGCAGGTTGGCATGGCGAGAGAAAAGCCTTCGCATCACGTAAGATGTCGGACAAATGACGGCCATACGTGTGTTTGTCTGCACACAGATGGCTGTGCATCTTCGGGCAGGAAAAGCGCTGAGCTTGGCACTTCTCCCCTCCCCCAGCCTGTTCCTCTCACTCCTCTGGCTTCCTCCATCACTCTCTTCCCGCCTCTCCTCGGCAGGAGGTTTGATATTGGCAACACAGTTAGCGCCCTCCGCGGAAATAACAGTGGAAAAGATGACATAAATTATTTGCCGATTGTTTGACACATGCAGGGCATTGTCCTTGCTATAATCATCAGCAGTCTGTCACCCGGAGGTGCGACGCTGCCACCGCCGCTTTGTGTCTCTGCTAAGCTTCGGCTGCTGCTCTCCTCACTGACACCAGTGAGATTCATCAGCGGCTGGACTGGAGGAGGAGCTCCAAAGATGAATCCATGCTCCGATGGTTCAACAGTTGGACTTGAAATACATTATATATACTTAAAATATCCACTCAGTAGCTTCTAGATGAAATGAAACCGATGTTCTTAACCCTTGGGTTATCTCAGGGTTAAGGTGACCCGAGGGCCCCAAAACAAATCTGTTTGTGGTATCCCTTGTATTGCCTATGGGTCAAGGTGAACGACAACTCCCTGGAGGTTGTTAAGGGTTAATGAAAAGACCACAAAGTGGTTAAGCTAATTGTTAAACTTAGACTAAATCAAGTTTTTACATATGTTTTTAACTTGATGGTGGACAAACCTCAGTCTTTTCTCGTTTCTTTAACATAGTTTATCAAGTTTAAGTGAGATATTTGTGATGTTTTAACAAAAGACTTTCACAATTCAAAGCTATGTAGCTAACCTCCACGGGCCTCAAGTAACTTTTATTTATGTGCCTTAAAATTCCCTCAATTTATGTTTTGCCACGAGTATTTAATTTGGTGTACATTGATTTAGATATGTATAGTATTTTATAAACATTCTGTTGAGTTACGTTCATATAAAAATGTTCACTATTATGTCACCCTTTCTCTTTCAATATATATATATATATAATTTGTATTTTAATAACCATGTACATATAGGTTTTAATTGTCTGATTTGTTAAAATATTCACAATGATACGACACAAACCTACAACCATATTGCTTTGATGTAATTAGAAAAAAATACCCTTTTTTATTATACATTAAAAAAAAAACTTAAGGTTCCATGTCATTTTTCATGAGCAAAGTGACAGTGAAAACCTTTTTTGAAATGTATTTTGTATAGGCCTGTTTGCTAATTTGATTTAAATGAGAATATTCTCTACATTGTAGAGCAAAACACAAACATTGAGCGGAAAATATCTTTAATAATTTAGTGGAAATGTAGTCAATATTTCCTCAAATATACTTTTTTCTCAAACATTGGTCTTTAGATATTTCCCCATGACCTCATTGATTACAAATATGAATTATAATGAATAATTATTAATATAAAGTGTATCATAATGTTCAATTCAATAAATCATCCAGAGCTTCTGACCACGTGTTTAATTCAACAGGTGCTTGAATCTCCTGATCATGTATGTCACAATATACTCACAATACATTAAATGCTGAGGTGGTGTATGTGACCGGAGAGCTGTCCAGGGTGTCCCTCTCCATCTTTAACTTTGGGGCGGGGGGGGGGGGGGAAACGGCGGCGTCAATCACGCTCTCATTTCCTATGATGAAGAATGAAAACAGGAAGACAAAAGGAAACGTTCGCCCACCTCTTCTCCAGAAACACTCATTATCAATGGGGGAGGTGTTCCCGTGCACACGTAATGAGATGCTGTCACGCTGGGGTACAGTGCAGAACACGCCGAGCCACCCCTATGCAGCGTGTACCATTCCATAATGTCTTTGCCCTTGATCAGTTCCTGCTGCCTTCAATTGCTCTCAAGCACATTATGAATTAATCACCCCGTCGTCTCATTTGCATAACACACACCACGTCCACCGTCAGGAGGAAGTGCATCACACGGCAAACACAGAAGCAGATCCCGTCACGTTCTGCTGAACTCGGCCTGTTGTCTCGGGGAGAGATGTAGCGTCCTGGCGTCGTCGCCGCGGGTTCTCGAGAAGATCTTCCTGGAGAAGCTAGGATGAGATACATAGTGTGAGCGTGTTGTTAACACAGATATTCAATCAAGAAGGTTTATGTGGAGAGGGATTCTTCCTGATTCACTTCCTAATTTAACATTTCTATAATCCGGATTGTTAGAATTGAGTGTTTAATATCACGTATGTCGCCTGAAATGTGTAGCTAGAAACACGTCATGATCCTGCTACGTCTCATTCTTCCTGTGTGGATCTTTTTTAAACCCACCTGCTGCTGAAAACTACCAAACATCAGCAATATTTAGTGGAATCGTTTCATTTAAATGTCAGTTTATTTGTTCTCTGTGAAGTTTATATTAAAAAATTTTTTTTTCCTGAACTATGTTTGAGGATCCGGGAGGATTGTTTTTTCCTCTTCCAATCTAATTTTTACATCGATCTGTATTTTTTGCTAATATGGCCATGTTTCAAAATGTCCTCAAAAATAAAATGTTTAAAAATACAAGAACATTTTTTTCTGATCCCAAAGATGTGTGTAGTCAAGGATACACAGGTTCTTTCTTTGGACATTTTCTGTATCATTCCTTCCATTCATCCATCCATCCATCCATCCATCCATCCATCCATCCATCCATCCATCCATCCATCCATCCATCCATCCATCCATCCATCCATCCATCCATCCATCCATCCATCCATCCATCCATCCATCCATCCATCCATCCGTCCATCCATCCATCCATCCATCCATACATCCATACATCCATCCATCGGTCCTTCCATCCATCAATCTATCCTTCCATCCATCCATCCATTCTTCCATCCCTCCATCCATCCATCCATCCATCCATCCATCCATCCATCCATCCATCCATCCATCCATCCATCCATCCATCCATCCATCCATCCATCCATCCATCCATCCATCCATCCATCCATCCATCCATCCATCCATCCATCCCTCCCTCCCTCCCTCCCTCCCTCCCTCCCTCCCTCCCTCCCTCCCTCCCTCCCTCCCTCCATCCATCCATCCATCCATCCATCCATCCATCCATCCATCCATCCATTGATTTTGTGTTACTTTCATTGTAGACACATTAGTTAGTATTTAAGAATAAATGTGATGAGTGTAATAATAAGATATAATTTATCATCCATACTAACATATATTAAGTTGTATCAAAAGTTTGTACCAAACTGATCGTAGCCGTTCGGGTCACACGAGCCCTTGTAGTAGCTCACAGATAAAAAACGTTTGGTGACTCTTGGGTTAGAGGAAGTCTTCCCCTATCTCTGTGTGTTATCTCAACCAAGCATTGATTTAGATGCACTTTCAATTGCTATACAATTATTTTCCTAAAAAAACAGACTAAACTCTTGCTGGTCGCATACAATGACTAGTAGACAGGCCAGACTCAGACTGACTGAACAGTTTACATTGACTGCTACTTATTTCCTACTCTCGATGCTACGCTGACCTCACTCTGACGTCGTGCTGCCTGCATTCTCTTCTTCACCTCCCAAACTCAATCATACGCTTGTATCCTGTCTGAAAATACACTTATAACATATCATTATTTACGTTTATTTACACAAACTCTTCCTGGTTTCTTTTCAGTGACTCTCTTCACACTCTTAGCGCGGCCTGCTCTGCTGGAAGGAAACAAACTGACTGTGTAAGGGACACGAGGCGTACGAAACTGCCGGCCGAACAAGTTAGCTTGACAGTGACAACCCTATTAACAAACGCCGAGCTGTAATTCTCCCGGTGCTTTCCTAAATGTCACAGTTTGCATTTGTCAGATTGCAATGCATCACGTGGAGGGGGGCGATGGGAAACCCTCCAACAGTAACCTTGAATGGCAGCCAATCGGCACAAGACCAACGGCCTCCCGTTCCTCTGCCTGGATGAACCGCCGCTGCGTTCTCCAGTATATTTAAACTCACGCCGGCGCCCGCCAGGAGGAGGAGGAGGAGGGAACAACACCTGACCTCCTGAAACAGATACTGTGGAAGCAAGAGAGAGGGGAGATTATTTAATGAAGATGGATCACAGTGATGGCTTTACATTTCATTTCTTAACAGCAGGCATACGGTTTTATCACAGCCAGCCCTCACCTTTGTCCTCGCAGGCTCGGGAGACTCGGTGTAGTTTTGAATTCTTTTCTTTTTTTCCCGCTAAGAGTGTTTTGTTCTGAATGTAAAAATGTGACAGCTCAGCCCAATTCCTGGCTGGTCTTCCTGGTGGAGCTGCTCTGTGAGGTCTCCTGTGAAATGGTGTCCTCTATCACACCTGAATGTCACCGGCACCGCTGAAAAATAGGATCCCCACAGACTGCACATGCATGGACATTTCCTTTGTGCCACTTTCAAATTCTTCCCTCCCCCACATGCAAGAGGAAAAGATGCATTGCAGTGAGGTGACTCCGTCCTCAAGTATCACTGCCTCTGACTGTAGTTGTTTTGTGTTTTTGCATTTTTTCAAATGCATTTTGATGTTATCACTACTGCAATATTCAGCAAAATTAACAAACATTATTCATCATTATTAAGAATAGGTCCAGCCCTGGGTCCGGTCAAGGCGCGTACACACATGTGTGTTTGTGTCCCGGGTCTGCCCTGGGGCCTCCTCCCAATTGAACATAAGACATTAGATTTAAAGGGATTTTAGGGCCATTAAAAACCTGTTCCCCTACTTTCTTTAAGTTTTTGAAGTTTATTTAAATAAACTATACTTTGTAATTTTAAATAATTGCTCTTAATATTGTTTTTTTGATTATCACAATATTGAGGTATAAGTGTGTCAACAAATTGTGTGTGTTAGTACTATGCTTTTGCAATAGCATTTGCTTTTTAAAAAAATCTTTTTTGCATTTTTTCCATTTTAATGATTCTTGTTGACCAATTATTTGAAAAATGTATTAAATTAATTTTTTCCTTCAATATCTTTTCAATAAATATTTTTACAAAAGTACATGGAACAGTTTGACATGACGCTAACTGACAACACTTCATGACACTATTAGTATGTTCTTCTGTAAGCCTTAACTTAAGACTTCACCTCTGACCTCCTGCCCTCTAACTTGAGTTCAATCACGTGACCAAAACTCGCCTTCGATCTTAATTAGAGAGCAGGAATGACACTCGGCCGTTTACCTGTGACAGGCGTGTGTGTGCGCAACACAGCAGAGATGGAGACGAGTCTGCACTCCGGACCAAAGGCCACCGGTTCAAACGGACAGCAGAGCCCCGAGGCCTTAAATCTGAACCTTCTCACCTCTGTTAAGAGAACTGAAGAGCATCATCAGCGAGGGAGCAGCTCAGTGACGAGAAAGAAGTACATGCTTTTTGTTCTGTTTAACATATTTTAAGTTGATTTGAATTAAAACGTAATGATATGTATTTAAATATTTTGGTACAAGTAGCAAAGTTGGTGTCATAAATTGGGCCCTTACACAATGTTGTAACTTGGAATAAATATTAAGTATGAAATGATCTTGCGTTGTACACAAAGTTCATTTAAAAAATGTTTTTTTAAATGTTAAAAATATCAACCATGTTGCTACTTAAGGGCTATTCAACTTGCAGGACGCGGGAAGATACAACCGATAAAGCAAATTGGACTGGCGCACGGCCGCTTTAAAACCATAAATACATCATTAAAAAAAATAAAACCGTAGTTTTGCTGATTTAAATCCAAGAGCCCTGCTCTTCAGAAATGGTTGGCCAAGGAGCAGTTTAGACAATGTAGCGTGGCCCTCTCGAAGCTACGTAAAGTTGACACAGAAAATAACAGACTGAAAAATATCCACAAAAGCATTCCGATGTCTTGACGTCTATGACATTAAAAAGGATAATAACATGACGAGAAATTGTTGCTAATTCATTACATAAGTGCTGAATGATTTATAACATTGTGTATCCATATTCTGCATCTGTTTGCAGGTTACAGGATATGATAGTAGAGGTTTGACTGGCCCAGAGGCAGGACATGCTCCTGAAAAAATCTGTCCCTCGGGAAATTTTAGTTGAATAGCCCTGCACCTTTATGACGCCAGAAGTACAAACAATATGTTGGCTGATTCATTAACAAGCAGTTCAACTTCTATATGAGAAAAAAACACGTTTGGTAGCATCTAAGTGTTACAATTGTTCTTCTGACTATATAAACCTGTTTTCCGTCCTAAAAGATCACCACATAGAATGTTGGTTTGAATTGATCATATGAACTGCAGCGACCATTTCACTGTGTGTGCAGTTCAGCCTGGAAGAGAGAGAGAGATGGACGAGGGAGAGAAAAAAGCTGTGACAAAAAGCCTTCATGCACACAAAAAAAATAGTTGTATTGCTACTATTTTCAGATACACTGTCTAACAGGTTGTCAATTCAGGTGAACGCTTCTGATAATGATAATAATCTTCTGATAATGGTCAGACCCGTGGAGAAGAGTGACAGCACCACACACACATTGTGTTCTTGAAAAGCTTCTTCGAGAAGTCCAGATGAACCAAAGTGGTTTTAAACAGTGAGAAAATTCCAAAAGGAGTATTGAACGATCACAGCAAGTAAGTTGCCTGTTCGCTTCCAGGATCCTCAGGGTTTCCTCCCAGAGTCCAAAATCATACAGTGGTTGATAAGGAACTTGGGGAAATTGTCTGTAGGTTCTATGTCTTTGTGTGTCCTGTCCAGGGTGTCCCCCGCCTCACGGCCGAAGAAACTTGGATAGGCCCCCCCGCGACCCCCATAAGAGAACTAGCAGCACAGAAAATGAATGAATGAAAGTACGAAACTCGCCTGAGTCGTCAAAAACTCGAGTGCAAGCATCTGATATAAGAGAGAGTCCCAGAAGAGCTGCCCCCTCATCAGACTGGAATCATCACAGCACAACACGTGCAGCCCAAAGCTAGAGCGCTCATGAATTTCTATATTAACAGCCCATCCAATACTTAGAGGAATAATTAATGTTGGGCTAAATTGAGTTTGAAGAGCCTGCGGTTTGCCGTGTCACTGGTGCACGCTGTCGGCCATTTGCGTCGTCTGAGGGATTGGGAGGGTCAGCGTGTAACGTCCCGATGATGAGTGCCGCCGCTTCACGACTTCCATTTGCCGGAGTGCAGGCAACCTTCCCACTGGTCCTCCCTAATAACGCGTCCCTAATGCGGGGCGGAGAAGGGGATTGTAAGTGCAGACCAGGGGTAAAAATTAAAACCTGATAGTTGATCAAGTTTGAATGTGGCGTAACGATAAAGATCTGTCAAATGATCAACAGGTCGATCAATAATTAATGAAGCAAACACTGACTTCAGATGATCATTACTACGATAGATTTACATATAAGGAAACTTCTATGTATGTAACTATTATGCCATACGCTTCTTTTATGAGCGTCTGAAACTTCAACTGAAAGGATTGGAGAGAACGTTGTAGCAAACATAAAAGATTTATATTAACAAAAAGACTTATGTGACTTTCACCCCAATTCTATGTGTCCGGGCTACATGTGACGCTGCCGCTGATTGGCTGAACCGTTTCCTTTCAAAATTTGAGCAGCTCTGTATAACCTTACCCCTGCTAGTATTTGAAGGTTTGTATTAGTAAGTAAGTAAGTAAGTAAGTAAAGGTTATTTGTAAATGCCTTTCTAGACCAAACTCACAAAGCGCTTTAACAATCAAAAATAATATACAGTTAAAATAAATGCTTTAAAAAGGCCAAGACACATAAGACAAACACAGGAGTCCCAGAAAATCAGGGGAAAACCTGCTCAAATAAAAAGGTCTTAAGATGTTTCTTGTCAGTCAGTAGATCCATCAAATGCAGAGAGGGAGGAAGATCATTCCAAAGCTTAGGAGCAACAGCCTGGAAGGATTTCTCCTCTGGTCCTGAACCGTGTTCAGGAACCATCAGCAGATTCTGATCCACAGACCTCAGAGCACGAGCTGGGGTGTAAGGCTGGATCAGATCACTGATTTAAGGAGGAGCCTGACCATGAATATCTCTGAAAGTAAGAACCAGCATTTTTAAATTGATCCTGAAAGGAACTGGAAGCCAGTGAAGAGATTTCGGAGAAATGTGAGTTCTTCTACTAGAGCGGGTCAGAATTTTTGCTGCAGAGTTTTGTATTTGTATTGCATTGTACAGTTACTTTGTTCGTTGATCTGATTGACAAAAATGTTCTTTTTGTTAATATAAATACTGAATGTGGACTAAAGTTTCCTCAAATCATAAACTTAAAGTTTTGTTTATTAAAAAAAACTTTTAAAAAGAGCATGTGATCATGTAGGAAAAGGTATCACAGTGTTTGTTGTGTATGCACCTTAAGAAAGGAGACATTGAACTTGCCCGTCGGCTAGTGTGCGTTAAAAAACAGACATGTTTTCAGCCCTGAAAACAGCAAATTGAGTCGAACTGGAGCTGCCATGTTTCCATCATCATCTGTCCTTCACGTGCTGACACATTCTTAACTTCCTATTGGCAGCACACCTTGTTCCACGAGCCGTTTCATGGGTGCCCTGTACGAGCAGAAGAGGGGTCAAAGGTTGTCCAGGCATGGGTGCACCGAGGGGGTCGTCGGAGCCTCGTACTCTGGCCGTGTTGTGCTTCGGAAGTGGAATAATTGCAGGAAGCGGAGGAACCCGGACGAATCGTGCCAGTCCGCCGAGAGCTGGGCAGCAGACAGGAGCTGAACTCTCCGCCGCCAGAATCCAACACCGGCACTTCCCGTGCCGTGACCCCCGTGATCCAGCTGTTACTGATATCAGAAGATGCTCTGTTTATGTTTGTAAATCAATTGATATTGTGCATGATGGATGAGCCGCTGGGACGCCGGCCCTCGCTCCGGAGCCGAGTCAGAGGTGGGCCGCTTTAATGGATAGCTTGTCTGCCTCCAAACTAAACTGCGCGAGCTGTTGTTCCTCCTCAGTCCAGACGACTCTCTGAAGAGATATATCCGCCTGTCGCATATTAAATGTGAAGACTAAACACTTTATTACAGTTTAATTTAGGGCCTTCAAAAGGTGGATTATTAGCCGCTGGATTGCTATTTAATGGAGCTGTGAGCACTTCTGCCTTCAGAGAGTGTGGGAAATACAAGACAGATAGGTAGCCTAGATTAGATAAAGCTAAGCGTGTGTGTGCGTGCGTGTGTGTAGTTGTGTGTCTATGCGCCCGGCAATAGTGCGAGCGTGCACTTTCATCCTGGTGCTGCTTCTTGCCTCCAGCGATGGGAGTGGATGACCTTTTACTGTCAACTTCTAACATGACAAATTACAGAGGCTGGATGACCGTGTTTTTTAGGAATGCAAGAGTTCACTGCCTGGTCAGGCCGCGAGCGGGGCGGCCGACCGCTGCGACGGAGACACATCTATTAATTGGTAGACAATAGTAAAACATGGATCGGAGATGTTTGATAGCGGTTTGAGTGACTAAAAAATTGGTTGTCCTGCTGGATTCTCCCTGCACGAGCGTGGCTGACTCATGATGTCAACGGTGGCTTTAATTGAAGATCAGCTCGACCAGATGCATTAAGAGCTTCACTCTCTGACCTCCTCGTGTCGTCTCTGCAGCCACATCGTTCACCTGATGTCGGCGTCTAAGTGACTGTTGTGGTCATCGCGCCCAGGAACATGAGTAACTTCAGAGGCTCCGACTTCTTGACCCAGTTCACGCTGACCACAGGTTCTCGCAGTCAGTCAGATGCAAACGGTTCCTTCATGTCAATTCGAACACTTCCATTCAATACAAATTTTAGAACATTTAAGGGGGTTGCTTTTGTGTTTCTGTAATTTTAATTTTAATTTTTAATTTTGCTCCTTGTAAGACATATGCAGTAGCTTCCTTTTGTGTTAAGAAAAAAATCAGTCTCAAATGAGACTCTTAGAGACTCTTCGAAGGCTAGATGTGGCCCAAGGGCCGTCAGTTTGTGGCCCAAGGGCCGTCAGTTTGTGGCCCCTCATATAAGCCTTCGACTCATGAGAGTGAAACACTTCATTTTGTGTCCTTATGTTTCTTGTTTTCTGCTAAAGTATTTAGTCCACTGTTTTAGAGGAAGCACAGCCATTCAAGAGATATTTTTGTAGATATTCTTTTGTATATCTAGGCTAATAAATACTAATAAATACTTTGAAAACATTTAAATAGAGATAAAGAATATAAAGTTAGGAAAACTAATAGATAGAATAAAAATTATCAAGTAAAATAATATACAAATAAACCTTTTATATATATTTATTCCATTTTGAATTATTCAATCAAGAAAAAAACGATCTTCAAGTAAAAAAAAATCATTTGATCTAAAAAATAATTTTCAATCAAACAAGTTGCTCTAATGTAAAAGTATTCTTAAAAAATGCTTCAATCAAATGAGAAAATGCCAACCAAAAAAAGCCTTTTTTTCTATTAATTGAAGCAACTTTTTTATTTGATTGAATCATATCTTATACATCATTTATTGAAACAAGCCAATACATATTAATTTAATTAATTAATGCAAAAGCTATTGACATTAATGGCTTGATGGAGTCTACTGACTCCTTTAAGAAACATCTTAAGACGTTTCTATTTGTTCAGGCTTTTCCTTGATTTTCTGGAACTCCTCTTGTGTTATCAGTTTTATCTTAACCTTTAAAGTATATACTTTATTGAATATTGTTTTGATTGTTTAAGCGCTTTGTGACCCTGGTCTGAAAAAGCGCTATACAAATAAAAAAATCGTACTTACTTACTTACATTATTGAAATATTTTGAAATAATAACTTCCTTTATATCAACATAGTCTTTGAAATGAAGGCGGCACAACTGTCTATGCAGAGCTAGCCTGCTAATAAACTAATAACTGTCTCAGTCTTCTTGTGACTTATGCAGAGACAGTAAAGCAGGACCACCAAGAGAACAGAGCAGTGGAATCATTTGAAGCTGCTTCATACGTACACATTTCATTTCCGTAAGCTGCTTTCATCGCTCACATCCAAGCAGCAGTCGTGTGGAAATGCTTCCATATTTACTCGGAATCTTCATTCTGAACAGACCGGATCATTACGTGTTTCTCATTTGCTCAGCGGAGGAGCCCAAATGGATTCAAATGGATTCAGTCCCGTTGACCACGTGTAACTGCTGCAGTTGTCACTTATTGTGGTGTGACCGGCAGGAAGTGAGAGACCACCAAGTGGAGAGAGAGAAATGGATAAGAATTGTGTTTGTGTAAGTTTTAAGCTTGATGTTTTTTAGCATCGACTTGAATGTGTTTTACAGTGTTTTTTGGGCAGGATATTTTGTGTTTTTGTTAGGATTCTGTCTGTTATAAAAACATATTTCCAAGATTAAGTTCAATTGCTTCAGAAATGTTGAAAATTGAGTTTTTTTAAGGAAAAAAAATCTGAAATTCATCTGAGATCTAACAAGGGCTGGTTAAATGGCGACATGTGGCCCCTAGCCTATACTTTGTGTCCTCTGATTGACCGGTGAGCTCTCCAGGTTGTCCCCAAGCCTCACTCCTGGGGTAGCTGGGATAAACTAGAGTAGATTCTCGGTTCCTCTCTCTGAGTGAAAGGTTGAATTGCTGCTCCTTGTCGACCACATGAGTGAGATTCATGGCTGCCCCTGGACGCCACTTTGGACATCGTTACACTCACCAGGCCTTCATTGGAAACTTTGAATATGATTCTTGTTCGGCAGGAAAAAAAAAAGAAACTACTTAAATCCTGAGTCTCCGTGTGCAGCTTGTGGGAAGATCTGCGGCGGATTTGCACTCACTTCCACCTCATCAGTCTGCCCGACATCAGCTATATGGAGCGTATACATTTTCCACCCACAGTGGAATTATCAGGCCTGTGGGAAACTATTAAAGACACGAATAACATAATTACTTAATGATACTAAATTAAGCTCGTAAAGCTAAAGTTTGCTGGTGACGTGGAGGCCGGTGGTGAGGGTAACAAGTCACCTGTCGAGAGGCTCATATCGCTCTCTCTCTCCGGGGTTAATCTCTTTGCTCAAAACGTTTGACCTCATGTGTGTACAAGAGGATTACACACTTCCTCAACAGAGGATTAGTGCTGCCCCCCCAACAGAGCAAAGAATCAAACCAAATCTCAATTTTTTTATTAAATTAAAAAGGTTTATAGAGGCTCACGTACATGTAGTCACCGGCAGTTGTGCTGAGAATGACGTCACAGTGATAAAGAACTCGTTTCTCTGACCAAATGACGACAGCGCTGAACATTCCTCTCTGCATGTGTGACACCCAGCAATGCCAGACCCCCCCTACAGGTTTAGTATAAGTACTGCAACACAAATCTTCACTAATTTACTATTCGAGCTGTTGACGTTTGAAACACAAATAAACAACATTCAAGACACACGATAAAATTAAAAAGCGTGGTTAAAAAAGTGAAAAATAACTTTAAATAAATGTTACTACTTTTAAAAATATACATATTTTACTATTTAAAAATTAGTGAGGGACACATGCATATACGCCTAAATTGATTTAACAATATAAATCACATTTATGTCATTATTAACTGTAATACTGATTGATATAAAGTCAGAGCATTCCAATAAGTAGTGGTTCAGATTTATTGTAGCAGTGTTACGCACATGGTTATTCAGTAGTAACGGTAAAAGTAGTAGTGAAAGTAATATTAAAGAAGAGAAAGAACACAATAACATGTCAAATATCTCATATAAATAAAAAATAAAAAAACGTATTTGTATCATAATATTAATAAATTAAAAAAAAACATTTATAATATAACTATCGTAAGCACATAAAAAGCAATATATGTTTTGGTTAGTAATTAATACACAGTATTAGTCAAATTGCTAATAATGCTAATAGTTATTGTGTAGTACTAAAGATGGTTGTAACAAAGGGGTTATAACTTGAAGTAACTGGTGTGACATAAAAAGTAAAGTTAATTATTGTTCCTGCTATAAAAGTTTTTCTACTATAGAAGTAAAATTGAGTAATTTAGTACACACAGCTTGCACATTAACACAACACTGTAGCAGCCATAGAGTGATTGTGTTTAATACTAAAGCTCTTAGTCATTTTCAAAAGCAGGAACAATAGTGTGAGAATAACAATTAATAATAATAATAATCATCTTAATGTTGATATAACTCTGAATATCCACGTCGCCTTCATTGACACGAGGAATATGACAAAGCAAAGACTGACTAAGTGGCCACTTTACTCTCTGACACGTGGGCTTTTGTGTGTTTTCTGTCCTGGGGTGTGAGCCAGAGGTGTAACCTCACACTCGCCAGATCCAGTTTCTCATCTGCAGAAACACACATTTTCTCAATTTGTTTGTGGCTCACTTTTACAGCATCCCCCTTGTCAAGGGATATTCATGGAATTCAGGCGCGGACGCGACTGTGAGGCAGAGCAGAGGTGCGGGAGAGCTGACAGAGCTAATGGCTATAAAGATAAGTGGAAGAATGTGAGAGCGCCACAGGCAAGCAGGGAGGATGAAAAAGGGAACTCACCACGTCGACCGCTCCTTCTTCACAGGAGAGACTGGCATTTATCAGCTCAGACTCTCCAGATTATAAATAAAGATTCACAAATCTTCATTTATTTCACCCACTTCAGTTTTTTTTTTTTAAGTGAAAATATCTTGACTTGGTTTAACTCGAAAACTGATTTAGGGAAAAATCTCTGGTCACCTAATTATTTATGATTTAAATAAGTATTTTGTAATACTATAATATACATGTCTTGTTGATTCCTTTAAGGTGCTATCAGTGATTGTGTTTGTCAATTATATAAACTAACAACTACTGTCACTGTCCTTGTCTCACTCCCTCTCAGTGAACTCACTGCTCCCAGGTTTGTACAGGTATCGTAATTAAAGCTCTTGTTTTTCAGTTTCACAAACCATTTGAATTGTTTTAATTATATATTTTTTACTGCACACTCAAAGCATAATCAGGTGAATCTGGTCTATCTTTGGTTCGATCCTACTGCAAAAATGTTCAAGGATACAGTTTGTCTGTACTTTCAGTTGGTTTTACTTTTAAAAACATAAATAACTTTTGAAATTAGTGTGGGACACATGTAGAAAAGCCTGAATTGATGATAACAAAAAAAACACATTTATGTTATTATGAGAAGTCAAAGCAACACAATAAGTAGTGGTTCATATTTATTATAGTAGTGTTACACATCTCTCTTGTTCGACACTGCAGAAAACTGACCAGAAACTGTTTCCTTCAACTGAGAAAAATCTCTAAACTTAGGAAAATGTTGTCGGAACATGATCTGGAGCGAGAATTCTGACCCACTCTAGTAGAAGAACTCACATTTCTCCGATCCTTAAAACTCTTCACTGGCTTCCAGTTTCTTTCAGGATCAACTTTAAAATTCTGGATCTTACTTTCAGATCTATTCATGGTCAGGCTCCTCCTTACATCAGTGATCTGATCCAGCCTTACACCCCAGCTCGGGCTCTGAGGTCTGTGGATCAGAATCTACTTATTATACTTACTGGCTCAGGACCAGAGGAGAGAAATCTTTTCAGGCTGTTGCTCCTAAGCTTTGGAACGATCTTCCTCTCTCTTTGCGCTTGATGGAGTCTACTGACTCCTGCAAGAAACACCTTAAGACATTTCTATTTGTTCAGGCTTTTCCTTGAATTTCTCGAACTCCTGTGTTGTTCTCAGTATTATCTTGATCTTTAAAGTATGTACTTTTTTGAGTATTGTTTTGATTGTCTAAGCGCTTTGTGACCCTGGTCTCGAAAAGCGCTATATAAATAAATATTACTTACTTACTTACTTACTTACATGTAGTTATGTAGTAAAGTAAAAGTAGTAGTTGTAATGCTAGTGAAACTAATATTAAAGAAGAATAAGAATACAAGAAACTGTCAAATATCTTATAATTAATACACAGTAGGAGTCAAATTGCTAATTAATGCTAATGGTTAGTGTGTAATAAGTTTTAAAGATGGTTGTAATTAAGGGGTTATTACTATGAAGTAAGTGGTGTTGACAGGTATTCTAGTGACATAAGAAGTAAAGTCAAATTTTATTATCTCAAATTATCAGTTAAACTTCGTTCATTACTTCATTACGTTTTGTATATGGATAATTTAAAAATATTTTTAAAAAAAAGTTTTATTTTTTATTTTTTATTAAGAAGCAGAAATATTCTCCAAAAGGCAAATATGTAAAAAGAACATATCAAAATAATCATATTTAGTTAAACATCTAAATATACCTGTATTTGCTTTCAAAATAGGAAATCAAATAAAAATAATCGTTACAACTAAAATGGTCATTATTGCCGCCTCAACCGGTCGAACAATGATGGCAGAGACGTGTCTTCTTCTCTTTCTTCCTCTCTGAGGTCCAGCCAAAGCAAACACACCCCCGTGCTCTCAATCACAGGATCTCTGGGAGGAAGAGGGGGCAGTGCCCGCCGGACCCTCCTCTAGGACCCGGACCGGAAATACCCCGCCGCTGCTCCAGAGCATGATCCGGGTCCTCTCGCCTGCTGGGAAGACACATCTATCAGAGCATGCGTTCGCACTCTCAAGTGCTCTCACTTGACATAAATATTTGCATGACATGACCTGACACGGGAGATAAGTCAAACAAACTCATCGTCGGTCCATTCCGAGCAGCGCTGACCACCGAGACAGACGGCGGCTAAGTGGAGAATAATGGCCGCCTCTTGGCCCGCCGGCAGCTACAGTTACAGAGACCTGGGATCATTCTGTCATCACGTTTTTAAACAAAATGTCATCCCGGCTATTAGATTGTCATTTGGAGCTGCTATGTCACAGCTCCGCGAAGAGTCCAATGACGGATAGTTCTCGTTGAATGCCTCTCGGGCCGACCAGTTTTTTTTTTTCCCACGTAGTTCAAGCTCACACATCACTCCTAGCGCCGCGACCTCTCCGCTGTTATTTCCAGTATCTGACTTAAGGTGCCGCGTCGTTCATTCTCCTCCCGTCTATCATCACCTTCTGTGTGCGAGAGGAAGTTTGCGGCGCTGTAAACATTTCCTCGTATTAGCTGCGACATGCTTCCCTCCTGGTTCCCCCTCCCCTCTGCCCCGGTCCTCTCGCCTTGGCTGTGGACCAGCACCGTTTGCCAAGCAGGTTATCCCTCTTAAACATAAATCTACTGCTAAAGAGTCTCTCCTGGAGGCTCGCACGAGTCGTGTCGGCACATTTACGACATGCTAGGTTGGTGTTAAGCTACTGCTGCTGTCTGAGGATCATGTTGCTGACATCTTAATATCTGGTGCAGTGAACTATATCGCTGCATTTATCTCAACTTTATCATGTTTAATATGAGTCTTTTTTTTATTGTGACCCAGATGCGTTTGAAGTGTGCAGCACCTCTTTCATTTTGAAGATTGACAGAGTAGTTTGATACTTTTTTATTGACTGACTTCCTTCCTGTGCATGGTGTTTATCTGGCATCAAAGATAGCCCTGACACATCAAAGCACATTGATGATGTTTATTTAGTTTAATACTGTTTGGAAAAAAGATAAATTGAAGATTACATATAAGTGAAAGCAAGATAAAAAGCTTTCAGTTGAATTAAAGGGCAACTAATATAAAAACTCAACTCATTCAACTTATTACTTTATAAAGTTCCCTCCTTGCTGAAATCTTGGCAAAGGAGAGGTTACGTGAGTGAAACCCATCATGACGTCATAACGGGCTTCACAACAGCCGGCTGTAATCATGTCCTGATTCGTTTATACAACGAGTCCCTTGGAGGTGGATACTTCCAGGATTAACGACACACCGTGACAAACCTTGATGTTTGACCAATCACAGCAGAGTCGGTGTGGTTAAGATTTTAAGTGTTTTCTAATGTAAATGTTTTAATTAAAAGAGAGTTTTGTACAAATAGTTCACCAGAAACAGGAAACGACACTGTGTTAAAGCAGAAGTACCACATGCTACTGATATGAGTTACTTTGTGCTTGGATGGTATTTGAATTTTCTTGATCACGTGTTTCAAACTCAAGGTATGTGGGCCAAAACTGGGCAGCCAACTTATTTTATGTGGCACCTGATAGTCAAGATTAATGTTCATGTTGATATGGTGAGCTTTATCAGATAAGGAACAAAGATTATGGAAGTCAACAATTATACAGAGACTTCCAAATGATTAAAAATGATGATGAAAGAAGGGAATTAAATGGGATTTTTTTTTTTAAATATATACAGTATATATATAGCTTCAGCCCTGGATTCAGACTGCTCAAATATTTTGGCTTCTGGTACAATTCAGTTCGACACCCCTGTTGTAGAACGTATATACCTTTGTGTAGTTACGTAAAATAAATTAAACATGCATTTTCAGGTCTCATAGAGACTCCGGGTGATCAATTTGGCCTCTGGTTCTTCAGTTTCACACTTGATACAAATGAAAACTAATGTCCAAGGGAAGTTCCTGCTGAATTTCAACACAAAAATATCCCAATTTTCACCTTTTTTTGCACTTCCTTGATCTACTTCTCAGTGTTTGAAGTGACAAAGGAAGTTTATTTAAGGTGAAGTATAATTGAAATGGTGAATAATACAGTATCAAAAGAGAGCAGAGTTAGTAAGTGGTTAGTGGTTTGGACACGTGAAGGGGAGACAGACAAGATGAAGGCAGCCAATGAGGTTCATGATGAATGAGAAATAAAGTAGAAACGCTTCTTATAGACAAAATCATTTTCTTAACTTCGACACACACCTGCAAACATGTTCCTTTGCTCTCCACGCCAACACACACCCACTTTATATTTCAATACCAAAGTCTCCGTCTGTGTCTTATGGATGCACTTGTCAAGAAAAAGGTTTATATTCATTTGTTTTGCTAATTCATGCAAGAATCCCGCTCTAATGACACATTGTGTAATGAAGTAACTCTGTGATGTGTATCAGGAGCAGAGGGATGTTAGCTTTGAGCTCGTGGCTCACACACGCGCTGGTGCAAACTTATTTGTTATACGTATGTCATCGGTGCAGATGAAGACGTATGGCTCTTTTAAAGCTGCTAACAATACCAATCAATAATCATGAACGTCTCTCCATTGTCATATTTCATAAATCAGCTCCATTGTTTCCAGGATGACAGTGATCATTCTCTACAGAGCCGCAGCGGGGGTGCATGCAAATAATCTGCGTCTTGATCACAGGCATCTGTTGACCACATCCAGCATTTAGCAGCAGCGCTCTGGAATGAGCGGACCGACATTTTACAGCGAGACCTTATGATACGAGAGGAATGTGTCTTGAAGATAAAACAGTATTTCTTAACTTTTAAAACTTTTAACTTTTCACCATTGTTTTAAATCTGTCGCTATGGTGTCCTTGTTTAAAGGTGCCTTGATACATATAATTAATGATTATTGTTATTGGAGTCGTCAGAGTAAAGGTCAGAAAGGTGAAGAAGAGAGTGCGGACAGGATGGAACAGGTAGGGATGATGACTGGTTTCAGTTGGAACAAGCATGACCCTTCTGGCACTAGTTATTTGATTTGTTCTCTTATGTTGTAAAAAAAAAAATACAAATTGGTCTTTTAGCCAAAGTGTAGCTTGTTATGTACTACAGTATTTTTCCCAGGGAAGACAGATACGACTGTTGCGATAAAGGAAGCAGTAAATTTGATATTCATTTTTAAGTCAAAAATCGATAAGAATTTTCAGCAATGAATTTCTAAGCTTATTTTCTTCTGTACAATACATGCTTGAATCATACATTGTTTTACTGGCTTGTTCTAATGCCTTTATCTTGTTTTAACACTTTGTTGTTTTAATGTTAATAACAATACAAATAAAATCTATTATTATTGTTGTTGTTGTTGTTATTTTTTTTTTTAAATCAACTTAACATTGCTAAGGGACTTAAAACCCATTGAGAAACACCTATGTCATCATTTTTCACTTAAATATATACAGTAACCATGAAGTAGTTTCTTTCGTTCCGTGATAGGAATGTATCTAAGTCAGAGTTGAAGAGACAAACTGATCAAAAACCACAAGATCAGAGAGACTGTTGAAGTTTGGAGACAAGTTATGGAGGTCAGACGTGGAAAGGAGAGACACTTTGGACCAAGACTGGAGGTTGAAGCAACCAATGAGGTTCATGGATGTGGTGAACGAGGACAGGGGCCCTAACAAAGAGACGTTGTCAGTCTTTCTACGACGCCCGATATCTTGTTTCACCGCGTGGCCTCAGATTCATCAATCTTTGTCAGCCATTCATCTCAAAAGAAAATTATGTATTTTTGATTTGAATGCAACATCCAAGTCGGTTTGGGCTTCCAGGTGAGGAAAGCTACGAGGATGAATGGCTGCTTGAGACTCGTACGTCAATGTTTACCGCATTAGTGACAGCTCGGAGGCAGTCGCCCACTTAATATTGTCCGCGTAGACCAGACTGTCCCGGGTGGAGGTTCAAAAGTTCAGCCACTTCCTCAGGGGTCTCATCGCGTTCCTCACCACATCTTGACTCTCGGAGCAGCGTGGAGAGACTGGACCTGTCAGGAGAGATCTCAGCTACCGCGGTGATGGAACACAGGTTTGGGGGCCGGGGCCCCGGCAGAGACGCCTGCCTGCTCTCTGATTAGGAGGCCTGGACGATGAAGCTCGTTTTAAAAGACGGAGCCGCGGTCCGGGGCCACGGCGGCTCTTGTATCCAGCTCCGGGAAGAATTGATTGTTCTGGAAACTGATGAAGCTCGGGCACAATTAGATTCAGAAGCAGCGTTGTGAGGTGAGAGAGCCGCCTGCCTGCTCGCCGCTGATTGATGGTAAAATAATAACCGCAGAGTTCAGCACTACGTTAAGGTGAGGCAAAAATTGCCGCTCTTATTAGACTGATGTGATTTGTGATGTGGAAAAGATTGTTTCTATTGTGGCAGCGGACATTTGTACATACGGCAGGTGCCGGTGTTAGGGGTCGAGCAAGGACACGGGTGAGTGTTCGTCCTCCATTAAAGTGTTGTCAATCACGCTGAAGTCCCTGAGCGTGCCAACGGGTTTCGTAACTTCCTTTTAACATCGACCGAGGTCAGGATCCTTTTAAGACTTTCGTTGACACTAGTCGGCAATTACACTTGAGTGGGTTGAGATTTAGATTAGATTGACGTCTTCAGTCATGAATAAGTCAAACGACAAAGTTCTACACTTCTACTCTCACCTGTGGTCACAGCATTCAATAGTGACCAAATCAACTAGTTCAACAAAATGATGAGAGCTGGGTTGTCAAACAGCGACTCAAAGTATTGGAATGAAAGTAGAGGTATTTGGGCATCAAGCCATCACTAGGCAAGCCAATATAGGAGGAGGCCCCAAAGCAAACCCAGCACTTACTGTGCACACTTTGGTATTAGTTGGATGGAAATCTCAACACCTTTAAAGCAACTACCGCTCCTGCCATCCAAAGAAAATTGATGGATCAACTATGATGTGATAGTTTCTTAAAAGTTGCCTTTGATGTAGCTAATTTAGCATTGAGGTTTCTCAACGTGCGTCGTCAATCCCAAAAGTCTCCACAACCAAGGAACTTGGATGTATAAGATACTTGTTGTATAAACAAAGCAGGCTGGGATAACAGCTAGCTGGAGGAGGAGTTAAGCCCATATAAGGTCATAATGACCTCTCCTTCGCAGAGATATCAGATTTTAATAAAGTAATAAGTTCAAAACACCATCCTGATGAGGGACTTATATGCATTTGTGTTACATTAGCTCACATCAAAGTACAGTTGTGAGAAATGTAGTATGTGTTTACCCATCTATTTTTTGATGGATCTTTAATTAATGTTTAAGTAATTGTCATAGAAACCTGCAGTAAATAGTGTTTTCCCTGATAAAATCTGAAATATTTGTTTGTCTTTTGATGCTCATATCGGCTTTAAACACCAATTTATTCACATTTTCAAAGTAAGGATTCTTTTAAACACATTTAATGCAAGTCTGAATATAGTTGTCCACCAGATTGCTTTGGAATGAAGGAGTCTGCTAGGCTGACTCCACCACTCATGAAGGTTCTTTCCAATAACGATGCCAAACATGTACTTTTAAATTGGTGTTCCAAAATTGAAACACATGCAACATTTGTTGTTTTTTTGTTTTCCATTTTTGCAAAAATATGAAGCTAATAACATATTGTTATTTTGATCCACATTTTCAATAAGGGAAAAATAAACAGAATTTTAGAGTGGCACCAAGAACTGTTTTGCTTTTTGGTCTAGTTATTAGGGTTTATATCACCAGACTGTTAAACACCCACCTAAACCACCCACTCTAACAAGCCCCTATCTTATCTGTGGTATAGCACCCCTAGTGGCAAATCACCAGAGAGAAAAAAATATCTAATGAATCCATTTTATTTCTACATCCAAATGATCTTTCTAGAAACAGTACTAAGGCTGTTGGTGATCCAAAGAACCCCTCGTAAGTTGAGATAATTCCCTAAATTAAAACAGTGAGGTTCAGGGTGTGATCTAAGCCTCACATTTTTCTTATGCAATCGACTGTTTCAATTCACACTCAAACCATAATTTAGCAAAAAAAGATTTTCATCAAGTCGTTTTCCACCTTCGTTCTGCTCAAAGCGTATTATCCTGCTGGTCATTTGTTAGCGGCTTCTCTCCCTGTGGGGGAGAGTTGGGGGTACACAGGAGGTGAGAGCTTATAGGAGCATATCAGCTGGGGGGATTCACACTCATTTATCTCCATTTCTCACACGCGGTGTCTCGTAATAAGGCTCAAGCGAAAATGGTGTTTATCATTGGAATGACAACATCTCCCCGATGCAGCAGAAGAAATCTGGAAAACAGATAAGGTATTACAATAACAGCTCCTTACTGTGCCCTGAATCCAATTAGAAGAGCCCTACATCACGATAATCAAGCGGAGGTGGACTGCTTCATTTGGAGAAGACTGCACAGGGAGGTCCTGAGGAGGAGATCCTGACTTAGATTCAGATTCATCTTCCAGTGTGGAGTTGAACCCCCTAGTGGGCTGGCAGTGGAGCACGAGCTGAACAGGCGTTAATCTTAATGAGTTTAATAGAGAAGATCAATCCCAAACCACCGCTTACATTTCGCAGTAGTGCGTCGGCTGAACGTAATGTGAGCAGCACCTTCGGTGGCGGCGGGAGATAGTCGGTGAAATAAGATTTAATAACCCTTGTGTTATCCCTGTGTCAGCCTGAAGCCCCGGAAATATATGTGTTTGTGGTATCCCTTGTGTTGTCTCTGGTGAACAATAAGGCTTCTATAAATACATATGCAGTGGTGGTGTCGTTCATCTTGACCCAGAGACAACACAAGGGACACCACAAACACATTTGTTTTTCTTGACCCTGATAACATAAGGGTTGAAACAGTATACCAGGATAAAAAACTGGCCTAAACCCTAAAAAGAAAGGGAGGGTTAAACCAAACACCTATTTATTAAATCTTCTTGTGGGCAGTTCTGTTTCTACTACTTAAAGCAGATGCCCATGGATTCCATTTTTTAATGCACAACGGTAACTTTATATTGCAGTAAGTGGCCTAAAAGCTTATGTAAACACTAATGTTGTCACAGGAGGGTTAATAGAAGATTAAGGAGCGAAACAGTCACTTCATATTTCCATGGAGATAAGTTAGAAATGTATTTAATAATCAAGTCCTTAAAATGGTGAATCCAAAACGAATCCATTCAGGGGAAAAAAGGAAACAAAAAGGCAGGGCACGGCTGAGGATCAGATGGTCAGGAGATGAAATTCTCTGGCGAGTTCTTCTGGGAAGAGATCCTCCTTATCAATGTGAAGAACCCACCACTCCATCCTCTTCAGTCGTGGGGACTAACATGAAGCACAGAACCAAACTGGAAAAATTCAAATAAAATAAGACACAATTAGTTCGTCCATGTGGGATATTCCATAAAAGCATACTTTACCATGTAGTCTAGGGCAGCGCTGATCAATGCCCATCTCTCCCACCTATTGAAGCATCTTAAAACAATTAAAAGTGAATAAATATATGGACAGTACTTTTGCAAAAGTTACACTACAATAGAAGGATTCAAATTTACTTCACAAGAAATTGAATGATAGTTTCCCCACCTGGGGAAGCATCCTAGCATCTATAGTCCAGTTGATCCATTTTCATTTCCATCAAATATGTACATTTTATTTTTGACTAAAGTTCAAGCTCATGTCTTCCACTTGTCTCTGCGACCTTGTCTCTGCGACCTTGTATCTACTCGTCCTGATCTCAGAGTTCTTGACATGGCCGAGGTTGTGTGGAAATCAATCGGACGTTCAACACACCAGAACATAGATAAGATGTTTCACAGTCAATTTTGTCTTTTGACACACTAGAGAAATCTCCACTACCGTACATTCTGTATCCCTTTATGACCTAGAAGTTTAGCAGGCCTAAACCCAGACCAGGTTCACCTGCACGTATCGTCACGGTAATGATTCAGGAAGAAAACAAGTGATTCAGGTAAAGCATGCCCATATAATATATGAAGCATAAATGTATTGGAGACATTAAATCACTTGATTTACATTAGCTACTAACATTAAAAGCCAATACATACCTCTGTGATGACAGGCTCTTCACAACATTAGTTTAATAAAGCCCTCATCAGCTGTTTTAATTGACAGCTGGCAGAGCCAATGAAATCTCTTAGCGCTCTACCTCAATAGGCAAAGAAATCTGCCCATTGGTAACTAGTCAGTGGTGGTCCAATAAGACAAATCTTCACAAACTTCGCTTCTGTGACTGTGTAGTGTCAATAAAGTGGTAATTATATTATATTTTAATGCAATAAAATACCAAAGATTGGAACCAGGGTTCCTCATGCTCATTTATTTAAAGAAAATCATATGCTTTCTGAAAGAAGATGAGTTCATTGAGAGGGAGTGATATGAGACCTTGAATGGTAGGATGTTAAACAGGTCAGAGTAAAACTAGAAAACTGATCATGATTTTTGTTGAACTTTTATATTTAAACTATTAGTATGGCTGTTTAAGTCATTTGTATTTGTCTGAGTATTTAATTCCCTTTAAATAATAATATAACATGTTCTGACCATAGTTTGAAAGTTGAATTACTGCAGATATAGAAGGTTATGTTGGGAGAAGAGACAAAAACAGAAAATGGTTAACTCCGGCTCTAACCTGTTGATCTTTGGTGAACACACACAGTGTCGTCCTGCACTACGAGAGGAGTCTTGTCATCACGACAACAGATATCAGTCGTACACTCGCCCGCCTGCGGTGTCTCCTCCTTCTCTGTGCCTTGTTTCTGGTGAGCATGCATTCTGACCTCTGACCTACGGGGTTGCCTCTACAACCCCCCTTGAAAGTTCACTACTGGGTCAGCACGTTGTTGCGCCTGCACAGACACCGTGTTGATGGAAGCCCACCTCCCCCTCTGCGAGTCTGTCTCGCTCAGACACAAACACACAAACACAAGCGGGTTCAGAACATGTTGCGGGTCTGACAGCGGCCATTGTTTTTTTTTTTTCCCCAGAACAGGAAATCTGTGATCAAGATCGCAGAGAAACTTTAATGGCGATGGGGAAGACGACGCCTCATGTCCAGGCTGCATTCTGTGTCTTGCTCAGTGGCTCCAAGGCAGCCCCCAAAAGCATCCCATGGGGTATCACATGTCTCCAGGCAGAACATCCAGCATGTCCTGGTCGTGAGATAGCACAACATTGCCATCAACTCGCTTCAGCGACACCATTAATATCCAAGATCTCGCTTCCAGTCGCAGGATTACTTTGCGCCACTTTGTTTGTGAGTCAGATTAGGATCTGTGTCGTTTCACGGTGGAGATGATAATGACGGCCGCGCCGGCAGAGATGGCTGTTGACATCATTACTCATGTGCACTGTCACACACATCAATCTTCACACGCTGTACAGATGCTCGCGAGGTGAATGAATTTTTCACCGCGGAGTTCAGAGCGAGGTCACTCGCCCTCACGTACGAGACGAGCGCAGCAGGCGGAGCAGGCGACTTATTCCACTCATTTTTCTTTCCTCTACCTCGGGATCGCGTTACCTTTGTTTAAACCCCCCCCCCCCCCCCCCTGGACCACCAGCACTCTTGACTCCTCTACAGTACTTTGAAGTTCAGCAGCAGCATGACAACATCAACCCTAAAAAATAAAGTTTTGTCTGACTCTTGAGTCGATACTTATTTGACTTTCTATGTGTTTTTAAGTTTCTTTAGGAATATCCCGTAACATCTTAATAGTTATATTTCTATAAATACTAATTACTTAATTACCAAGTTGTGTACATGTGTGGGACATTCAACAAGTTGTTCTAAGTACAAGTACAAGTACACATTATAAATCAGTTGTTTTTCTGTTTGCAAAGATCCAAATGTTCAAACCTTGTTTTAACATCAGCCAGCTGTATTTTTTTGTCTGCATTCGTCTTTAAGTGAAACTAATTAAAAACGTTTTTTAAAATTAAAAAAATGTCCCGGCCTCATTTGGCATTATAAGTAGCAAAAGTATTTTATAAGCTAAAAAAGTTTTCTAAATTATACATTTAAATAAAACAGGGAAATAATTTATGGGTAAAAATAAAAATACATGTTTGAAATTTGCTTGAGGCCTGTGCTCTGTGGGTACATTTTCTTCTGGTTCAATATTGTATTTTTTTCTGCTTCCTGGTGTAAACTTAAATAAAAAAGGAAACAACCATTATTTACTCCAAAGCAAACTCTATTACTTGTATAAAAGAGTCATAAAAGGATTTTTATGAACATTTGAGAATTGTTTGTTTACATAAATGATTATATTATGGTGCTGTTCTCTACTTCTGGATTCAAAAAGGATTTAAAGATTTAGTCCTTGACTTGTATGGCCTCTCAACGCTGCCCACGCAACCATCTATGTTTAAAACTAAAACAAAATAATGCAGTAATCCTGATTTATATCTTATAAAACTTTATATAAAATAAAATCAATTACATAAATCTACTTGAATGTGAATGTGGTGCCAAATATGTTAATCCCAGTATAAATGTGATAACTTAATTGTGAGTTATGGAAGTTGTTTGATGTATTTATGTTTCTATCAAGTCATGTAAAATGTTGATGTATTTATGTTTCTATCAAGTCATGTAGAATCAGCTCCTTTTGCTGCTGTGCTATGAATCAGTGATTCTTATTCTGTGTCACATACTTTAAATTAAGTTTTTACTATTGTTTTTTTAAGATCTGTCTACATTTTCAACACCATTCAAGTCGTCGGACGATTTGTAGTCATTGAACAGTTTGTGATGTCACGACGAACACGTGGTCCAGGATACTATATGGTCCTGTGACAGGCCTGCTGAAGGTGAGAGAAAGAAAGAATTTACCCTCCTAAACTGTGAGCTGTCATCGTTACAAAGTATGTTCAGCGGGTGTGAAAAGGATCATTAGTCGTGTAGAAGCGGAAGCCGGCGTGTTGTCAGCTACCTGCTATTTACTTCCCCTCATTACTGTACGCTGGCTGGCGCTGGTGGGAGTGTCAACATCATTAACATGACTGTCATTAGTCCCACACTGCACCGGAGAAAAATGAAGCTCCTCTCACCACCAACTTCTCCACCAGAGCGACTGGTGGACACTCTTGCACCAGTGGGATGATGGTGAGCAGCTCCAGGGGTTCTAGAGCTCTGATCTGAGCTCCTGGATCACCAAGCTTTTATCTAACAGGTGAGTGAGGAGCCGTGAATAAAAACATCCACCAACCAACATTTTATTTTTTTAATTTAAGACGAAATCGGATGTTAACGAAACATACCAAACATCCAGATTTTATTTTTCTGGCTACCGCCAGTACAAATCATGTCGAAACATGTTATGATATGAATAATAATTAATTATAATACATATATTTAAAATATATAATTTCATGACTATATTCATTGTTTCCTTAATTATTTATGCATCTTATATTGTTAATATTTATTTTAATATTTACTTAAATTTGTGGATTTTATTAGTAAAATATATTTATAATCTTAAGGTATAAATATATTTACTTCGCAAGTTATGTTACCAGATACAGTATACATTTACTAATACCTGATATCTTCTGATAACATTTTAATTAATAATTATTATTATTTAAAAAAATTAATGAAACTTATTAAGAACTATTAAGAACACAAGGAATGTCAGTTATGTACTTAAATTACATGATTTAAAAGGTTGTTTTCTATAAAAACAAAGTTTATTAAGAGACTTCCAAAAAGAAGATAAGAATATATTTAAATACCCATAAAGAAAGGTGGAAATAGTTTCATGTCTAAAGTTTTCAAGGAGATATTAATGGGAATAGTTTCAGTCAACTCAGTGTTGTTGGAAGTTAGCACTGGTTAGCGTCAACTCAACTTCATTTTTAAATCTTGCTAATGTTTCATCAGAACAAAGAGCTTCAGGTAAGAAATGTTATGTTTGGACAAACAAGAAAGAGATCAGAGCAGGTTCTGTTCATCAAAAACGTCAATTAAACGGCATCTGTTGTTCCTGTGTCTTTACTAGCTAATAAACAAACTAGCTAACTAGTTTTTAAAATATTATTGCTGGATAAAAGTGTGTTATCCTTTCATCTCTCTGCTGCCATTCGACTCCGTTTTGAAGAAGAAAAAAATAATTTAAATGTGAAATGAACAAAAGTGAAAAGTCACATAAATTGTATGCGTGCACTAAATCACTCATTTCCACTTCCTGCTTCACTTCCTGTCTAAAGAGAGCTAGTGAGACTCTTAGTTTTAAGACTGTTCATTGGATATATTTCATTTTTAAAAGTTTTACTTTGAGACTGATTGCGTATCCGGCCGCCATCATCCTTGGTGATCGTAGTAACCAGAAGTAGACTATCATTTCAGGCACTTCTACCAGAAGGCTCCGTGCAGAACGTGTTGGAGTTGAATGCATAGGACTGAAGAGATTATTATACCCAGGATAGTAAACTTGAAAAACATGTTTGCCGCCATTGTTTTTGGTCCCAGCGTCGTTGTCACCTCCAGCAGGAATCGAACAAACAGTCCTCCTCACACCTTGTCATCTGCCCGCCTCAGTTGGATGTTATTGTAGCCAACTTCAAGGCCTCGGCAGCAGCTGCGATCACTTACAGCGGTCTGCCTCAGTTCTCAGACCCCCAGTGCCCCCAACTAGTATCCCATCAGCCTTGAGGGGGTCAGACCTCTGTGCACTCTGTTTCAACTCTCCTGCTCTCCATCTTCCCTCGCCCCGGTCCTCCTCCACCTCTGCAGAGGTGAAGGAGAACAACAGCCAGTGCAGTCGTGCAGAACTGGTCCCCACGCAAAACCACTCTGAGTGGATCCACATTCTGGGCTGTGGTGTGTTGGGAGTGGGCCGGGCCTTCGGAGGAAGTGATGTCCAATCGCTGTGTGGCTCCTCTGATTTACGGCGGCTCATTAAGTCAGCACATTCCTGCTCCCGTTGGCCCCTGGTGGCTGTGGGGCCTTCGGACCCGGACCCACGGAACCAAAAAATTCTGTTTATATATCAAGAAATGAAACTAATATGCTGTCACACGAATGAAGAATCTATTTAAACTAAACATTTCCTAATCTTTATCACATCAATGTTAGTTTTTTCCTCATAGTGAATCGACTCTGTCTTGTTACCAATATTTGCCTAATGAATAACCATGTTATAACTACTTCCTTTCCACCCTCGTTGACACTGAGGCTTCAGCTCAGGAGTCTCAGCTGATGGATTTTTGGAGCTGCTTTGCCCTCTAGTGGCGAGGCAAAGAGCCAAACTCCAGGCGGGTCTGATCCTCAACATGCAGTCACATGACATGTGCAGGGTCTCGCCCCTGTGTGAGTCATTTGTGGCTGTAAATTCAGAGAGATTTCCACACTTTATGAAACTTTACAAGCAGGATTTAATATTTACAGAGCTGCGTTAAATCCTGGCTTAGTCTTGTGGGTCAGCCCGGAGCAAAAAAGATGGAATATTTGGATCATATAAGGGCAGCAGGGAGAGTTGGAATATTGTAGTCCTAAATCTACAGTGTATGCTTTTTAAATGTGTTGCGATTGTATTCTAATCTAAGAGTTTTTTATTACTAGTTAAATTCCAAAATAACTCCCCAAAAAAATCCTACTTTCCTAAGCTGTATTTATTTCTCATCTTTCAAACATGTAGTAAAATATTATTCTTGTAACAATCGTTGTGAGTCTTTCTTTTGTTTTCCCCTGCAAGTGAAGGGATAGTAATGGAAAAAAATGGGATTTACAGTATATCATATTGCTTTTTTTTGCCAAAGTTATTACAAAGATAAAATGTGTAAAAATGTAAATAATATATAATGAAATAGTATTTCAGCTCTGAATAAATACATTTCTTAATTACTCTAGTTTCCATTTTTCACATTTTTAAATAACAAACACTTCAGGACTGAAGTAAAATGAAAATGAAAAATGATGGGTAGATGACAACAGTCAGAGCCAGGGTCTCAAACAGGCCTTTTAATTATTTGTTTCACTGTAATTGTAGGAAATAAAGGGTCAGTTAAGCTTAACCTTACCACCTTTAACACATGTTAGTTAGAGGAAGTTAACTTTTTGTCGACTCCAACGTAAATAGAAGGAAGTTATGACTTGTTAGCATAGCAAGCTAATGCCAGAGCTGTTTGAACTTTGACAGCCCGGCATTTGTAACCATAGGTTGCATCTGTAGCTGGAGATCCAGAGCTACAAGAGTTCATCTGAAATGTCTCTCTTCATTTCTTTCCATCGACTTCTCCATCACTCCAGCGAGCCTGATCTCCATTGCGTGTGAAGTGACCAATGCTGTGTGACAGAGTTAAGCCAGATCCAACCGTCGTGAGGTCAAGACATCCGAGTCCTCTGTCTGTCCTCACGTTAGCACTGTCAGTCCGAGTCCCTTTTTCACCAACACCAACCACAATTTCAGTGATCTCAGCACACACACAGACACAGGAAGTACCTCATCACCGACTATTTAAAAGAGACTTTTGTTTCTCTGATGTCATAGAGCAATATTTTTATAGTGTGGAGTCATACGGTTATTCACTTACTTCAATATTAAATGTCATTCTATGACTTATTTTTTAAACATTCACTTTATATAAGAGACGTCCAGCAGGGGTCCCAAAACTTTTTTCACCCCTGACTTGTCTAAAGTCAGCATTATTTTAATATATTAACTGACTTTAAAAAAAGTAGAAATAAATAATATAAAGGTTTTGTTGCGCATTTTCACTAGTTTACAGGTTTATTTTATTTTATTTGACTAAACTTGACTGAAACAAACACAAACTAATACTTAAGAGTCACTTCAGTCAAAAAATAACCTTTTTTAAAAAAACAAAACAAAAACACAGTAATTATCAATCGAAAGGAAGTTGTATAGTTATTATTGTTATTATTATTATTTTCTTTCTGTGCGGCCTGGTTACAAAAGCCCCACGGACCGATTTATGTCCCCAAACCTGGGGTTTTGTACCATTGACATAAAGTATGAAGCCAATAAATAAATACTTAAATTAATAAAAATAAACTCTGTAACCCCCCCTTATGGACAATATGCTCTTCATTTGAGGTTAGCTACAAACGCTATATAATGCAAGGGTTTGAGACATTCCCCTAAAAAAAAAAAAACAATGTCTTTGTAATAGCTAGAACATGTTGCAATTACAGAATCCTATGATACAATGGGCTTAAATAACTGTTTTTATTTAACAATTTGTATTATTTTTAATCAAGAAATGAAATAACTAAACTTATAAGTCTATGTTTCCTTGAAAAAATGACAAAACAATTGTGGGTGTATATCAACAATGACATTTAAACATGCATGTTGTCACTCACAAGACTTTAATTAACCAAATAAATAGGTTTTATCATTTACAATACGTTATTTTTCTGCTGGGGATCTGCTTGTCCCTCCATTCAGACGAGACTCAGTTTAGAACCACCGAGAATTTCAAGATGGATGGATTGGTTTTTACAGAGTAAACAAGAGACATTGAACATGAAATTGTTGGTCACATTAACTTCTTGAAGTCTCTTTGACGTGGTGTTCTAGTGAATCTAGACGTGATTCTCGCCACACGGCGACAGCCCAGTGGCTGGAGCGTCTCTGCTGACACAGTAAGCTCACACCTGTCACACAAAACGAATGCTATGCCCAATAGGAAGGCAATTTTGCAATGCATCATTTTAAGTGAGTGGACCTCTGCGCCGCAACCGCTGTCTCTTAACCTTTCCTTAATTTGTCTTGTCTAGTTACCAGCGCTCCGGAACAACAACGTGCTTTCACTGCTGCTCCGGGCTCACTTTAGTTTTGAAGGCTGAAAATATAAGTAGAAGGTATTTGCTGAGGATTCTGCTCTGGACCAGATGTTTCCTCCCTCATCGTGTCTTTGAAGGCCAGCAGAAATACTTGCGCCCAACATGAGCTTCCTGTTGTCAGACTGCTATTATTACTGCGAGGCAAGCTGAGGTTAATAAAAGATAAGTTAGTGCAACTTTCACTGCATGGTTGATTTACTGCCTCCATCTTCTTTTAAACCAACATCAAACAGTTTATTTCAGTGGAGCTGATAAGAGCGTGTTATCTCAGTGTGAAGGAGGCAGTGACCTCCCCTCACGCTTGTAAGAGGTTAGACGATACAGCCGGAGAATATCCGACGCTTTGGCCCAGGTTGTTGGCCTCAGAGCCGACTCTTTAACACAGTTGTGTGTTTATGAAAACTACTTTGTCATTTCTCCTTGTGCAGGAGCTAAACAGAGGCGTCCACACTTTGCTAGCTTGTTGGCTACTTCTCAATGCTATAGTGAACCATCCAGCCTTGCCCCTGCCAAGGAGGTCACAAGACTGTCTGCAAAATAAATAAAAAAAACTTTTGAAGTATGTGGTTTGCCATCTGGATCCATTCATATTTTTAAGGATTCCTCACACTGTGGAAAAATAGTTGCAGAATGAGCTATACTTTTCTTCTACACTGTGTTGAGCAAATTCAGTAATGTTACTGCCCCCTACTGTCCCAGTGGGTGCATATGAATTGATTTGGTATTATGTCAATCAAGGGTGCCCAACCTTTTTACAATGTAAACTAGTTTATTGTCGGCTTTATATTTACTGAATAAATAATAAAATATTTTATTATTTTCCCCCAGTTAACAGGTTTATTTATTTACTAGTTCACACATTTTACTATTCAATCATTTACAGGTTTATTTATACAAAAGTTTACAGGATTACTTATTAACTAGTTTACAGGTTTTATTATTCTCTATTTTATAGGTTTATTTATTCACTAGTTTACAGGTTTTATTATTCACTAGTTTACAGGTTTTATTATTTACTAGTTTACGGGATTAATTATTCACTAGTTAACAGGTTTATTTATTCACTAGTTTACAGGTTATATTATTCACTAGTTTACAGGTTTATTTATTACCTAGTTTACAGGTTTCATTATTTAATAGTTTACAGGTTTATTTATTCATTAGATTATAGGTTATATTATTCACTAGTTCACAGGTTTATTTATTACCTAGTTTACAGGTGTTATTATTCATTAGTTTACAGGTGTATTTATTCCCTAGTTTACAGGTTTTATTATTTAATAGTTTACAGGTTTATTTATTCAATAGTTTACAGGTTTATTTATTCACTAGATTATAGGTTTAATTAATTAATAGTTTACAGGTTTATTTATTCACTAGTTTACAGTACTTTTTTTCTCGAGTAAACTACAGTATTGTTTCCCAAAACCTTTTCATGGGGCAATGAACTGAGTTGCGAATTACCATCTGGATCCATTATATCCATATTTTGAAGGATTCCTCACTCTCTTGGAAGAAAGAGCTGCAGAATGAGCTACAATTTTCTTCTACACTCCCTACAGTGAGTGTTCAAGCAAGTTCAGGAATGCTACTGCCACCTACTGTCACAGTGGGCACATTTGACTTCAAACCCTAACCAGCTAAAAAGAGTAGAATCATATTTGCATTGACATTATGTAAATTAAGGGGTCTCCAACGGGTTTATGTTTGGCATTATTCACTCCACCCATCATATAAAAACAGTAAAAATAAATCATAGGTTTTGGGTTTCTAGTTTACAAGTTTATTTCTAGAGCAAACTTTTGATGATGAAACTTTTCATGGGCCAATTAACTGATTTGTGGATTACATCTGGATCCACTAATAATTTGAAGGACTCCTCACTCTCTTTATTTTGAAACTTGACTCAAACAAGCAAGGAGAAAATCACTTTTTTTTCTAAATAAAACACCCTCCAGACAATAATCATCAATAGAAGATGAATCATACAAACTATGGCAAAGTGCAGGCAGCCCGGTAACAAATGCTGGACAAACCAAGGACTTTGATTTTGGGACTACTGCTGTAAATCAACACCTCAACACTTTAAATGATTAAAAAAAATATATATTTATTTTTGGTTTTGTGGACTTGGAGACTTGTGCTTGTGAAATAGTTTCAGCTCAGCCTGCTCCTGCTCTACATAGCCTCGACACGACTGCTGGGAGCAGCTCACTTATTTAAGACATAATCACCGCTCTTGAACGACCTCACACATATTTGGGTGGGATTGTCGCCACATGAAGGAAGGCTGTAAACCGGAGCAGCTCCCCGAGCAGGAAGTCTCCTCTCAATGTGGCCAAAGTCACCTTGAAAACAGGCAGTGAGTTCAGACGCGAGCTTACACTTGCAGGTGATAAAACCACGAGGAAATCTGAGGATTAAACAACATGCTTCGACCGAGCAGATTTGCTTTTTAAGACTTGTTTATGTTGTGTTTATTCCTTTCTGGTTGCGGGAAACACGCTGGCAGCTCCAGCCCTTCATTGGGCCTTATTAAGAACACCTCTCGCTCAACATCTGGCTGGGGGCTCCCTGAATGGCTCGTTTGCTCCGCGGCTTTTATTGCAGTCGTATAGTTGGAGCCGTAAATGACTCTTGTGGCCTCGCATTGTTGTGGTCGACGTGCCCTCAGTCGGCAGCGTCGAGTCGACGTCCACGCTTCCTTCGAAACCGGCGCGGGCTTCATAAAAACGTCCACCAATGTTTGTTGCCTTGATTTTTTCTCTCTGCCGTGAAGTTGAGCGATTGGCAGCTCCATAACTCCTTCAGACGGTTTGTCATGTGAACCGATGACCACCGGGGAGCCAGCTAATATCAGGGCTGATGGATGAGTGCGGGTTTAGCTGGTCAGGCTACCGTCACATCTTTCTTCTGGACTGTTCGCCAGCAAGTCGTTTTCAGAGAGAAGCTGTTGTCAAGGCTCGGCTTTTTCTCTAAATCAATGACACCGGGAACCAGCTGATGCTAACACTGTCTTCACAAAACATCAATAACACTATAATTATATGTTATTTAAAGGGTTCTGAGGATTTGATCAGACAAAGATGCTTCTTTTTTACCATTTTTTTCCATGATTACCTTAAAAAAAATGAAGAAAACTGAGGTGGACACAGGGAAAATGACCTAGAAAAAAGACCTCCTGAGCTCTTCAAAACAAATCCACAGACAGAAGGGCAATGTTGTCAAATCTTTGATGAAGGAGAAACTAAACCACGGCCAAATGGGAACTTCATGCCAAGAGTCACCTGGTTCCGAGCGTCAAAATAAAGGCTTATGTCTTTAACCAGTTCAACAACAAGTTGACAGAGTCTCTTCACAGACAGCCAGGGAAAAAAAAGGTATTCAGTGTTTAGGACTAAGAATCAACACAGCTTCACTATCAGTTTTATTATAAGTTTTATTTTGGCAGCTCTATCGTCGCCCTGAAGTTAGTTGTGCCATTTGGTTAAAGAAAAAAAATGATAAACTAGTGTTTGTGGTTCTCTGTGGAAATTTTCAACTATTTCCTTTTGATCCAAGGTCGTCTGCGGCCAACGTTTTAAGCTTAAGTAAGTAATAGTAAGTAAGTAATATTTATTTATATAGCGCTTTTCCAGACCAGGGTCACAAAGCGATTTAACAATCAAAACAATACTCAAAAAAGTATATACTTTAAAGATCAAGATAATACTGAGAACAACACAGGAGTTCCAGAAAATCAAGGAAAAGCCTGAACAAATAGAAACGTCTTAAGATGTTTCTTAAAGGAGTCAGTAGACTCCATCAAGCACAAAGAGAGAGGAAGATCGTTCCAAAGCTTAGGAGCAACAGCCTGAAAAGATTTCTCTCCTCTGGTCCTGAGCCGTGTGCGTGGAACCATGAGTAGATTCTGATCCACAGACCTCAGAGCCCGAGCTGGGGTGTAAGGCTGGATCAGATCAGTGATGTATGGAGGAGTCTGACCATGAATAGATCTGAAAGTAAGAACCAGAATTTTAAAGTTGATCCTGAAAGAAACTGGAAGCCAGTGAAGAGTTTTAAGGATCGGAGAAATGTGAGTTCTTCTACTAGAGCGGGTCAGAATTCTCGCTGCAGAGTTCTGAATCAACTGCAGGCGAGACAGATCCTTCTTGTTAAGACATGAAAACAAACTGTTACAATAGTCCAGACGAGAAGAAACAAACGCATGGATTACAAGCTCCAGATCATGTTCCGACAACATTTTCCTAAGATTAGAGATTTTTCTCAGTTGAAGGAAACAGTTTCTTGTCAGTTTTCTGCAATTTGGTTCCCCGAGCGGAACCAGAGCGACTCTGACGTTGTGAAGGGGTGACTTTCGGCGTGAAAGACAAATTATTTTTCTTATTTAAGAAGTAAACAAAACCACTAATTCAAAACCTCAATTTCAAAAATGTTTGGTTCCTCGGAATGAGAAAGTTCATTGGATGAGAAACCCAGTTCTCCAAATATGATGGGCTCCATCCTAATGTGCACAAATGTCTACTCCTGATATAGACCAGTGGTCTACTTTGAAGTTGATATCAGTGACATCACAGAATTCTTTTGGCCTCTGTACAACCAAACCGAAGCACAAGAATCCTCACAGTAAGTCAAAGCTTCTAGTGCTAGTGCTACCATAAAAAGCCACACATGCAGTCTAGAACCACGAAGAACGACTCCTCCAATCGAAGACACAAAAAGAGCAAATAGAGCTTAATTACTACGAGCAGAACTGAAGCCTGAGACATGGAGGCGCTCAGGAAAAAAAGTGAGGGAGGATTGAATAAATCATGAAAATAACACAAGGCTGCTCTTTGAATCAACATTATAATCACATGTTAGATGGTTGGGATGGCTCCCCCACGTGTGGGAACAGTGTCACTGTAATGTCTGACGCCTCCGCTGCGCTGTTGTCACGTGCGGCATACCTGCATTTGTTTACAGAACGAAACGAAGGATTGTGTTATGTCTGTTCTGGTTCTGGTTCTACCTTTCTGGTTAACTCAAAATTCTCTCAGTACTTTAATTTAAAAAAAAAAACTGTCTTTGGTCTTGGTGGTCACAAGACAAGTAAGGTATAACATCTAGTTATTTTGTTTCGCTACAATGATGGAGTTATTTTCAATATAATTGCTGCGTGGTCGTTTTTTAGAAATCGCCATATCAGCCTTCAATTTCGAAAAAAAATGTTGTTCTTTCTGCGATTAAAAGTACATTTAATTTCCCTTCATGGAGCTGTAGTGGACCAGACAGATGTCCATATAAGGTTCCATTGTGAGGTGAAGACCACCTCACAGTGGTCTACTCTGACCTGTTCAACCGTCACCTGCCGTTACACAACAGGTCAGGACGTGTGCGCTGATGTTCTACCACGACTGTGGCCGCCCTACATTTCCCTCCAGCACCACATCCACAGCTCACACGGGAGCAGAGCAGGTTTGAATTACTGGCCAAGGTGAGGCCGATCCATGGAGTGGTCCGTGTTACCCACCACGTGTCGCTCGCTCGACTCCCCCCTATTGTTCCATTGTTCCTTCGCGGCTTCTCTCCGCTCACACTGGCTCAAGTGTAGAAGCTACAGTACATCGCAGGAAGGAAGAGGGACCTGCTGGGTGGGGGGTTGGGATCCCGAACCCATAAAACCTGGCAGCCTCCCCTGCTGTATTGTTCGCCGCCGCCATTTCATCCCAGCTCCTGGCTTGCATCCTGGCCGTAAACGTTGTTGACCAGACCCACATAAATCCCGAGCACAGGGCCGCGGCTCCGTCTTTTGTCCCGGCCATGATCACTCGTGATGACAGGAAGGAGGCAGAGCGGTGGCCGACAGATGAATAAATGAGAGGGTGATTCGGCGTGACACGGATCTCATATTCGCACAATCAGATCCATATCAAGGCCGCGCGCAGCATTTATTACTCTGTTGAATCAGTTCAATAAACACATAAATACAATTTCAGCTTCGTCTGACATAAAATTCTCTGCCTGCAGCACCACCTTGTGGCCGCTTTGCTCCACAGCGACAAAGAGCAAACTGAAAACGCTTTTATCTTCTCAATTGAGGCAACATTTCATTTTTTAATCCCGTTTAAACTGGTATTTGAAAACGTTTTAGAGTTGAAATGTTTTCTGTTTTTCTTCCCACAAACACAGAGGGAACAGCTTTGTGGAATGCAGATGGTGTCGTGGACTATTTAGTGTGATTTAGGGCTGTCAAGGAAACGCAGCAGCAGGGGCCAGACATGAGGCTGGACATGGCAATGAAGCTGAAGGGTTGGACGAACTGCGCCACCTGCTGGCAGGGTAAGAGGGGCGTTTTTAAAAGTTTTTTTTTTTTATCTAGTGGTGGGAAAAGGTATATCCTGGGGCCATATTTTATACTGATGCTCTTATGAGGGGCCGTTTAGAAAAAATAAAGTAACAAAAAGTGGAAAATTAAGTAATAAAGTAATTTAAAATATGTTATTTTATTCTATTTTACATGAATTAATTTTTTTTATTTGATATAAAAGCACTTTTTCCCAAAATGTTGTTTTTATATTCACTTTAATCTTTTCGAGAGGCAGTAAAAACTCACACAAATGATAAAAACCCTAAAGAAAAATGTAGACACTAACATGAAAATAAAAAATAAAATAGTTAGATTTGACCTTTTTGACCTCAATAGGGCCAGATGAATACAGTAACAGGGCCACATATTGCCCGCAGACTGTACTTTGCCCAGGTCTGTCTAAGACCCTTAGAGATCATCCAATATCATTTCTTCATCACTGAAGGACGGATGAGTCTCCGTAGTGGAGACAGAATCTAAAAAATGAGAAACTCACGGCTGCGAATAGAACTTGGCACTTTAAACGCAGCTTTATTTCCCTGATCAGATGGACTGATGAAGCTTGTCATAATCATTTATATGCTTCATTAACAGAAGTAACACTTTGGCTTACTTTGGCTTTGGTAAATGTTGCAGCTAAAGCCCAAAATTAATCAGAGATGAACTAAAGTGTCTCAGCTGGGGAAGTAGAGAGTCAAATTCCACCTGGAATCAAAAGCCCCACTGAGGGGGATCAATAACTCAAGCGCCTCCTTGGAATCTGGCACTTTATTTGGCAATTATTAAGTCATGGTTTTCTTTTCCACGACAATAATGAGGATACTCAATTATATTTTGTTGAACTCTTTCATTTTATTTAGATTTTGACCAAGCACTCAGCACATAGAACTCACACCATTGCAACCTCAGAAAAATCTCATTCTATAACAAATGTTGAATTAAACACATTTTTTAAGTAGTGCTATTGATACCGTAGTGTACTGTATGGAAATAATACTATCATGATTATTACACTGACATATACCGGCTTTTACAAAGTTCCTGTTTCTTTAAATGAAATCACAGACAACAGATCACAAAAACCCTTGCAGGATGTGTGTTTTTTGTTCTTTAACTATACTTTTAACTATAATAGTAAAGTAAAAAGTAAAGGATATTTTTGCTTTACTTGTTAGCTTAGCTTGTGTCTACCATTGCTAGCTGCAGTGAGGTGAAATTTACCAACACCTTTGTCTATTTGGAAGATTCTATTCTAATGTATTTTCATCTCCAAATAAATAACCAACTTTATATATGAAATTGAGGACATTTTATGACTGAACACATCTCAAATGAAGTGTTGTCGGTTACTGGGTGGTAAGGATGTATGTGCTCTATGGAAAAACGACAATATAAAGATAAATTAATAGATTTATGTGGGAACATACAGTATTTGACATATAATTTTAAGTTGTGTATTCTTGTATGTAACAGTTTCATATATTGACCCAGATAACAATTCTAAGTATTTCAGGGTTTAAAAGATGAACAAATCTAATTAAAAATATTTTCATAAATACTGTTGTTATTTAACAGCCTTAAGCAAATCACATCGGCAGCATCAAAGCTTTTGACAAACAGTGCCTTTGATAAAGTGATCCTCAGCAAAAGGTTTGCAGTATTCAGGTATATTGTAGTTCATCTCATTGGCATTCTCATGTGAGGCTCTTTTGAAACATGTCTGTAGGTATTTTTAAACCGTTTCTGTTCTTCACTGCATCTGGAAAAACCACAGAGGGGCAAAATATTGTCCCCCCCCCCCCCAGCAAAGCTTCATCAAATGTATCCTCTGAGCAATCGTGTGTTCCAAGATGACGACAAGAACAATCTTTGGAGATGAGCTGTAACTTGTTTGCGTCTGTTTAGACCAACGTGTTGACCACTGGATCTTCTGTAGTAACAAATCAGGGGCTGGGTCTGTTGTGCCAGTCATACCTTGAGAATATGGAGAAAATGAGGGGGAATTTAGAATTAAATATTGTAGAATTAATGCTGTAAATAAGGATTTCAAAAAGAGCAATTGCCATTTGTAGGGCTTTTTCAGCATTTTCTTTAAAATATAAGTAAATAAATACGTTTTCTTTTTAACTTATACTAATCTGAGTAAAAAATGTGATCAAACACTAAATAAGATTAAATGATCTTTTAATTTACAAAATATTTGAAACTATTTTTTTTCCCCAAAGGTTAACATTATCACAAGTTCACTTAACACTTGTGTTGTCTCTGGGTCAAGGTGAACAACCTCTACCACTGAGTATGTATTTAGGGAAGCCAGGGAGGTTCTGACAACACAAGGGATACCACAAATACATTTGTTTTTGTGCCTCTTTGTCACCTTGACCCTAAGATAACACAATCGTTAAAAGGTCACACAAACTATTACCTACAGATAGTTTTGAATTCTCCAATATATTATACATAATATATATTTAACATTAATTTAATTCACACTTTAAATTGGACAGAAAATGGAACATCTTTTTTTAAATACATAATAATTTTTTTAAAAAGGCTAAAATAAAACGATATGATTATTAACAGCACCTTTTGTAGAATGTCAGGAATATTTTTAATAAAATAAGTTTTATAATTTTGCCCTGCGACAGACTGGCGTCCTGTCCAGGGTGTCCCCTGCCTCTCGCCCTATGACTCTGGGATAGGCTCCAGCCTCCCCGCGACCCCGACCCCGGCATAAAGTGGTTGTCAATGGATGAATGAATGAAGTTTTATCATTTTAGTCTGACTAAATTTGGGCCACATAAACACAAAATGAAACTTGTTATTTACACGTTGATTTAATTCTAGGAATTAAGATCATTTTTTATTAATGAAATACAAATTACTTACTTACTTACTACATTGTTAGTTTTCAAAATACAAGTCAATTATTTGCTTCCCTTCTCTCTGCTGAGGTTCAGGCTAATTTACGAGTTTCTTTTCCTAACTCGCTGTTGGAGAAATAGTTTCAGGCCACCCCATGACAAGCCGGAGCTCAAGAGGTGGACGCCGGAATATTTAAAAGATGAGTTTCTGTCGAGTTGTTTGCAGCACAGCTCAAGTCACCAGGGTCACACTCCTCCCTGCTGAAAAATGGATCTTCCTGGACTGCAGGGGTCCACGAGCAGAGATAGCTTGACACAATCATTTGTTTGGCTCAGGTGGATTCAGCCAGACAGCCACGCGGTCCCTCCGCTGCACCGGGGCTCGCACTTTGGCCAGATGCTGCTCCGGACATTCATTCCTCAAAGACGCTCCCCGGCGCTGATGCAGCCCTGCGAGGAAAACTGTTAATACAGGAGTCACAGCGGAGCAAACTTAACACTGTATTGAAAGACAGTTTCAGTCTGAGTCGTGTCGCTCTAATATATGTACATACTTATCACAAGATATTCTTGCAAAATAATCAACCTAAATATAGGCTGTTCAAGCAACACTTCATTTCCAAAGCAAATTAATTAATAATGTCACATTGACAATTAAGAGAAGGAAGATCAGGGTTACATCTGGCAAATCTCAAAAATAAAAGCTTATATTAAGAGATTAGTCAACAAGGATTTAATAAATCCACCATCAGTACAAGTACACCTAAACAAGTTTGTTCAGTAAAATGGGCATTATTTCATATTTCAACAATTAATTAACAAATACAAAAGTAAAACAAACACACAATTTGCATTTTTTGGGTGAAAATACAACAGCACCATGTTATTAACATTATACATCGCTGTGGATCAGAAAACAGTTTTTAATTTGTAGCATTTATTGATTCCTACCAATATAAAATGTAAAAGCATATCAACAATAATTATTTATTTTTATTTATTGGACGATGAATTATTAATGTTTGCACTGTACAACCTGTGACATTTTCTCAAGAAGACCTCCATATTTCTGATTTATGGTATGTTCTGTAAGTATTTTTCTATATTCATCAATGAATCTGAAACTATGTTATATATATTGGAATATTTAGTGCCGCTAACAAAGTGTTTATCCAATCACAGGACACGTGAATCTCAGTTTATGTAAATACTCAAGAGCTGATTGGCTAATGCATTTGTCTGTGTGCATTCACTTGGAACAGCAGCCATCTTGATTCTGCTGACCTCTCCTGTGTCTAGCTAGCTGACACATGATTGGATACATGTCAGTGACATCACTAGCTAGCTGAAAGATGATTGGATAAAAACTGTAATTTTGCAATTAAACGTGAAAATATATTATTTCATTTCATTTTGGTCCAACTTTGCATCATGAATAAGTTAGAAAGTAAGAATGAAACACTGGTAAGAGAGAACAACACTTTTTCTGGTTCCTGGGAGGAGGCCCTGGGGCAGACCTGTGGAAAGACTTAGCCTCTCAGGTGACCTGTGAACATCCAGGTATTTCCCCAGAGCATCTGGAGGAAGTGACGTGACTTCTTTTTTTTTCTGCGGGTCACAAAAAGTTAAACACCAAAGATAATGACTCACTTGATGATTCAATATTGTGGCTCCAGACCAGAATAAAAAGCTCCATATTTACAGCCACAACCATGTTTGTTCTTTCTGCAGCGTCTGTGTTTCGGAGCTGATACTTTAACACTGCGTCTGCCGGACTCACCTGTGCCGAGCTCCTGCAGGTGCAGCGTGATGAATGGAAGCGTGCGGCTGATCGTCTGAGCCGGTGCTCTGCCCAGCAGGAAATGAATTGGCCTTTATTTAACATTACAAATTACAGGTGACCTGCAGCGAGCCTGGCCGTGGGCAGCAGAGGTGCGACAAATAGATTTAGAGAGGAAATGATTCTCTCTTAGATTCCTGTTGTGCAGATTACATGACGGAGGATATTAGGAAATATTTTGATGCCCGCTGTGACGGCGCTAACGCGGTTAGGAGGGAATGAATACGTCTGTTTTCATCAGAAGGAAATCGAATCTTCCGTTTGATTACATTATGGTGGATTGTCAGTGTGACGTGCTGGAGGAAGACTGATGAGCGGCTCGGCCTGGTGACGCTGCAGGGTCAGGAATGTGGTGTCTCAGCACAAACCTAACTGTCAATCATTGGAGATATCAACAGCCAAATGTATTTTTAATCATCATCATCATCATCATCACAATCTTTATCATCATCATTATCACAATCATCACAATCCTCATCCTCTTCATCATCTTAATCATCATCATCATCATCATGTTCCTCATCATCATCCTCTTCATCATCTTAATCATCATCATCATCATCATCATCACAATCTTCATCATCACGATCATCTTCACCATCATCATCATCATCATCACAATCTTCATCATCACATTCATCATCATCCTCCTCTTCATCATCATCATCATCATCATAATCATCATCACAATCTTCATCATCACATTCATCATCATCATCCTATTCATCATCATCATCATCATTATCATCATCATTATCACAATCATCACAATCCTCATCCTCTTCATCTTAATCATCATCATCATCACGATCTTCATCATCACATTCATCATCATCCACCTCTTCATCATCATCATCATCATCATTATCATCATCATCATCATCATTATCATCATCACAATCTTCATCATCATATTCATCATCATCCTCCTATTCATCATCATCATCATCATTATCATCATCATCATCATTATCATCATCACAATCTTCATCATCACATTCATCATCATCATCATCATCATCATCATTATCATCATCATCATCACAATCTTCATCATCACATTCATCATCATCATCATCATCACAATCTTCATCATCACATTCATCATCATCATCATCATTATCATCATCACAATCTTCATCATCACATTCATTATCATCATCATCATCCTCTTCATCATCTTAATCAGCATCATCCTCTTCATCATCATCATCATAATTACCATCACCATTGTCCTTTTAAAATGTACTGAACTAAACCATAACCATCATCACAATCTTCATCATCACAATATTTATCATCACCATTTTCATCATCATCATCATCATCATCATCATCATCATCGTCTCAAATCTTCACATCACATAAACATCTAACTCTCCTGTTATTGGACATAATTGTCTTGAAGAGTAATTTTAAAATAAAAATTTGTGTGTTTCATTTTTATAGTGTAAATCTTTCGCGTCTCTAGCAGATTGTTGGAGGATGAAATGTGACTGTTGGAGGATGAAATGTGACTGGAAAAATGCTTAATAATTATAATAACTTTTTATTTTGTTTTATAACCTTAGCTGAATAAAATATGTGAATAAAAAAAATAGTATACAAAGCTCCTTTTTAAGTTCTTTAAAGAGTTAATTATTTTATTGTAAATGTTTTAAAGAATCTTTTGCGGGCGCAATGATATGAATTGGGATCCCAGACGAGGCTCCCGAACCATGAGTTTGACACCGGGGTGTGCAAGAGAATGTAACAAATCCAGTGTTCTTTCGATCGGCGTGATCGTTCAGATTCTATCGCAGATAAATCCCAATGTGAACCAGACTGAACGCGGGTCTCGACGGCCCCTTCACTTGAGTAATGAAGTGTTGGAGTTGGGTAATGAGACTGTTTACAGGGCACGCTTGTTCCACATGAATCAAGCCCAGTGTGTGGTTGGATAAATACTGGCCTGCTGCTGCACCAAACCTCACAACCTTCTCCTCCGCTCAGGAAATGGCAGCCAAATTCCTGCAGGATGAATGAAGAGGAAATCTGTGAGTGGCAGCTCACAACCAGCTCTCCTCGAGAGGAGAGGCTGGAAAAGTCCTGGTCCTTCCTCTGCTGGCCAGGACTCACTAGGTGAGACTGATGGAATAATAATACACATCCTGAGTGTTCTTTTCATTAGCCGCACGGTTTCAGTGTTTTTCATCATCCTGCTGAGAGAAATGAGGAGACCCTTATTTCTGAGCTGGACAAATTGCCCCTCTCCTCCGGGAGATGCAGCTGCCTTTAATATCGCCTGTTTCCGTGTGTTCAGGTGGGGGCGGCGGTGAACACGAGGACTTCCTGTGGAAATAACAATTAACCGAGACACACACAAGCTGCAATGTACAAGTGTTGTCTATACAAGCAGCCTCTTCTCATGTCAGACACTTTCTTGGCTATTTTCACATGAAAACATCAAGTTTCTTAAGGACTGACGAAGCAAGATTGTTGAGTCACTGGAACATATCAAGGGAAGGTTGTTTTTTTTTAAAACATCCACAAAAATTAAAAAAAAAACTAGACAAACGTGTTTCTAGATACCTGAAAATCAACACAAAAGGCACAGGCATTATGTATCGAGCCATGATACTGGGATTCAACAACAGAACAAAATAAGGTTTAAAATAAATGCTCTAAATAATAATGATAATAATAATGATAATGTCTATTTATATGTGTTCTTTTTAATCTGATCACAGTCTCAACTGTGACCTTCTGACCCTATGTTCGGGGGTGCAACGGTATATATATTATGATAGAATGGGACCAACATACAGTTTGCATTAGACGTAATCAAGAATAACCATTTAAAATTATTCATTTTTGTATTAATTCTTTTTAAGTATGACTCCATCATTTTTAACATTTGAACTTTTTTTTAAAAGTGCCATAAGTTCCAGAACAATGTATTATTATTAGAGCTTGTTTTGTTTATTGATTAAAAATAACCAGAAAAGAAAACTCGTGTATCATATTTAATGTGATTTTGTATTCTTTGAATTTGTTTAGTTTACATGTTTATTTGTTTCTCCTGATTTTATTTTTCACCATTTGTTTTATCTAGAGAAGATCTGCATTTTACAATCTCAGTAATATCACAATGTTATTAAATTGACTTTCTCAATCACAAATCGATACATCTTGTTTTGGACGGTTTTAAGGATTCACTTCCTTCGAAAAGCAGAGATCATTTTTTATTAATTTTAATCTTCGATTTTGTTGCTGAAAGTCTTCCCTCCGTCCTTCCACCGACTTCACCTTCATCTCCGCGTGACCTTTTATTCCGTCTCATCACTCTGCTCTCGTTGTTCTCACACATCACAGCTGATTCTTTAAAACCTCAACAACAACCATTAATGCACATTTTTCTGCTGCGATTACAGAGCAGGAAGCGTCTCACTGACCCTCCCCTGACATAAATCTGCTGCTGTAATGCTCACGCTTCAGCACTCGACTGTAAATAAAACACTGGCTGACATGTTGTACTTACTGCACAACTCTGAGCAGCCAACAGGGTGAAAGGTGAAACTTGTTTTCTTTCGCTAGTTTTCCTCAGCTGAGCAATTTTATCGTTTCACTCATAAGACCCATTAAATCAGCAATGTGTCACCCGGAGTCTGGTTATGTTGAGGTTTTTGCTTAAATTATACTTGGTTGGGTACGAGCTTTAACATGAGATTGTATTGACTGAGATAAAACCAGGTGTTTTTAAGATTTATTTGACATTTTCCTCCAGTAAATTTGACATTTACTCTATTTTCTATTTTTACCATAATATCCCTTGACATGATGTTAATTATATTTTATACAATGTGTCTATAATATAAAGGATTATCTAGGCACCAATTTTTCAAATGATACATTTTTAGAACAATGTGTTTGTCGCTGGAATCAGAAATTAAAAGCAACAAATATAATAATCATTATAATAAATGGATAAATAAGTTCACATCTTCTCAGGATTCAGGTTAAATCATTTTTAAAGGAAACACTAAATATATAGAAATCCAATCAAGATAATAATAAAATCTAACTCAATAAAAAACTAATTTGATTCATTCGTATTATGAAAAGAGATTCAAAAAGCAGAGCTGAATAAAGATCCAACAGTAAAATTCAATAATAAGGTGAATTAAAGGTTATGATTTACAAAACTATCAAAATTATATAGAACAATGGTCTTTTCGAAACTTGTGAATGAAAAAATACTTGAAATAGAAAAATAATTAAATAAAAAACAAATAAAAATAATAATTTAAAAAATGGATATTTACAAACACTTTGCACATTTAAAAAAAGAGAGCTTTTTTTATTTGTTGTGTTGTCTCTGGGTCAAAGTAAACGACCTCCATAAATACATATGCAGTGGTGGAGGTTGTTCACCTTGACCCAGAGACAACATAAGGGATACCACAAATTAGTTTGTTTCGCGCCTTTGGGTCAAATTGACCCTGAGATAACACAAGGGTAAATTATATAATATTATCTTTTATAAATAAATTCTACAATTATAATGTGATGAAATACAACTTGGTACCTTGTCAAACCATGTGAACACAACAAAGTATGTGAAATACATTTTTTTAAAAGGGTACCTAATGTGAAAACCCAACTCTCTTGACTTATTCACATGTTGTAAATGTTGAAGTCGTCCTCTTTAAAATGCAGTAGGTCATTCATCATGACATCTCTCCCGTCTGCAATCTCGGCTAACGAGATTACGGTTTATATTAAACATTCTGACGTCAGGCTGGTGGAGGTGTCCTCCCCTAGAAGCCCTACATCTGTTAAGTACCTACATGTTAATCGTGTAACAAAATAAATATTCATGTAAACATGGTGAGAGTAACTTCTGCCCTTAGGTGTTTTTGTAATGTGTAAAGCAGCAAACCTTATTTTTATAATTCGTTTTTAATAAAGAAAACAGTGAGGAGGTGAGTTTGAAGAGTCATTGAATGCAACTTGTGTTTTTGTGACCAATCATAGCAGATTGGGTGAATTTTAAGTGGGCGGGGCTTAAGCCTATTTTGTAATGTAAATATCTTTATTAAATGAGAGTTTTGTGCAAAAAGAAACATACTGATGAGTATAATAGAGGTCCTAGAACAATTTAAGAGACACTTAAATCTGCACATTAGGTGCCCTTTAAAGACACATTTTTAAATGTCCACTAAGTGAAAAACTTGCCGCAGATTTAAAGAATCTTTTTCAGGCGCAATGATATGAATTGGTCGAAAATTGCAAAGAAAATACATTTCCAAAGAAAGGCAAAAAAAATTCAGGTAAGACCCTGTTGAACTGTGTTAACAAAAAGAATATTAATGACAAAAAGAGAATCTCAAAAATCTTGAACTGGGAAATATGTAAGAAAAAACCTTTACCTGAAAGATTTTACAATGTTTTTGATATTTTCGTAAATTGAATGTTGAACCAACTAGAAGTTTGTAAAACTTCAGCATCTTTTTCAAATCCAGTGTGGTTAGTGAAGACGTCACAGTCAGATCATAATTCAGCATTAACTGCAAATATCTATATTCAGCTCTGGACGATATGTCGTGGGTCAATATCGAAGCTTTTCAGCATCATCATCAAACCCTCGTCCATCAACACGCGCTGACGCCGGCGACGCCCAAATTGCCTTTTGATAACACATTCATCCTGTCAAAGTGAGCCGATAATCTCCTCGTTTCCATGGCAGCCGTCGATATCACAGCGAATCAATGAGCATCTTCCAGAACCCACATGGTTTGTTTACCAGGACAGAAACATTGTAATATGCTTTTAATGGACTTTGTTCTTGAGTGAAACTTCAGTCATGAAGTCATGCAGACCATCAAGTGCTAATCAGACCTGAATGAAGTCAGAAGTATCACAGACATCCATCAGTGAGCCGAGCTGTGTTTGTTCAGGGTTCCTCTGCTCTCTCTAATGGACTGTGCTGCTCAGGATCTGCAGGAAAAGTTATCTGCTCGCTCTGTACTGTTTAGCAAAGTATCCGTGGCGGATCCCGGTAGGATACAGTACAGATGGAGCAATTAAAGCTGCACCACAACAATCTCCTTTTTTTGCCAGACATATTGGAGAAGGAGCCGGAACAATGCATCCCATTTAGAATATTTTACAGGAGTTCAGGAAACAGTCTAACTAGCCACAGGAGGACTGGGACGCCGAGGAAGAGGATGAAGTAGCTCGCAGTTCGATGCTGTGAGATAAACTTAGATTACACAGCCGGAATTATTTATTATCTTGATTTTTGTGCCTCGCCATGTATAAACAAGTCGTATCCAGAGGGCCGATAGGGAACTCGCTCCAGCACGTCCACCTGATAGACCTTCTTGAGATGTTTCTGACCCATTTAAAGGGTTTCAAATGAGAGTGACATTAGCACAGTCTCAAGTCATACGGGGAGCATAGGTTAAGATACATCAATAAAAGTACATATACTGTGTTAAGTCAACCGCTATACCCGGATCTGTTTTTTTTTGTGTGCTGGTTTTCTATTGACGAAATAACTATATCTCTCAAGTTGCAGCACAAAAAGTTGGTCAATCTCGGCTGAGGAGAGTCATAATGGCGGATGAAAGTAGCACTATATAAAGTAGCACTATATAATTAAGAAAGTAAGTAAGTAAGTAAGTAAGTAAGTAAATAAATAAGTAAGTAAGTAAGTAAGTAAGCAAGTAAGTAAGTAAGTAAGTAAGTAAGTAAGTAAATAAATAAGTAAGTAAGTAATTAAGTAAGCAAGTAAGTAAGTAAGTAAGCAAGTAAGTAAGTAAGTAAGCGCCTTAACAATCAAAACAAAACACACAGTTAAAAAACATGCTTTAAAAGGTCAAGACAACACAGAGATAAACAAAGAGAGTTTTAAGGATTGGGGAAATGTGAGTTCTCCTAGTAGAGCAGGTTAGAATTCCCGCTGCAGATTGTTATACTAACTTCAGGCGAGACAGTATTTTATCTAATGCGTAAGTATAAATAAAAGAAAAAAGACTGGGACCCACCTCTACTTTTTATCACATTCTTCAGATACAACACTATGATACTATATTTTTACACTTCCTTTCTTCCCGATTAATTTTCTCTCCCTGCATTCTTTGGCATTTAAGGTAGATCTTTAAAAAAAACACATTGAAGCTCTATGCAGAAAACTGCAAAAATGCCATAGTCCCTGCTGTCATGAAGTAGTTGTGCGATATCGTACTAATCGCACACCTACATTGAATAAGATGTAAATCAGTCGCCTTCAACACATAGATCTCCTTTGGGCAAATGTATTTTTTTTGGACTTCAGAAACAATATCTGAACTTCTAGAAAAAAAGAGCTGAAAAGAAGGAAAGTTTCTGACAAAAAAGAAAAAAGAATGTAAACATGAAAATCGGATTAAGTTCAAACAAACAAATATATTTGAAACAAAACTGTCAAAATTTCTTACAAGAATAAATATTTCCCTTCTCAACAACTCTTGCCTTTTCTTATTCTCACTCCCTCTCATTGAACTCATCACTAGAGCTGTGTGTGTTCAGTATATTTGTACAGTCATTATGCAAGACACATTATTTTATCCTTCCAAAATCACACTCATGGTTTAGGAGTTATTGTCCTGAGTCATAAGTTTGCGTCACTCTTGATTCATGTGCAGGTGAATCTGGTCTATGTTTGGGCAGCAATAACTTATGATCCCTATGATATGAGCCCTAATCCCTGGTCCTCTCATTTGAGATCAGGTTTGACTTTTCTGATAGAATTAACGTTCAAATGTATTCTCAGTCGATTCTGTTAAATTATCCCTGCTTTGCACACAAAGGAGAGCAAATTTCTGACTAACGTTAACAAATAAGCCAAATGACAGAAGAATCAAAAATCCAAATAAAAAGTTTGTTAAGAAGAAACTGAGCCGCCTCAAGCATTAGAGCAGAAGATACTGATCAGAGTTTGACAAATGATTATGATGATTTTGATATTTCCCCCGACAACTCTACTTTTTCATTTCCTGGTAAATTGTCCCGAGATGCGGTGGCGTCCTGGTCCCCTCCCCCCCTCTTCACGCTCACGTCGTCCTCGCTCTGTGGTTTTATTAAAGCTAACATTTGTCAGCAGGAAGATTGTTGATATGCAAAATGTGGAGCGGCAAACACCGCACGCTTCAGTGATTCTGCTGTTTGAGGAATGAGATACGAGGATTGCCCGCCACGACACAACAGATAAGAGACATGAGTAATGTTAAGAAGATTTGGGAGTTATTACTCTTTATTGTGTATTTCTTTTGTGGAGACTTTTGTTTTTTTTTTCCGGAGAAATCGGGAATGTGGCTCTAATGTTGACGGCGTGATGGAATTTAACCGGTGCTCAGCTCAGTCAACCACCACATCAAACAGATCAGATTCTAATGTTTCTAAAGAAAATGTTTTACCGGAACATTTCCATTTGTCTAGTTAAAGTAAGCAACGTTTTGTCGTCAGCTCATATTAGCATGCTAGCTTGCTGCTATATAGCATTTGGTAGTAATGATGAAAGTGATATCAGTATGTAAAGGTTAATTTTTCTTGCCTATTTAGCGCTTTTACCACCAGGATCAACCAGGGGGGAGTGTCTTGCTCAGTGATACACAATCATATCCTGATGGGATTGAACCTGCAACCACAAGCAAAACACACTACCGGCTGAACTATGTTTTTCCAGGAGAAGTAGTTCTATTGGTTAAACTGTATTGTAGGGCTAGTAATCGCAGTTGCATTAATAGTAGTGGGAATGCCAGTATTGGTAGTTGTGGTACTAATACTTCAGTAGTCCTAGTTAAAGTATCATTATTAATATAAGTAATATAAAGTAGTAATAGTAAATGTGGTCATATCACTAACTTGGTTTTTGTAGTTAAAAAGTAATAGAAGTAGTAAGTAGTAAGGTTAGGAGACAATATTAAAAGTACTGCTGTTTACTCTGTTACAAACAGGTGATTTATTTGAATAACACAATCACAGAACTTAGTGGCAGGAACTAATTACAGCACCCACCTTAGTTAGGGTGCCAACAAAAGAAGTGAACTCCCATGATGCCATTCAACACACTGATTTATAAAGAGACTGATTGGTCGCTAAAATACTGTACTTTAATTCTATGTCTATGGTGTATGTCAAAAGTTATGGACATCTGTGATTGGTTGGCTGGGCGGCAAAGCATCATGGGAGCTGTCCAGGTCACTGTTACTGAGAAGGTTGTTGAGAGGGATGGCACTTGATATGTAATGCAGAGTTAGCAAGTTCAACAAGGGAGCAGGAATTTAATAGGGATATGTAATGAAGCAGTAACATTAATAGGGGAGTTTGCAAGTAAGTAGTTAAGTAGTAATTAGTGCCATTAGTAGTTCATGTAGTAGTAAAAATGTTATACTAGTACTAGAAGTTGTCTAGCTAAGAAAATAGTAGATAGATGAACTACTACGAACAGTAGTGCAGTAAAATAAGTGCTAGAAGTAAGTAAGTAAGTAAGTACTTTTTATTTGTATAGTGCTTTTCCAGACCAGGGTCACAAAGCGCTTAAACAATCAAAACAATACTCAATAAAGTTTATACTTTAAAGGGCAAGATAAAAATGATAACACAACAGGAGTTCCAGAAAATCAAGGAAAAGCCTGAACAAATAAAAACGTCTTAAGATGTTTCTTAAGTGTTGGTATATGGTCTCACCGTATTGTTTAACCAAGAGGAGCTTTGGTCCGGTTTTTCTCCATTAAGTTGATCCCATATAGAGTTTATTTGAGTCGAAAGCCACAGTCTAATCAGATAAAATTCGGTATTCAGTATAATAAGTAATAATAAATCTGAAATAAATTATATAAATGAAGTTGTATCGTCACTGTACTGCCTGGTATCAAATGCAACCACGGAACAGTTCCCAGCCTGGGCCCAATTGTTGGGAATCACTGTGTTAAAGAACCAAAAACTTAGACAGTAAAATGCGGAGGAAAACAAAGATGCAAACTAAAAGGGAAAATACAGTATATAAAATAGGGGTAGATTTAGGAGCTGATATGAGAGGAAACAACTGTTATCCTGATTCAGGAGCTGAACACAAATCAGTGCGGCTGGGATTTGAACCACAGACATCGTGACTTGTGTAAATGATTACCTCAGTATTAATATTTGTCATTTACAGAGAGAATTTACAGGCTAAACTGCACTTTCTGCGAGCAGTATATATAGAGAGGAATGGTGCTGTTAAGTGAGAATAAAAGAAATTTATCGCAGCAGATGTTTCTCACCTGCGGGTAGCAGCTCGTGCTGCTGCTGATCTAACACTCGGTATATCTAACAGCAGCCTTTAAAGGCAGAGCCATCTCTCTAAATATCATCTCTGCTGCCACGATGCACTGAAAGGTTCATGCTGTGTGAGGAAATTGTTCTGCTAAGTGACTCTTCCCCTCACATTGCCAAGCAGCATCTCACCATATAAATGGCCGTCCAGGCTATTTGTCAGGAGCACACATCAATCTTGATGCGTATCGCCACAGAGCCAGGAGGCGAGCTGGCGTCGGGCCGCTGTTACCTCGCGGAATTGTGTCGGGCTTGTCTCCTCGGGCGCCGCGCTCAGCCGAGGCAGGGGAGTGAGGCCGGCGTTCTGAAGACTGGTCACTTTCATTAGAGAAGTCATTAAAGGAATTACACGAGAAACGGCCACCGAGCTCTCCGGATTATTGCCTCTGGATCGGATCCAAGCTACGCATTTGAAGAACAGACTGACAGGCTTTGTTTAAGATGTTGGCTCCCACCTTGATACCACTGTAAATCTGCTTTTAAACATCTGTCGTATTCGCGGTCAAAAGATCAGACAAGTGAAGCTCATCCGTCTATCTGTCTAAAAAAAGAAGAAAAAAGGGAGAAGATGAAAAGGGTCCTGATGACAAGGTGTTGCCCTCGAGCCATATACAGTCCCTTGAATGTATCTACAGTGTTCCTTCGCCACATTGCGGTTCACCTTCAATGGTCTGGATGTTTCTCCTATTTTTCCACCACGGTATCTCATGTTCAACCAAGTGGTTGCTACAATACTGTGTTTAAAGTATTTTTCAAAAGTGATTTAAAGCTGTGAGTGGTTGGCTGGGCGGCAAAGTATTATGGTAGCTATTCAGGTCACTATTAAGTAAAGTTTTTTATTTTATTCAAACAAGTAAAAACTAAATTCTTTAACACTTGACAATTGTGGTTAAGTGCGGAGAACCATTTTAAGAACTGCACTCAACAAGATGGTCCAGTAAAGCATTAAGAGAAATATTTTTTGCTAGTTTACAGTATTATTTATTTTTAATTAGAATGATTTGAAAGGGGAACTAATGGATTCCTTTAAGTGTCACTTAAATTGATCTTGGACTCTATTGTACTCATGAGTCTGTTTGTAAAAAAAACCTCTCTTTTAATTTAAATATTTACATTAGAAAATGTGCTTAAGCCCCACCCACCGAAACACTGTTTTTCTGGATGTGAAATCTTGTTTACTGTAACCACACCCACTCTGCTGTTAGCGGTCAAACATTAAGGTTTGTCATCGCATGTCATCAATTTCAGAAGTCTCCACTTCCAAGGAACTTGTTGTATATACAAAGCAGGGCGTGATTACTGTAATGGACTCTGCTCTAGTAACCTCTTGTTCGCTAAGATTTCAGACGGGGGAGAATTTTATAAAGTAATAAGTTCAAAACATGGTCATGATAAGAGACTTACTGCATCTAGGAGAGGAAGACTTCAACATTTCAAACATGGGAGAGGAGAGTTGAGTTTTCACATTAGTTTCCCTTTACCAAAATGACCCCATAAAACATAAAGAGATGTTTTTTTCCTCGTTTTCACCCCTTTACAGACTTATTTATTTATTTAATATTCACTTGAATTAGCATCTTGACTTGTCAAGAGTCATAGGCTAGTGTTACTTTGAGAAAGGGATCAAATCAAATGCCTCACTGAGCAGCACTGGGCCCAGGCCCATAGGTTTTGCACCACTTGTTCGGAGGAATTTAATTAAAGCTATTTACGTCACCTTGTATATTTTTGTTAGCCTCACAGGAAGTGTGAGCAATTATTTGATAGCATTTGATTGTGTCCTCATGTCTGAAGGACTCAAAGAACAATCCTCTCCGATGTTTTTTCCTAAAGTGGCGTCCCTGCATGTGCACTCGTCTCACACGCTCATTTTTCACGGCGCTAGCGTGAGCGGGCTGGTACCGTCCTGACCTAGAGGAGTGTGTGTTTCGAGGGCTTCCTGAGCTGTGGAATAATACGAGCGCACTGGTGTGTTGCTGCGGCGGCTGGGGGAGCGTGTTGCCATAAAATATTAACGACTGGGAAGCACAGCCTCGTGACAAGATGAATGTAATTGGCCCTCACAGCTCTATCTGTGCATGTTAATGCGATGGCGTGGTATTTAAATCAGGCTGCACGCCGGCACGCCACAAACAAAGATGCAGCCGCAGAACACACATGCAGACACACAAACAACATCGCAGGTGAGTTCTTAGTGCACCAACATGTGAGCCAATGTTAGCGCCCCCCTGTGTAACAGTAGATGGAAGATTCTAAAGTATTTTTAATTCAAATGTAAATACTTCCTCTCTGACCTAAAGATTAGCCCAGTCGTGTTACTGACATCCTTACTAGATGATCTCTGAACCACAGGCGTCAAAAATTGGATCAAATTTGGCCTGAAAATAAATGTTCTTGTGGTCTCAAGAGCTTTAAATACATAGTAAAAATCGAATTAAATACTGATTATATAAATGAATGTCAATATTACAGTAAGTAGTGGCTTAGGAAGAATCGGCACGGTGCGTTCAGGGGGCCAAATTCAACAGTATTTGTGTGGCCCTAATTAAGTTTCATCAAATAACATTGTATAACTGAATTTATTTTGTCCTTTTCATATATTTTTGTTACTAGCTTGAAATAAAACTAGTTGAATCTTTGAAGATTAAGAAAAAATGGACATAGATAATAATAATACTAACAGTGAAATTCAATCTTGGTCGTTTCGTTTTTAGTAATCTATGATTTAATTTAGGATCTTTGAACAAAAAAAAAAAAAAAAGGAAAATAAACTACAGTATATGCACAAAAAAACAAATCAAAGACAGACCTGGGCAAAGTATACAAAATAAATCTGTTTTATAATTTTTATTTCCGTCTCTCGTCTTGCTTGACGGTCCCTTACAACATTAACAGAATTGAATGTGGCCTTTGATGAATTTTAACTGCCCCCCTGGTCTAAGAGATAGATAAAGATTTTTGTCTGTGACCCAGTTGACATTGTTCATTTTCATATATTGACACATTTGAATTCAAGCAAATCTTTTCATAGACATTCAGTCTAGTATCAAGAGCATCATTTCATAATGAAGGCTTGTGTCCTTAGCAACTGGGACAGGCTACAGACACGCAATGTGTGAATTTATAGTACAAAAGTATTGGGAAATTTGGTTAAAATTAAGGAAATTGAATGAATTATTTGGATTTAATTCTTCTTCGAACATCACTTTAAAGCACTTGTGCCAAAGTCATGGCAAAATGTTGGCCCACAGAGATGGTCGGCTCAAATGAAAGAAGTTAATGTTTGTATTGATATTGTGAACTTTGAGGCCAGTGTTTAAGCTAAAATAATTAAGAGTACAACTGACTTTGTAAGGAAAGGAATTTGATTTAAAAAAAGGGGGTAATTGTGATAAATCAAGATTAATAATATCTCATACTGGTTCTGTTTTTCCATTTCTTTCCATTTCTTATATTTGTGTTATCTTATGTCATTATTTTATTCTGTACTGACACCACAAACGTGTTCTGTTTGGCAATAAAAGTCACAATTTGGTAAATATAATTTCTTTGTCCTGTGACCTTGACTGATCAGTAATTCTAACCCCTTGTTTGATTAAGTTTGGATCTGGTTTTATAGAATGATCCTCTGGTGAAGTTATGTTAATAAAATTAATTAATGAATTAAAAAACAAACAAAAATAAATGGTGTTATGGACACCTTCGATATGACTGGACGGAGCGCTGGTGTTTGTTGTACACCTGCACTGTGTGGTCAAGTGTTGCTGTCACCACAGGACTGGAACAAATCTACAGCCTCTAAAATATAAAGTGACCACCGCAGGAGAAAACAAAGGGATGTGGTAACTGCAAACAGCTTGAGTCTGCTCTCCCAGGGGGCAGACGTGGGAAATATCGCAGGAGGAAATATTGCTGCTTAAATCTTACTTTGGAGGACGGCCAGTGTGTGTGCTCAGGTAGAAACAGCGTGAGGCGGCTAAGTGCTAGAGATTATTTAAATAAAAGAGGCCACAGATGAGAAACGGTGTCTCTTTTCTTTCATTATCCCCACCACTTTTAACTTTTTTATTTGACGGCGCCGTGGCCATCCTCACTCGCACCTCATAAATGCCGGCCGGGTCACATGACTGGAGCTGGACGGAGGTGTGAGGCATTGAAGCCGGAGACGTTCTGGTGTCTGAGTGTGTGTGTGCAGACCCGACGCCAAAGGGTGGGGGGAAGTGCCGGCACGAGGACAGATGGTCTCCCTCATGGTGGCTGAAATAAAAGAGGGAATTAGAGGACTCCAAGGTGTACACTCTGACGGCAATTACAGCAAATAGATTGGAAGTGGACCTCCAGGCACCGAGGGAGGCGTCTCTGTGGGAGCTCCACCTCGCTGCATCTGGCCCGTGCACCCTCCACCGCGCCAGATTAAACCACACACCTTCCCTGCCTCTGCCCACATCATCGCAGGTGTCACAACAGAGAGGAAAATAAACCTGTTATGTATTTCACAAACGGATTTCTATAACAGCTTTTTGTTTCCAGGCTGAAGGATTCGTAAAAAATCCAATTCCCTGCCGGCGGTTATTCAAGACGCCTGCAGGACTTTCAGAACAGTCAATTATTTTTTGTCTTCCCGGCTTCCGCACATTGATCCTGGAACGATTCTCGGCTGCCCTGCGAGCGCGGATATGCAGGAATTGAATTAAATAAGACGATCAATAGCAGATACATAACAAGCCTGCTCGTGTTCGTGGCCGGTTGGAAAAATACTTTCAAAGATCTCGGAGATCCTTCTTCCTCTAAATAGTTAAAGCTTCACTTCTTCATAATGTCTGTTCTTTCTTCAAACAACCCGACTCAGCAGGTTTCATTAGCGTTAGCCCATGGCTCAGCGAGAGAAACGCAATTTACACAAAATGCATCTCTAACCCCAAAACCCTGTTCCCATCATTGGATAAATGACAAAGACAGTCTAATGAAATAAAAGGCGCCCTGCCAAAGGCCATAAAAATTACATTTGGGAAACCTTACGCTCGTCCATTAACCTTAGAACACAGACTATCCATTGCTCCGACACCAGACACAAATACACAGTCGTAAAAAACTTCTATAAGTCATTGTGAAGATAAAGTCGTTCAAAAGACACGGAAAAAAGTAACAAATGCAATGTCATAGAAGAAGAGAAGTTGGATGAGGTTTGGTCAGGCTACGATAGTCCAGCGACTTAAACACTTTTATTATAATTAAATACGATCTTTCTAGAATTAAAATGTTTTCATTGTCATTCCGTTCACTAGGAATTAAGCAAAATGTGTAATAATAAAAACATATATACAGAATATAAAAGCCATAAGTTGTGTTACTGACCTCAAACTGGTTTGCTTGGTTTTACCAAAAGCTTTTGAATTGCATTACCTAAACACTGACTACGTCAAGCTGCCGATCTTTCCCACCAGCAACTATTCTGTCAGTTCTGCCCGATCATTTAAACAAGCTAAAGGTTATTTGTCCATTATAACCCATGACTCTGAGATCAACAACATTAGATCAAGGAAAAAACCCAACTTGTTCTTCATAAGGTACTGATGGATGAGGATAAGAAAAGAAAGTATCTCAGATTGATTCATATAAAATGAATATTCAAATGAAATATTTATAAATTTATAATAGTTTTATAGTCTTATAACGTGACTGCAACATGTTTATTATGAACAATAAGTGAACAACAATCTTCAAGGATTACATTTTCTTTATTGTCATTTGTTTCACTAGGAATTAAACAAAATTTGTTTTCCGATGTCGAGTGAAGACAACAATGTAACAAAAATATAAGCTTGTATAATAATAGGTTTGCTTGGTTTGACCCAAAGCTTTTGAGTTGCATTAGCTAAACATCGTGACTACATCGAGCTTCCGGTCACTTCCATCCGTTTTAACATTGTTATATTTTAACCCATGACTCATAGATCAAGAACACCAGATCAAGGACAACAACATATATAAAAAACACAACTTTTTCTTCATAACCAAATCATGAACTGAAAAAAGGATAACAAAGAAAGTATCTCAGATGTATTAATTGGACAATACACATGGAAAGTAATAATACTTTAAATGGAATGTATGAAGGAGATTCCTACACCACGCAAGAGCAACTATAAGAAGTTCTGTTTACAAAATTGGCAATAAAAGTTTCTGATTCTGATTCTGAAAAGAAGGTAAACTGGATCAAAGTGGACAAAATTTGGTGCCAAAAGTTTTAGAAATTGAAAATGTTTGGCTGCATGTAGAAAGAGCAACACAAACTCCTTGGCAGCGGTCTTAGATAACGTACTTTAAGCTAATAAAACTCAGGCTCCACTTTTGGACATAGTACCAACGGAGACTTCATTTCCTGAACATTATGACCCTTATTAGTATTTCCTGCAAAGATTTACGTGGTCAGCTTATAACTAAATGAGAAATCATGTTCTTGTTGTTCGCAATGTTTCGTCCCGTGAATTATGATCCCAGGAATTCGCCGGTTCCCCTTGTTGCATAAATTCATGAACCGTAAATCACCGGCTTCGGAGGAAGACAAAAACAGAAGATCCATAAAAGCTAATTAGGAAGGAACATGTGTAACCAATCGTAATATTTGTAAGGGGTTACATATATTTTAGTCTCAATTAGAGCCGCGAGTCAACGTTAGGGAGTGGAAAGAGCTTAAAAAAGGAAACTGCATGTGTTGTGCAGATGTGCAACAGGTTCGTGCATCATTAGGGAACATCATAAGTGACCACATCTAAACTCTTGAACATTTAAATATTAGTTTTAACCTCTCATCTAATCCAACGCTGCAGACTCTGGGTTTATTTAACATTTTTGAAAAACGTGAATTTCAATGAGCATTGTCGCCGAACCGAGCGAAAGCGCCTGACCCTCGCTTCACGTGACGTCTCTGTTTGTGTTGGAGCGAGAAATCTAAGAATAATAGCGCGGACGTCTGGTGAACCGGCCCGCAGCACGTGTTGTCGTAAATCATCCAGAATATTCCTGTAAATAAATGCAAATCAGCTCCGAGGGTAGGAAATTAAATCAAATGTATGATAATGAAAACATACAAAAGTGCAAAATCAGGATAATGTTGACTCAATGCTGTTTATTTGTCTTGTCTTTGTTTTAATTAGAATATTTTAGACTTGGGCCACTTTTAAGTATCTCAACCTCTCTGCATGTAATCATTAATTAAACAATTATAATGATGACCTCTGCCTGTCTGTCTGCTAACAAAATAACTCCAAAATGGATGAGATCTAGAAAATGTATATATTTATAGGTGTTAAAATTGTTTTTGATTTCCATCTGGATCCACAAATGTATTGAACAATTCATCACTCTCTGTCTATGAGGGAGTTCTAGTCTGAGCTCCAATTTTCTTCCTCGCTCCTACTGTTTTTTTTTGTTGTTTTTTTTAAAGCAAATTCTGGAACACTACTACCCCCGCTGTTCATTGAAGCTCAGTCGAGTTTGACAATCAATAATTAAAAAAAAAAAGGCTCTAATTACTTTGAAATAAGGCTAAGGAATATGGCCGAAAGAAATGTAAGCCTGATTATAATGAAATATGTTCTTTAAAGCACATTTGTTTAAAGATTTGTTTTTGTTTATTTTTTTATTTTCCCTTACATTATGTCACTTGTGGCACATGGTGGCGCAGTGGTCTGCGCAGCAAAAAGGTCGCTGGGGTTTACTCTGGGCACTCCGGTTTCCTCCTGCAGTCCAAAAACATACAGAGGTTGATTGGAAACTTGGGGAAACTGTCCGTAGGAATGAGTGTGTGTGTGAATGGTTGTTTGTCTTTGTGTGTCATGTTATGTATTGGCGTTCTGTCCAGGGTGTCCCCCGCTTCAAGCCAAAAGAAACTGGGATAGCCCCCCTTCTACCCCCAAAAGGGAACAAGCAACATAGAAAATGTATGAATTCATTTATTCATTATGTAACTTGTGGTGGAGTATATTACTTATGCATTGCTACCGTTAAATTGAAACTTTTTTTGAAAAAAAAATTGTGGTTTATTTGTCGTAAGATGCCAAAAAAGTTCATACTGTTTTTAAGAAACAACCCGATCACACACTCAATACGAGCAGAAGAATGACAAGGGGTTCCACAGTGTAAAATAAACAATATACTATCAAAAGAACACAGGATATCCATTGCTTCGACGCCTGACACAAATACACAGTCATAAAAACGTCTATAAGTCATTGAGAAGATAAAGTCGTTCAAAAGACACTGGAAAAGTAACAAATACAATTTCAAGCACAAGCAGAACTAGCCAAAAAGCTCCAAAATCAATCCAAGTTTCCAAATGAAGTACTTTCTCATTTGGAAACTTAATAACTACCTCTTGTAAATGACTTGATTCCACTTTGTTTCCTGATCATGGATTATTAGAAGCTCCTCTGATCACCTCACTACGACGGCCTTCTTTATAATTCCCACTGGGTTCTCGCTTTATCGGAACAGAATCCACCCTCTGCATCGCGCCAGGCGTCTTAATCTATTTAGCTTCGTGTTATTTCCTGGATGAAATGGAGCTTTAGTTTTCCCAGAAACACGTTCAGTCACACGGATATTAAACTCAAGGAAGCAAAGCAAATGATTTCTTACGCAATTATACGTCACGTTTGATCGCAGACATTCGTCATGGAGACGTGGGAATGTGTACAACACAGCATGATGACTGTATATCTCACTAAACTCTACATTTGCCTATGCATATCGAGTGAAGGCGCACAATTGATGGCTTGATTCCAGAAAGATGTTTTCCCACAAATACATGCGAGTGGAAAACTAATATTGGATCGCAGCTTGGACGAGTTTATGCTTCTGTTTGCTGTAATCATCATAAAGCATTTCATCGAATGCAAACATCTCTTATCAGCTGCGTGGAGTCTTTAAAGAACTATCCAATATCCTCCATGAATGATTTTAATAGAGTGAGTCATATTTCAGGTGGCCTGCTTTTCAGATTGTATCACGGCTCAACATTTGTCACCTGTCAAATTATTTTCCCCCCGCGTGTCATGTTCATTTGTCAAAACAACGTTGTTCAAACTCGCCGACTGCTCCGCGTCAAACCAAATCTGATTTGGGAGGGATTTTTATTTGGATGTCAGTTGAACAGAAATGTTCGAATAATGAAAGGATGTCGATATCAGCGTGGCATTTATCTTTATAGATTGGGGAGTGAAAGAGGATGAATGACTGGAATATGAAGTGAGAATTAGCAGACGTTAATCAGTCGTTCCAGATGATGGAATACATTGGAGGACTGATGTGTTTTGTACAACTCTGTCTTCTGCTGACTGGACTTTGATCAACGATCTGCGGAGAGTACTTGTTTCACACAGAGGTAAAAATATACCGTGACTATCCAAACTCCGGTATAGGGCCCATTTGGATCTGGCCGACCATCTGATTTTGGGTCATGCGGGCAGCCGGTATACAGTAGTTAAGATGCCCGGACATCCCCCTTTTCAGTGACCACCAAGGTCATCCAAGGTCACCTGAGAGACATACACTCTCCATCCTGATATGATGCCTTAGTCACTCAACATACTCCTTTTGCTGAATCTCTAAACTATCTCTAAAAACTGATTTCATTTCTTGTATTTCCAATCTTGTCAGTTTTTTCTTGTATTTTTACTTACTATAGAGTTTGATCAGTCTGTTGATCTGTTCCTCCTTCCCTCATGTAGAAAGGCTCTGTTACTGCAAGATTCAAAGATTTTTTTCTAGAAAACCAGAGGATTTGTTGTCCTAAAGTAGGCCTCAAACAAACCTCTATAAAGCAGGGAATGTTATATGCACAACACAAGCTGGGTTTCCCTTACAGTTTTCTTGGAAAATAAAAGTGATATCTCAAAATTGTCGGGAATATTAATGTTGATCGAATGTTTAGGGGAAAAGCTTTGTGACTCCAAGGATATTACTTTCTAATGTGTTAATAATGAATTAATGATAGTCATGTTTCTTTTTCTTTTTTTCAAATATCACGTTTTGCAATGTGTTCTCAGAGGCTACAGCTCCTGACATGTATTAAATATGGCGCATTTGAAAAAAAAAAATCTGTTTTGTGATTTCATAAAATCCTCCACATTGACAGGTTATGGGAAATTCATTTTGGTAGGTTTACTGTTCTCATTCAAAGTTTTTTAGCTTCAGCAATTGTAACAGACACCATGTTAATTGGTTGTTTCTTGATTGAACTTCACTTTTACTCATTTCTGAGACGATAAACTTAATCAAATGAATTCCCCAAAGTTAAGCTACAGAGCAGCAAACCTTATTGCTGATACAGATGCCTTTTTCCCCCCACTCTTTGCATTTAGTTTTTTGGGGTTGTCTTTGTATTACACACCTTTAAATACATATTACAACTTTGTATATGAAGCTTTACTCAGTGTATTCTGTATAAAACATCCAAATAGTGGATTAGCTCTTTCGCTTCATGCTATATGATCTTTAGATATCTTTCACCTCATCAAGTGTCACATTCTTCAAGAAAAGTTTGGACTCATGTACACCACAAGGAAGGTGTTCCAACTACCTCCCCAATGAAAATGTCACCTTTTTGGTCTCTGGTCATAGTCGAAATGGTCAGGGGTCACCACCATGATCCACAAAAGAAGCAGCCCATAGACCTGTTAAAAAAACATTTTTCATACAATAAACCATCTAATTAAGTTGGATTTTGCTTTTCCTTTTACTGTTGCAATATTGGCTCCTATTAATAAATCAATAATGTTATTTGTGTATTAGATTATTTGTAAGTTATTTCAGAAGTGTGTGACAAACTAATAGCCCTTGGAGTAGCTCGAAGTTGCAGAAAGGTTGGTGACCCCTGGGTCAGATGTTCACCTCCTCCTCATTTTGATGCTAACTTTTTTAGGTTTCAAACACATTTCCGATCAGCATCCAGCAGTCAACATTCTTGGAGCGACTCAGAGGAATGTCTGAAATACGGCCGGTGTATCTGATGCACATTTATTCTCCCCTCCTGACAGCTTTATGGAACTCATTATCCGCTTTGTGGCCATGGCTGTGAATGGAGAACCTGTGGGGGTTTTATGTATAGCTAGTCGCTCCTCCATTGACCACATTTAATGTCCTCTTCGACACAAAAAACCTGGCGGGTCAGGGAGGGGGAGCCCTGATAACATCCAGCTCTGCTGACACAGAGAGCCAGTGTTGGATTTGTTGACTCGGGTTTAGGCCGGACCGGGCTTTTATTTACCTCAGGTGCGGCCCTCATTAGAAGAGTGTTAATGAGCAGCAGATGTAGCTGAGTGAAGGAAGTTGGTGGCAGCTGGAGACGTGGCTCGTACGGGGCGAGCCTACATGGAGGTCCTACCCTGGGATTCCCAAAATCCCTCTCACTGCAACCCATGTGTTTATATCTACTCAGCAAGTGCTATTAGCAAACACTGAAATGTGCTGCCAGCGTGATTTACCGGGGCCCTCTTGACCTCGGATTTGCTGAAAGGTTTTGGGAGACATTAATGATTTACTTCGCCCCCAAAAACTGTTTGTTTCAGTTATTCCTGTGATGTATTTACGAGATTTGGACACATATATTTGGAAAACTGTCATCTGATCCACTGAAAAGACACCAACATATATAAGGTTTTACTGTGGGGTCGCCGACCTCTGAAGGAAGTCCATCGATTGTGGAATTAAAACACACACAAAGAAAAGTTGCAGTTGTTGACGCAGTGGTGTCGAATATAGATTATAAATGATGACAAAGAACAAGCTTAGTAACATGGAGGGAGATATTAGTTGAGCTTAAGAAAAAGACTGATCTGTAATTTGGTGAAACAATTCTATAATTAAAACCTCTTTATGTTGTTGAAGGTTGACTTAAGTCAGTCATGTTCATTTAAGGTTGCCACCAGAGATTGGATTTGAACGTTTTGAAGACTTTGGCAACATCATGGAATACTTACCTTTACCCAAGAAACTTCTGTGAGAATCCCAAGGTGTTTCCGAGTCTGTGTCACTTCACTAGGGAGGCGTCTTGATGCTATCCAGACCCGGGCGACACAAAGTCTCCCAACCAGATCTCTATTAATGTATGAGTTTATGTTGAAATCATTGATAGTTATTGTAAATAACCAGCGGACATATTTCATTTAGCATATATAAAACATTTGAAAGCAACCTTTGTTCTCTCTAAAATGAGTATCAAACTTGTAGTAGCCCTTCACTAAGTTCCTGTAGCTTGTGGTATCAAAATGGTTGGTGATGCCGGCTCTTGAGTTTATACAGTAGAAGACATTATTGACCAATTTTTTTAGATGTGACTTTAGAGACGAAAAAGGTTGTCGTACTCTTAAAACCGTTTGGTTGCGAGTGTCGGCACCGGTAGGGTAGACCAAGAACACTTGTCTTAGCATCCACTTTAGTTTTTTTGGTTAATGTTTGGTTAAGGTATCGTACTTTATACAGCACAGCTCTTCCCTCAACAGAATGAATAAAGACATTGCAATTTCATTCTGGCTGCTTCGAAACAGTGATATTGGTGTGAAACCACATCAGATAAATAAAAAACTGCTTTTATTGTCGCAGGATAAATACAAACTGATGTGTTCTGTGTCATCAGTGAGACACTTGGGGCCACTTTTCCAAATCTGAAGGTGATAATTCATCCAGCAACAATATTGCGTCATAAAGTTCTGTTATGGCTCTTCAGCCGTCCCTTAATGCCGGTCCAGAACATCGCACCAGCGGGGAACGCAGCCATCTTCCCTGTCTCTCACCGACAAAGGAAACCTTTAGCGTTGATTTTGTAACTTTGTCTGTGACTCAGCTCTGGCAGTAATGATCTCCAGGAGGGCGCCATGCGTGCCAACGGTGGGCCGTAACTGTCTTAGCTGGGGCAGGAAACCTCTGTTGGGAGCATCTTATTGTTCCCGAGATAACAATGCTGGCAGCCGAGCCCACCGTTGGATGGGCTCCCTTTCACGTCTTTATGGTCTTGGCCTTCCCCCTGCTACTGAGGCAAATGTAGGCTATCAAACACCAGGATTTATGGCCCAGTATACATTTGACCTTGGGCCTCCCGGGGCCATCACAGCTCTAGAAAATATTGAAAAGAGAAAACACCACAATTGAGACGCCTTTCAAAGCCTTGGTTAGAAATAGTTTAGCAGGACATTTGTCTTGTTTAAGCAGTTCTTATGGTGTGTTTATTTATTTATTCTGATCGTCCATCAAACTATATATCTGACCATCTAATATCAACCATTTTTGGTGAGGTAACAACTGTCCATCCATCCTTCTTACATCCAGGTGCTTTATATTTATCAATCATCCGTCCATCTATTCATTAATATACAGTATTTCTTCATCATCTATACTTTAAATGTATCCATCAGTTAACAAATCCTTTTGTCTTTTTATCTATAAACATAACCTATTTATGCGTCCAACAATCATTCCTTCTTCCCAAACACTTCCATCCATCCATCCACCCCATAATCGATCCAAAATAAATATTTTGACATATATTTATTTGTATGTTATTATTCTGTCTAAACCATTAAAGTTGCTAACAAATATTATTCAGCCATCCATCCATACGTATAAATACTAACTTATTTCATCCATCCATCCCAATAACTATTTGTACATCCATTGAATGCATAAATCGATCTATTGTTCTATCAGATCATCTCCTGTGCATCCATTTAACCACCCCTTTCTTCTTCCATCAATCTATCAATCCATACAGTCTCATCCACTTTTTATTCCCACGTTCATTCATCTTTGTACGTATCAACATTTGATTATTTTGACAAATAAATTTAAAGCAATTATCCAACATTCTAGTCCATTTATCCATCTGTCAATCATCCACATCCTCTTTGATTTTAAATTAAATGTTAAAAAAGACAACTGTGAAATGTACTAATTAAAAAAAGTAAAGCTTATTTGAAATAGTTTTAAGACTTTTGTTTTAAAAATGATTTTAATTTCACATAAAAAGAGACACTTTTTTGGTATTCCGACAAGTGAAAATGTTTAATGATGCAAAATTAAAACGGTCCTTCAACTTTGAGCACAGTTGATTTGATCTGGAGCAGGAAGTTTGAGCGATGCGAGCGCAGAGTGAGGCTCTCCATCTCTGTAAGTTATATGGATTCTTCTCACGCGTTTCCTTCTGAGACAAGAGGTTCAGTAATCTGTATCCTTTAGTGAGAGAACCCCATGGAGATGCATTAAAGAGATAAATTGGTATCATCCCCAGTGTGACAGACTCCTCATCTGTCTCTGCTCGCCTCCATTGATCACAATTTATTTTATTTGTGTTGTTGCATTATTAGGCGGAAGAAAAGCATTGCATTAATAAAGCCCTGATTATAAAGTTAAAGAGATGCGCCGCACAGGATGCACGAGACTCGTCTTACACATGGACCGGAGATCTCAGTCGCTCAGTGTCCAGCTAATTCATTTTTTAAAGATTGCTCGTCTTTTGTGTTGAAATGGATTTCTTGTTTTTTCCTCTACATGTCGGCCTGACGGAGCAGAGACTCCTCACAATAGGACCAGACGCTGCTGCTGCTCATAAACAATTTGACTTGACAGCACGTGATTTTTATAAGAGATTAGCTCAGACGAAATTAAATATTATACCTGCGGGTGTAATTTACAAAGGTTTGTGATCTGATAATGCTCAAGTTATATTTCTTCATTAACTAGATAATTAGCTTCAACCGCTCCTCGCATTAGATGAGTTTGTTTAATCTTATACAGACGATACAAGAATTAAAATATTGCTGTTATTATTTGTTATATTTGAAAATATAAATAGGAAGGCTGACAAAAAATGTGAGTGTCTTTCTTTAATCATTTTCTCCTAAAAATTCAAATAATTTTACCTGAAACTGAATCAGAACTTCATCAGTTTGACGTCGCTAATCGTGTCATGTTAAATGTGATACTTAATTTTGAGTTAATATATATTATTATATATATAGGTATGTTATACATTAAAATATATATATATTTTTTTTTTCTTAATTTTACAATAGTTGAAATACCGATAGATCAGGTTTGCTTAACTATAGTTCTGAATAAAAGAAAAAAAATAACTGAAATGATTGAATAGCCTTAAAGAAAACTCTGAGGAGAAAAGAGAGTCCAGGCAGATTATGTACCTAATACTTGATTGAAAGAGATGATATTACGGAAATTGTGTTTATTTCAGAATTATGAAAATTCTACAAATGTCATTGAAATTGGACCGTTTGGAGTTTGCTATACTATACTTCCTATATGTTACACATGTGGTTTAAACTTCATCAGATTTGGTCATATGTGAATTTTCCTGAGAGACTTTCGTCCATGACCCGATGGGGTTTGCCTTCCACCTCTAATCCTTCACTGAGAGGTCAATAGTCTACAATCAAAACTAACCCTTGTGATATCCCTAGTTCAACTTGACCTGGAGACTTGAAAAGTGATACCACTAACACATTTGTTTCGGGCCTTAGGGTCACCTTGACCCAGAAAAAACACAAGGGTTCAAATTTAATTTGTCCAGGAATTTGAGAGTATTTAAGACTACTTTTTTTTTCATAAATGTATATTATATTGTATTCATCTTTAACGTTAATATATTTAACTCTTTGTTCATTTATTATGTTCCTAGCTATTAAAGCAACTCTAGGTAGTTTGGGTAGCTTGGTATTTTTGTACTATAATATTTTCATAAAACTTGTGATGACACATCAACTTAAAACTAGTTGAATGACTCGTATACGATGACTTGAGGTGTTTTGTCCGATTTTTATTTTCACTGTAAAAGTTCTTGGGGATGGTGTGAACATGCTACATATCGTGCTGGTTGTGGTGGGGTGAAGGGGGCGAATTACGGTACAAAAACGAAATTAAAGTTGTGTTATTTACAAAGCTGTCATATCATATTTCATTATCCACAATCTGATTCATTATCTCATCGGTATCATCCTTCATTCATCAATGGAAGTCTGGACACAGAAAATTCTTCCAACTGCTACAAACCGGGACATGGCAACTTTTGCGATGTTTAGCGAGTGCTCATGGGAAATGTGGTCTCCCGTCGGGCTAAAACTTTCGTCCACTGTCGTCGCTCGACTTAGAATCGCATAGAATTGCTTTAAATTTCTAATCTATTACAACTTTATCCTGAGGTGGCATTATTCGAGTCAATGAACCGCCCAAACAACTTTTCCAACAAGCGTTCGGTCCAATCCAGCTATTAAAACCTCATCAGACCTCAGACGAAAAATCTTTACAAAGTTAATAACATTTACAACAATCCTTGTTTGTGGATTCATGTCCACTTCACTGCATCACTTTCTTATCATAGAACTGTTTAAAGTTCTGGAACATTGCCATCATCCAGGTATTACTGTGGTCACTATTTTGTTAAAGAAGATAGTTTCACTCACCTTTTGAAATTTAGATAGCACTGGTCGGACTTATCTCAGACGGGAACAAGTTCATCTAGAGATCAGAGGTGAAGCGAGCGGTGACCTGGTGCAGAAAGAACAAACTGCAGCTCAACGTGCAGAAAGAGTTGAGATGAAATTGTGAAGTTTATCCGTCAGCTAGGTACCGTCTTGGACACTGGATATCTGAAGTGAGGGATGAACATCAGTCTCACCATAAAGAAGGCTCAGTAGTGGATGTACTTCAGGTGTCAGTTGTGGAAGTTAGGCCTCCCACGGATGATGGTGTAGTACAAAATTACTTCTTATGGCAGCCCTTATGTGTAATCGTTTATGTCCAAAACCTCCTGCTGACAATCTTCTGTTCGCCTCTGTAACACATTTCGGACACTAAACATAACATATGATTGTTCTGTGCTCTGGTGATAAACGAGTGACTTATCCTCTGTGATGGATCTAAGTTCGGGGGTTTAAACACCATCCAAAAATGTATTCAATGTTTTTCAATCAAAATAATACTTGAATTAAAATAAGACTTATTTAACAATTAATACATCATCCTGAATTATTCACTCATTATCATGTCACCTTTATGTCGACTAAGAGTTGGGAGTAATCTGTTTTTTTTTTAGAAGTATAGGCAGAAATATATGTCCAAGCGACTGATGCCAAGTTGTATTCATACAAAAAGACACTTCAACATCCAAACATCTTTGTTGAGCTAGTCTGAGACGTCCATATTGTATAAAAGCCCCAATGAAAGTAATTTTCTGGAAACACTTATACAAATCTATATTTTGAGCTTGTTTCTAGCAGAAGTTTAAAGAATAACATGCTACACAGACATTGGTAAATATCGCGGGCACTTTCAGAGCCAAGAAATCTTCTGTCTACACTGGAAGATCCAAATATTTACCCAGAATACTTCTTAAAATATAGGCTTATTTAAGTATTAGAAGAACAATTCCTCTTGTTGAGACTTAAATACAAGATGAATGTTACAGACAAGCAGTATCGAGGTATTTGGATGTTTTATAGTTTTTCTTTTTGGACGAATATTAAGACGAAGATAACTGAGCTCCAGTTGCTACATTAAAATGAATTTACATTTTTGTCTATAACTCTAAAAAAGAACATATTACTGTGGAAATAATCTCAACCCTTCGACGACATGAGCGTGAGTAGAAAATGAGTGAATTTGAATTTTACTTTGAATTGTTTTACGCCTTGTTCCTAGTCCTGCTCTGTTGTAGAAATGGATCACGATGTCAATGAAACGTGTGAAAGTGGGTCATTTAAAAAAATGGAAAAATGAGGAACTTTAGAGCAGTGGTTCTTAACCTGGGTTCAATCGAACCCTAGGGGTTCGGTGAGTCAGTCTCAGGGGTTCGGCAGAGCCTCCGCCGCAGAGGTTCGGACACACCAGAATTATCGTGTAAATTCGTGATGACAGACCCCGCTTGGCCATCACTGGCTGCAGATGATCATGCTACACTGTTTGGACAATCCGTGCTGCGGTGAATTTAGTGCGACTGTCGTGGTAATACGTTGTGTTATTCCTTTGTTAATATTTTAATCCATTCTAACTATGTTGGGCAAAAGAAGAAAGTGGACGGACAAATATTTGCAACATAGATTCACATGTATCACGCAACGTGATGGGAGTGAGCGTCCTGTCTGCATGATTTTCAAAGCCAAGTTGCGCAACTCTAGTCTCGCACCGGCAAAACTAAAGGAACACTTCTTGAATCTGCATGGCGTCATGGAGACGGGGAATACAAGAAATCATATTTTATTTTTCATTAAAGAGGGGTTCAGTGAATGCGCATATGAAACTGGTGGGGTTCGGTACCTCCAACAAGGTTAAGAACCACTGCTTTAGAGTCTTAATGAAGGACAGCGCAGAAAAACCATCTATGACATAGTTGTATTCTATTTTTTTGTAGTTCTATTTCCGCTCTTTGTGTGTTTTTGTTTTCTCTAAACAGAGGTTTGGGGGCGACGGCTGCTGGCGCTGTACAACGATTTAAGGACCGAGGGTTCCTGAACGCAGCGCAAGTGAATCCTTTCCAATGACCTGAGGCCAAGTGAATGTCTGCAGCCTGAGACCCACCTCTGTCCATGTTTTTGCTTTGTTCGTGTTTTTGATTTTTATTTTTGTCAAGTTGACCTTGTGCATGGACACTCTGAACTTTAAGGAAAGACTTAAATTATGTCATTGAAAGAACTTCGCGTCTGGGTCCACTGCTTCCTCATACATCACAATCGTTGTATTTCCAGATGGTATTTACAGTGGAAAAACTTGATAATTTCAAAAACACTATAACCTTGTTTGTTGTTCTGAAGCCCGAATGTAATTGAAGATTAAAAGTTGAGTTAAGCTGCCTCTTCCAATGACCTTTGTTGGGGAGATTTTTGGCCCCCGAGGCCGACTCCGCTCTGGACGATGTCGCGTTCCAGCTAAGGTTATTTTTACAGCTGCACCTGGAGCTGTCAGAGACTCATGCTGGCCTGCACTTTCTTCTCTCCCGCCGCACCATCAGGTGCGAGACGAGCGATCTCTGTTCAATTAAGATTCTGCCTTCATCTTCTCCTGGTACACAATTACGGCGGCTGCTGTTTGCTCTAATTGCTCTTTCTGCAGGGATTGGTGAGTAGCCAGTGATTGTGATGGGGGGCTGGAGGGGGGTTATCTCCTTTCCTTTACCTCAGCCCTTAAAAAAAATCATTTGTAAACTCCCCGGTGTAATTACTGAGCCTCATGATTAATTGTGTATTGAAATTAGCACAGGTCTAGCTTTCATTTTTACTGCCACCAATATTAATTAATGTTAACTCTTGGGTTTTTTTTCCCTCTTTTATTGCCCGCATCTTTTGAATATTCATGCGAGGGAACTGAGTGAAGTCCAAATGACAATCCCTATCACATATCTGGAATTAAAAGATGTGTTTGGGGTCATAAATAATATTTAAATAAAGCTGACAGGTGAAGAAAGCCGGGTCTTATTTAAATGATGTCCCATCTGTATCCGAGGTGTCAGGGAATATACAAAGCAGCGGCGCCGCTTTTGTTTGCATAGTCGCATCTCATTCACTCCCTATATTTATTTAACCCTTGTGGAAAATGACAAGTTGAATAAGTGCCATGTAATCACATTTTGTCACGCCATAATGTATGGAAGACAATGTCACCTTGAATAAAGCACGCGGCAGGAGAATACATTTGGGTAATAACATGGAAATTTACACTGAATCAGATTTACATCGAAGTATCTTCATATTCTATCAAAGAGCCGAGAACGCCGGTCTTCTGTAAAATCTGTTAACCCTTAAACCATCAGGAGAACCAATGGCACCTTCAACTTTCTGTATGGAGAATGACCAGTTGTACCTTTTCTTTGAATTTTTTCGACCAATAACGTTTGCTTCCCTCATTATATAATCTGAAGTGAAGCATCAGGGACCCGGTGACCTCGGCGCCATCCTTGATTCCATTAGTGGAGTATGGATTATCCAGGAAGAGGTTTGAGTCAAAGACTGTGTTGTATTGAGCTGAATTCAAGGTAGAGTAAGACCAAGTTTACTTTTTTCATTGTGTACGTCAAAACAAGTTTTGTCATTATTTTGGTTCCTTTGAAGTGGCTTTCTTGCTTTTATTTTATGTTGGTTGTTCAATTCTCTGGTGCTTGGGCTTGATATTTGTGTCCATGAGCAACATTTGCCACATGCTTCACTGGCAAGCATGCTTGGTAGCCATGTGTAGATCAATTTCATCTGTGTTTTCATTGTTACTTTGTGTCTCAGACTTCCTCTATTTCAACAACTACGTTTGACTTCTGTTTCAGGGACTCCTCGGTTCTCTGTATTGTTCTAGTGTTCTTCACGAAGGGTTCCACTCCAGTCTGTATGCAACACTGTTTTTCGAGTTTTATCCTGCTTTCTACAGTGGCCATGATGGGTCAAAATAAATGCAAGTGCCTACACACAATAAAATAAAGAGTTTTTACAACTCCAACATTTTAACTTCTAACTTCTAGTGGGCCACATGGATTGACACTTGAACTAACACAACAAAGTGGGTTTCAGTTTTACCTTACCTTATCTCACAACTATTTTTGTTATATTTTGTGAGAGGTTGAATATGAGAATGAGAATATACTCTGATTTTCCATGACGCAAAAACAAGTTGGACCCGAGGCGTGATGTGTGTTGATGATTTGTCCTTAAAATGGATGATAGTTGTCTGTGTTGTATATATAAGAAGTAACTCGTTCCTCAAAAGTATGGTAACATACTTGTGATGTTGCATTTAAGCCTTCAGGCCATTTAAAATAATGTAAAGTACCAGTTAAAAAGATGATAAAAACGATTAATAACCCCCTACTTACTCTACTCTATATTCACAGATACAAAATCTGTTGTTAAAATGTTTATTCAAAGTAAATAAAGAGAGTGAGAATGAAGTTGAGTCATTGTTAAAGGAACATTAAAATTGTCAGTCCAGGTTCTGCTTTGAAGTTTCATTCTGAAGGGTCGGTTTGTAATAAAAGATTTCAGAGGCCTTTGTCCTCCCTAGCTCACCGTCCAGGCTGTGCATATTCCCTCTGATATCCGCGGTGACTGCAATAAGGAATCCGGTCGACCTTCATCGGGAGCCGACTCAGTCGTCATCCAGATAACTGATCACGGCGGGCAGATGAAACTAACGTTGTCACCTCTCTGAATAAAACGGTTGCTGCGTGAGGAAGCGATGACATAACTTGATCCACGCCGCGACAGCACACACGCCGCTTACACCCCGCAATCTATCAGTGCCAGGAGACGGTGGACACGGAGACGCCGTGATTGAATCAGCCGAGGCTCTGGGGAGAGTTCGTCTGCACTCAACTAGCGGGATCCTTCTTCTGTCTCACCCTGCAGGATCTGTCCTGCTACATTTGGGGACATGTTTGGAACCTCGACTTTTGGAGGAACTTTTATTATGATCTTATTCGGAGCAACTTCAGGGACTAAGAAGTTTAAAGTTGCCCCTAAGTTCTTAGACCATCCTGCAAGGGAAAATGTTTGAGATGTGATCAAACTCTTCCTTTGGGAAAAGACCATGTCTAAGACTCTACAAGTATGTTGGCTAAGTCTTGTTTTTAAAGCCATGACTGTCTACTTGCTTGTCATTAAGGTCAGAATAAAAACACACATAGGCTTCCTCTATGGATTACAACCTCTATAAGACGAACCAAAGTCCTGGACAGCAGTCTGGCGCCATGAGTATGATTTCTCGGGGTGACTTGTTACCGTGCAACAAAGGTCTTTTGAGCCAAGTGTAAGTAAGTAATCTATATTTGTAAAGCGTGTCATCTCTATAATGTGGCGCTATGGTCGTCAATTCTTCATTCATAATAATGATTCTGTATGTAGTATTAAACAATGTCCTTCAACTGAGTGAAATTGTTATTCTAGAAAGGACCTTATCTGACTATCATGTCGTCTGTTGAAAAAAAACTTGTTTCAATTAATCTTTAAGAAAATTTTGCGTTTTTGTTTATGCCTATGTTTTGTCCCTCTTCTCTTGTGTTTATCCACTTGGCAGACTAATGACACTCGGCTGGAGTTCAACAATCCTACTCGCTTCCTGGTTCCAGTCCGCAGTGTCAGACTGTCAGATCGTGTATTTCTCCTGGTGCATTTCTAAATTGACCACGCATTTTTGTTATTTATTGTTTTCTTTTCCATAGTAAATGTTAACCACTAAATTACTTTTGGTTTATGTTTACTATCTTGTATCCGAGTGTTAGTCTGTAATTGTTCCGAATTTTGCTGTTTTGCTCCTGAATTGCTGAAGCTTTCCATTCTTTGTTAGGTCAATTGTTTCTATTGTGTTCTCATATGCTTTTAACACATTATTATACTTATTTCTGCTGTGTTCACTCTGTATTCATTTACATCATTTAACTTCGTCCAGTTAGTTACGGGTCTTGAAACACATAGAGGCAGAAAAAACTGCTTTGGTGGTGGTTCAAATTTCAATAAGAACTTAAGAAGATTTTGAAGATTTAGTCATTCACTTGTGTTGACAGATGAAAAGACAACGTACTCCATAATGACGCCAAGAACATCCGACAAGCGAGACGAAAGCTCTATGCTGTACTTACACCTGAAGCTCTGGTTCAAGTCCAGGCGTGAAACACAACTCTTGGCTCCTAGAAGTTGTTTTATTAATGCGATTGAATGTGTTTTTATAAACGTTAAATTAGCTCTTTTAAAAGTTCTTCGGTGGTTCAATAATACTCATTTTGCCTTTTCCTTATTCACATTAACAATATCTCCTTCTTGAATACTTGTTTTCCTTTAAAGCAGAGATTGTTGCATCATGTTGATGGATATTTGTTGTGTTTTCATATTTAGAGCAAAACAGCCACTTTCAGACGTCAAGCCTAATTTTACATCAAAGTTGTTTTGTTACTCGTGGGCGTTAGCTTCTAGCACAACAAACATCATTCCTCCTCTCCGAGTTAGTTTTGCATACAGATTTCATTTACAAGTAAGACGCCCAAAGTCTATTTCTGAGAGCATAAACATGGGGGTATTTATTGCTGCACGCAGGCTCTTTCAGCGTGGCTTTATGATGCTCACCAACTGCTTCACATCCCACTGTAATGACACTTATTATGTCCCTTCAAAGACAAATGACCAATAACTTTGACGAACGACGATAAAGAAGCTTTAAGGGAGAGATAACAGGATCCACTGACAGCTAGTGGTTATGAGGTTGCACATTTCTAATATAGATATTCTATTAATATCCAATAATTTAGTGTCATTCATCTCATGGAGCCATAATGGAGTTGTTTCCTGGCTCCCGAGTTCACCTCACGTCAACACTTGATGAATTAGAAGCTGTTAAAACACAGACAGATCAAATCAGAGCAGAAGGATGAGTTTTTGTGACTTGAAGGCAGACAAGAAGGTTTTGAGTTCAACACATCCACAAACCTCATTGGTTCCTCTTTGTCATCCCCAACTTCTTTAGACCAACACTGTCTTTCCCCTTTCCTTACTTTGTCTCCAAACTTCTCCCTCGAAAAACTCAGAGGAATCTCTGTATGTTCTCTTAGACTCGCAAAAAAATGAAAATTATGCGGACAACAAACTCATAAATTTACATTTGTATAATATTCATGATTAATTTGATTTAAATAAAGCATTTCAGGAATGTATTTGATCTTTTTCAGTATTCTATTTCCCTCAACATAAACTGAAGACATTTGCATGGGGAGAAAAGAAGGTTTATATCACATTTATATGGCTTTTGGATATTTCTTATAGCAATTTTAAAACAATTGGAAAATGTACATATAACTGAAATAAGTGCAGGTTTGTATAATGTAATCCCATACATGTATTCGTAATATTCCTGCAAAATTTCATTTCAATTTTTTCCCTGTCTGAACCTCATTTTAGTGGTGTAAACAGAACAAAATACATGAAGACACTATATATTATAAAAATAAATCAGTCAGTAAAAAAATCTGAAATAAACAAAAGTATTTTCTTGTTTTTCATTGAAGTGAATGGCCCATTTTAAAAAATCTTATCAAGCTATTTTTTTAGATGTTTTATTTCAATTTTCTGTCATTAAACTGACAAACGAGCACCACGGGGTTATCAGACGACAAAATGTGTCGCCACTATGAGAATAAAAGCAGGATGTGTTTATATTGATCCCATAATGCATCATTTGATGCGTGATGGATGACTACAGGTCTGCGCCACAGACCATGTTCTCAGAGAAATGGAGCATGCACCTGGCTAGCATCTATTACATGTTACACCCCCCTTGTCTAAATTTAATAAAGACTGTGAAAGCAAAAATGTTTAAAATAAAATCAAGAAAAATATTTTTGGTTATTTATTTAAATACAATTACCAGGATTTGAAATTGATGTATGTTGAATAGGAAATTGCTGAAATACGGGAAGGACGAAAATAATATGAATATTGGAAAAAACTAAAATTGAATGATTTTTTTTTTTTTAAAGCTTTCAACAAGACTTTTGAGTTTAATTTAAATACTATGTTGTATGTATAAATGATTGAATCACGTGAAAATCATCCTATTTATGCCTATAAAACTTTGGCATCTGATGGATGACTTTACGTTTAGAATGTTCCAAGTTATATTGTATGATATTTACTGATTCAAAGAGTTTTTCTTGGATGTAAGATCATGACTTGTTAAACATTAAACTGTGTTTTCAACAGCTTCTATTAAATGATGTGCTAATGTTTATTTGGATCCAGGAATCATGGACTATAATAAACTGTGTTTAAGTCTCATTATTTGAAGCTGTTTTGAGATGAAGGATGTTAATGTTTTAGACACTAAATAACAAACATCTAGATTTTAATAGTGACAGCAGTCGAGTGTACTTGGCTTTGTCATGATATTAAGCTGCAAATGGGACACTTCAAATGTCTCTATCAAATTGTAAATCGTAAACCGAACAGCGCTTTGATCATAAAGTAAATTTAGTGCTCGCACTTCACTGCAGTTTTCTGAAGCCAACAAGAGGCTCATTCCCCCCCTAAAAACAAAGCAAGCCCCCTCTTCTCTCCCTCGCCTCCGTGACCCCGATCCTCTCCGGAGTTGTGCTCCTCCAAAGTACCTTGTGTTGCCATGGCAACCGGCTCCTGGCTACTTTGTAAGGTCAGCAGCTCGTCCCTCAGAGAAGCAGCATAACTAATGACTCGCAGGTTGAGGTAAATAGTCTCCGTCGACGGCCGGCCGTACAAATGCTCAATTATGTTTGCTTATAGGAAATGATTTGTTGTAACAGCAAGCACTCAACTTGTGTGACATCAGCGTTACCGCGGCAACAACGGCTGATCGCACAGCCTGGAATTAGGTATTGATCAGAGGAGGGGGTCCGGCGCCAGTGAGGGACTGGAAGCAATCCACCGCTCCGATTTACAGAGAATGGGGGTGGAGGTGAACCACGAACACTTCGCCCGGCTCACGGAGCCGAAAACCCCTCAGGAACCAATTTACACACGGCTACGGTGCAATATCTGCAGCAGTCAATAATGGAAATCTGTTGCCCCCCCGCCGTCAATGTGACCGCTCCTCTCCTCTCGTTAGAGCACCTTGAAAGTTCTAGGGCAATCCATAGACGCAATAGATTTCCAATGCAGGAGAGATATTTCAGCTTCTCTATCTGTAATTAAACATTTGAATATCATGGCGGCCTTTTAAGCACTTAAGGTCTATTGACTGCATTTTGTTATCATTAAAAATAATAGGACCATAAAGGTCAGATGGCATTCCTGAAGTTCCAAAAAAAAAACTATATTCCGTTTAGTAAAAAGGTCCTTCCCTATTGTATCAGCAACACCATGAAGGTTTTTGTTTGTTTCATGACAAATAAACAAGCTTGATGTAGTCAATGTTTAATTATGGTCATCTACATTATCTTTATGTTCCGCATAAAGGTTCTAAAACAAGACGTTTTTTAAACGTATATGAAAAATTAATTTTGACCTCAAAATACATTTTTATGTCACTCCAGCTCCAGCAAGCTCACGACCTGATTGGCCAAAAAGCGAATTGCAAAAAGTCGGTATTTACCACTTAAATTACGTTCAAGAGAACGAAAAAAAATGTTTTAATTAGAAGACTACTTTAGTGAACATGATTTATGTCTAATTGGCCAAAACAGAAGTAGTGGAGTTTCACCCAAAAGGAAAGCTAGTCGAGTATTTCCTAAACTGGAAGTTGCGGCAAATCATTCAAACAGGAAGTACCTGAGTATCACCTCAAAGGAAGTAACCAAATGATATCCCAACAGGGAGGTGTTGAGTCCCGCTAGAAGAAGAAGTGTCCAAATGTTGTCCAAACAAGAATTTGTTGAGTGTGCCCCAAAAAGTCCAAGGGTCTTCCCAACAGGAAGTAGTTGAGTGTCGCTAAAACAGGAAGTAGCCAAATGTTACCCTAACAGGAAGTCCTTAAGTGTTAACCAAAGTGTCGGAAGGTCTCCCAAACAGGAGGTAGTATCACCCGAACAGAAAGAAGTCAACACAATATTTTTAATAAGGTTAATTTGGTGATTCAACCTGTTGTGATTTTTTTTTACTCTGGTTTCTTCTCACTCTGAGATCTCCACTTTTGAGTGAAGCCCGTTCAGCACTTGACGGGAGTCGAACACGGTCTGCGGTGAAGCTGAGGTTTCAGTACGTTGTCAAGTTCTTGTGGCTTTTTCAGAAACACAAACCTCAAACCGAACACGGCGAGACACTTTGATGGCCTCTGGATGGATGACGTGTGAAAGTACTTAGAGTCTCTGTCGGGAGGGAAAACTTGATAACTTGGCTGTGGCAGAGAATTTGTTTGGGACGAAGGAAACATCTGTTGAAAGAAATATCTAGGAGTTGTGAGAGCCTCTCTGATGTCGCTGCATGTTAACCAGGACATGGATCTTCAGCTTTAAAGTGCACGGAGAAGGTTTGATGTTGAAAACTCCCTCTACTGGCTGAAGTCACATCTTGCAGTAACACCCGATGACATCTGGGGTTGTTTAATGGTGGGGCGGAATGTTGTAGCTACATTTCCTCTGGGCTGTACCTGGAGGGATGGAAAATCCTTCACATGAGACAACCCTGACACATGTCAGCGTCCTGTCCAGCTGCAGGATTCAATTACAGAAGACGTTCACAATAATGTGAGGGCTGCATATTAAAGTCATGCCTGGAGGGCAGGAGTTGCTTTAACATGTGTCGCCATCCACGCGATCTGTGATCTTCTCATAGTGTTAATGTCTGGAATTCTAAAATATTTGGTCCTTCTTTTAGTTTAGCGAAAAGAGTTCCAGAGACATACCAAGTTTAAATATAGTGATTGACTCGTTAACTTGTTGCATGTAGCAGTATTTACATGTTGCTTACATGTACATGTTAACATATAATAAGTATGCCATAACAGAACAAACATCAATCAAAAAGGATTCTTTTTTCAAGAACACTCCTATCAGTCGAAAACAAGAAGTGCAAACATAGAAAAGTTCCTACATACAGGGGCAATAAAAACATAATTTTTGTTAAACAGGTATCTTAATTAATATAGAATCAAGAAAACGAGGCAGTAAACGAGTGTAACCTTGTGAAATGAAAAAATGCCAAAGAAAAGACACAAACAGTAAGTAGTTGAGTGTTACTAAGTGTCACCCGAATGGGAAGTTATCATATGTCGTCTAGGAAGTTGCTCAGTATTTCCTGGACTGGAGAAAGTTGAGTGTGACCTGAACAGGAAGTAGCAAATGTTAACCAAACCGGCAATAGCCAAATGTCCTCCGAACAGGAAGTTGCTCAGTATTTCCTGGACTGGAGAAAGTTGAGTGTGGCCTGAACAGGAATTAGCAAATGTCAACCAAACAGGCAATAGCCAAATATCATCTTAACAGGAAGTAGTTCAGTGTCTCAAAAACAGGAAGTAGTTACATGTTGTCCAAGCAGGAAGCAGCAGTGTTGCCCAAAGATGAAGTAGCTTAGTGTGACCCAGATAGGAAACCACTAAATGTTGACTTAAAAGAAAGTTACCAATTGTGGCTCAAGGAGGAAGTAGCTAAGTGTGACCCAAATGTGGAGTAACTCAGTGTGGTCCAAACAGAAAGTAGCTCAGTATTTACTGGACTCGGGGAAGTTGAGGGTAGCCTAAACAGGTAGTAGCAAATGTCACCCAAACAGGCAATAGCTAAATGTCGTCCAAATGGGAAGTTGTCAAGGAGTCTCACAAACAGGAAGTAGTCAAATGTCGTCCTAACAGAAAGTGGTAAATATCTCTCAAACAGGAAGGAGCAAAATGTTGGAAAGTGTCTTACAAGTGTGAAGTGTCAACAGGAAGTAGCTCAGTATTTCCTCAACTAGAGAGAGTTGACTGTGGCCTAAACAGGAAATGGTCAAATGTTTCCAGGAAAGCAAGTAGCCAAATTTGGCAGGCTAATGTCAATCCTCAGTCCTTTGGGCATTTTGGCACAACAATTAAATCAAGAACTGGTCAGTTTAAAAACAATGTCTCATCTTTCACTGGTTCGTTTGTAGTCATCAACAATAGACATGACTAAAAGAAAGAAAAAAGTAGATTCCTATTGATGATCTGTTAAGAATACATGACCTTGGACAATAAAGAAGAGAAACCAACAAAGAAAGAGCAAAAGAAAGAAGGAAATATTATTTTAGGTGCCGTCTTTAAACGTACGAAAGCGTAATGGGGTCAAATTACCGTGAATTTGAGGCTAACTTTCTCTCTTCCTCTTCTGAATGTGTCTCTTCATCCTGCTCCTCTCAGCATTATTAGAATGGCGCTGTGGGTGTAACACGTTCTTCATCTTTTTGTCTCGTCCCGGAGGTTCAATGTCATCTCTTTGTTGTCTCAAAACGCAATCAATGAAGGTGTTCCTCCCATCCACTGAAAGTCAAACACGACCTATCACGGGCCACGAGCAGCCGCTCTGTCAAACCCAGCACTTCAGCCCATATTTCTTGGAGTCATGTTGTGCCGGTCCTCACTCCAGTTTGTGGGTGCTCTCGCACCTAATATACAAAAGATCTGTTGAAATATGCATGAGGCCCATGATGCCTGCACTAAAAATACACTCATATAGGGAATACATTGACAGCTCTGTTATTGAGCTCTCCTTGAGCCTCCGCTGCCACAGCATCCGTCGCTCATGTATTATCAAGCTCACGCAACACGCCTCCACGTCTCACACACGCCATCTATCTCCATGTGCCCCGGTGTCTTTTCTCCTACTGCAAAATCTAAGTTTAGAAGCAGAAAACATGATGATAAAAACATATGTGTAGGATGAATTACAAAAGTATGACAAGACACGAGGCAAACCTGAGGCACGGCGACAAAATCCTTCCTCAATGTGTAAGTACAGGTGTCGCTTTTCGGCAAAGGCTTTGTTTTACGGTAAGCCATGATGCTCCAGTTTAGGTCATAGGCAAGGGGTCGGCAACCCACGGCTCCGGAGCCGCATTCAGCTCTTTCAGCCCTCTGATGTGGCTCACTGAGTTTTTTGAAAATTGTAAAAGTATTGACCTACTGTGGATATTAAATATAAATGTGATATATAGTTTTCCCAGTGATGCTTGAAAAAAGACATTCCTCTCATACACTTTACCTTATATTTGACGACAAAAGTGTTACGGTAAAAGACGTAACTTCACGCAGCCCTGTCGCTGAGGCTCGCGTTCACATGCCTTCCCCCTCCCTCACCTGTCTCAGTCTTAAAGGAACAGTAACACGTACAACACATCTTACAGTATTTTACTTTAGCTTTTTCAAAAATATAATTTTGATTTGATCAGAAATGTAAAAAGAATTATTATTATAACAAGTCTTTCTTAATTCAGGGAATTAATGGAACTGTTTTAAATTGCAAAAATGTAAACATCACAGCAAATCATGTTACAGTCTTATTGTAGTTATACTGGATAAAAACATATGTTTTTTTTACCAGGAAAATCCACCTTTCCCACACTTTTGGGACCTGAGCCAGCATTTGAGAATCAAATGGAGTAGTTGATTATTTTCAGTGCCGCAAATTAAACATATTATACATGTATGTGTTGAATAGGCATGATACAAAAACTACATTTTCTTTCAGAGGCAGATATCTAATCTTCACATGTTCACTATTTTCATTTTTATTAAAGTGATCTGCTCTTAGTAAAAATGGCTTAATTTTTCCAGGATCCATTCTGACTAGTTAGGGTTAACTATGAGTGAAGTGAAGTTTGAATTTTGGGTGAACTAGGACTTTTCCAACAAGTAGTATAACGTGATGAGAAACTATATCTATTGCTATTTTAGTAAATTATCTTTTTTCAATCTGTTTTTGTTCATATATAGTAGGAATATAATGGCCCAGAGAAAGTGGGTTTGGAGTAGTTTGGAGACAAAGTCTGGAAGGACTAGGGCTGGGTATCGAACTTTGGTACTGAGTATCGAAACATGCTTTTTCTTTCGATGTCCAGTCTTGGTACCAAAATGTGATCAAAACGTGATTATGTGTGGATTTTTGGAAATTAAAACTGATTAGTGAAAAGGCAGTGAACATCAGAATGATGTGTCACTTGTTCTTTTGCACTGGTAATTATTTGTTGTTCTTTTTTTCTGAGAGAAACTGACTGTAATGGAAATTATCCAAAGCTGAAAAACAAAAACCCAAGATTTCTACTACGTGTAATGTATTTTATTTTCTATTAGAATTGATCTTATAAAATTGAAATTAGAGGAAGTATCCTTCAAGAACCGGTATCGGAGTAAAGGTATCGGTATCGGTACATCAGAACATTATTTATAGATACCAAGCTTTAGGAGAGACAGCTTTGGACCAATACTTACTAATGGGAACTAAACAAAATCAAAGAAGAACTATTTCAGTATTCTGAGGCTTAAATTATATTCCTCTTTCTAATTATTTAATATTTCTGGTCGGGCATATCGATAATATAAATGTAAAGAGCGTATCAGGAGCTTAGACCCGATCCTTTCTAAGGAAGTACCCACAAGGCTCAGTACATATAAACTTAAAGGGCTGTTAAACCACCTACAAAGTAATTGCATCAATTATCCCTGTGATACAGTCAAGGCCTGGTTTTACTGCCTAATATGATCTTGAGGGCAGTTTTTATGTGGCATTAGCGGCCGCCCCAGAAAGAAGAGCGATGGATACTGACCCTCTGCGTTTATTTGACATAATATGACATAAAAGCCAAACATGTGTTTCAGAATCACCGTCGTTACAGCTTCCGTAAAACAATTCCACGTAATTACACTTGACGAAGTGCACTCCGGTCTCGTCTGCTCTCATGTCGGACTCTACAGTTTGGGGCTAAGGAGACAAATTGTCGGGCATCCACGGCGGCGACACCTCTGTAATTGGGCAGATTTAAAAGAGAAAAAAAAGGTGCAGCGAAATACACCCTTGCAAGTTTTAATAAGTTCCAGAGTCGCTGGCTCCAGGTTGCTGCTCCCATGGTGCCGGCCTGAGTCGGCCGACATTTATCACATAAACGTCCAACAGCACTCCTGCTAAAGCAGACAAATGTTTTCCTGCCCCTGCAATCCCTTCCGCACCCGTCAGAATCAGGGCAACAAATCCAGCTTTAATAGTTATCTATGGAGTTGCTCGCATGCAATGAACACCCACATTTATTTCTCTGCTTTTCTCCCGATGAGGGTAAGTGAATCAATTAGTGAAGACTACAAGTTCAGCATCTTTACACATAGTATCAATTGTTAAGTTGAGCACCAGCAGGTCCCCAGATTATCTCCCATCTCCACTCTCCTGTCCCTCGCTCCGGTATATCCTAAGCTGCTCTCATTACAAATGATTCTCTGATACACACAACCTTGGCTCACACCTCCTCACTAATGGCCCACAGATTGATTTTTAATTAGCAACACTTTTGGATGTTGGCCAGCTCAGACGGACTTATGAAAAACTAATCGCCTTAAAGCTTTAAGTGGTAAAGGTGTAAATAAATGGATTGAAGCTTTAACACTGTTTAGGTATGCACAAATAGAAACGCCGACAGCCGGCCGTACACAAGCGAAAACGCTGGCGCTGAACACGATTATTTCAGGTGGAACCGGCATTTATCATCGCGGGGAGAATTAATGACCTTAGAGCTCTTGAACCCGGTGTCGAGGGGAGCAAGGGGAAAGTGGGTCAGGGCACGTTTCTTCTCAGGGTTGGTAAAATATTTTTGGCCAATGAAATGTCAGTCCAAATTAAACAAGAGGGCCAGAGACCAGCGCTGTGTGTCCAGTGTATTAAAGAGTTTGCCAGCTTCTTAAACTAGGCCAGGATACGAGGCACTTTGACACTATTTTCCCCTCAAAAGGTCACTTTAAATAGTTTGTTTTCTGTATAGTATGAACCATCTGAGGGTGATACAGGCAAATGATCAGGCCAAAATAGATAAATAACGTCTATTAGATACAACATGGGTGATCAATTTAATTTCCTAAGAAGCCACATAATCTGAAGTTGGAAAAAAAAGGTTTTATATCATGATAAAACCTACAAATTGACTATATAACACAGTCAACTAAAGTTTGGGTTTAAAGTTGTTGTTTTTTTTTCATTTTATCCTCAAATCATACAACAACTGTAACATATATATATATATATATATGTATATATATAATACTATAATACATTATAAATGTGATTTTCAGGTGTTTAATTTTTTATTGTTTTTAAGAAATACCTATTTTGATATAAAGAAAACTTGTATTACTCAAACAAATTACTGATTTTATTTTCAATTGAATTAATAATATGGAAAGAACGAAAACCAAATGGTTGTTTAGCTCCATCCATTTAATAGTTTAACTCTTGATAGTCTTTGATACTGCATGAGAAAAGCATTTCAAATTATTTCTACTCCCACCTAGGCAATCGCACTCCATCACATCATCTACCTCTCTTCCTCACACAGTAGTTATGCATCTGACAGCCTCACAACACTATCCCACTTCCAACCCCATTTGGTACAGGAAGCACCACATAATCCCTGATGAACTCTATGTACCATTTGGCTTCTGTAGAAATCTAATTCACATTAGTTCAATGTTCATTATAAACCAATAAATATGTATACAAGCAAATAAATAAACACAAAAATAACCCTGTCAAAATCTTCATAATCATCTCAATCGTAAAAATCCAGATATTTTTATATGATTGAATAAGGTTAAAAATATATATTAGAACGTCTATATTTGGAAATATAAGTATAAAGGAAATGTTGCTATTTTAGCCAAGAAGTCAAAACACATAAACAAATGAAAAAACTACATAAAGATCGTTTAAATCGGGTCTGTATCTTCAAAAAAGAATAAATAAGAATAAAACCTCACAGGGATTTCTTTGGGACTTCGGGACATTTTAGTTGCTCAGTCTGACACTGAAAAGAGCAGATATATAAATTACTTACTTACTTACTAACTTATATACAGCCAGAAGATCAAATGCTGGGACTGGATTCCAATTTGCCCAGATCCAGTATGTGTTTTGATATTTTTTTTGCTAATATTTCCAAATATTTATTGCTCCATACTGTTGCAGATGTAGTCCATTGTGTTATTTAGTGCATGTCGTTGTTTGCTTTGTTGTTGTGTTGTCACAACAAAAGCCCTCCTGCTCTCTAAGGTCTTGAACACACACTCTCACACACATTCAAGCATCTGACCTAACAATCCACTCAACAGTAATTTATCGCTGTGATCCATCATTATCATGTTTTATTACGGCCACTGTTGGAGGTAGAATTCACAAATAGGCACACGGTGTGGAGATGACAGTGAGGGAGAGGGATGTCCTTTACCTTCGTCCTTTGCCAGCAGCCATCAGGAGTCTCCGTGGCCCTGAATGCAACACTAGACCGGGTTTGGAATCTGGGGAGCGTTCCCTGTTAGAACTCCCAGTTAGTTCGGGGGAGAGAGAGAAACAATCGCCAGCCGCGGCTCGCCGTTGGTTCCCCGTCACATGACCACCTTTGTATTCAGCGGCCATAACTCACTGCCGATGCTTGGGAATTGATCACAGGGCCGGACACTCCCCGGAGGAGCCCTGGCACTCACTGGAGTTTGATCCCCTAGATTAATGCAAGAGGGATTCCCGGTCTTAGCCTTTGTCTCCCACCAAACACTTAACGTCCCCCAAATTTGTATCCAGCAAAGGTTGAGTCCCACGTTTATTTGGGTAATGAATAGCTGTAATTAATGCACCTATTGATTCCCCCTCAGTGTCTCCTACAAAGGCCAGTCCGATTTCTAATTTACAGCGAGTGGGAGTGTTGTGCCAGAGGATGAGGTGAGGGGCGGCCAGAGCCGTATAGGAAAAACAATCGCACTGCCAGAATGAAAGTGTAATTGTTCAATGAATCACATTTGAATACATTCAATTAAATGTTTCAAGTCCGGGGCGTTGGGGCCGCGTGTGCGCCGTAATGTCCCGCGCCTGCTGCAATAAAAATGTAAATCCTTGGAGGACATCTGAGAGCCGATGAGGACGTTTGCCGTGAAGCATCTCGGAGCTCCGGTGTCACGCTAATAACCACAATGCAATTTTCTCCGACAAACAGGCGAGAGGGCGAATAATCCCCTGGATTATATTATACTAATCTCTGCTGTTGCTCTCTTTCTCAAACTGCTGCCGCAGCAGTGAACGGAGGATCTCAATTACCTTTCTGGTTGGAAAAAAATGAAGAAAACGTGCTGAGAATGATTTGTTTTTCAACATTGGATAAAATATTATTTCCTTTTGGAATCATAAAGGACTTTAACATTCACATGAATGTATTGTTATTATTGTTTTTTACTAAAATAATCTCAGTTGGTTTAATACATATTTGGAAATTGTGGCTATCAAATATGAGAAAGTAAGTAAGTTATAGTTATTTGTAAAGCACCTTTCTAGACCAGAGTCAGTGAAATTCTATTCTCCTTCAATCTTCCTCTTCTTTCAACATACTTCATATTGTGTCTAAACCATTGACTCTGACTCCTAGTTTCTGCACATTCACCTCTGAAACACTAGGTTTCTGATCTGGTCCTTTCTAGAAACAATGAAAACCTCAACTCTAACTCTTCTTAGGTCTCTAAACATTACATCTTGGCAGTGAAAACATCAAGAAATTTAATTTAATTTCAATTGAAATAGGGGAGGGATTCAGCCCCGATTAGCATCTGATAATAATAAGGTAAGTACTTTATTCGCAACCATCTGAATTCCTATGTTAAATTGTCTTTTTTACGCCTTAAAAACATTCATATGATTTAATAGAAGGATCATTCTACAAAATCACTGTTATCTGTTTCAGGGGTCATTTCATGAGCACCCAAAAATTAAAAGATGTGTCAGAATTTTTCCACACACTTAGATGTATTCGCTCTTTTTGCTAGTCAGACAGGATTATAATGCTTAACTTTACCAACCCCCAACATGATGGATAGAAACTGTTTGTTTTTTTTCCAAGTTTGAACTGTAATGTCATATTTGCTATCTTAGCTATTGGCTAACTTGCTAACTGCAGTCTGAGGTGAATGTTCTACCCGTTAACACATAATAAATTTGTGAATACATCCTAATAAAATCTAAATTCTGTGAATCTTCAATTAAATCATAATAACAAATATAGTAATCGTTGGCTTTATTCTAGTAGAACAAGTATTGTTTTAACCTAAATTATGACTCAAATGGAGTTAATCTTGTCTGCTATTGGGTGATCAATGTGAATTAATTTGTTTTATAAGAAATAACACCTGGTCACAATAGAGAGATCAAATTGAAAGTATTACTGCGTCAGGTGAAACTTTTTCGTACAGGTTTTATTGATCTAACATGATGAGAACAGCAGTTTTGTAGAATGACCTAAACAACCCATGAACACAGAATAATATCAGCAGCATGTAAAGCAGCTCCTGTCAATAAAAGTGTGACCTGAATTCCTCCGGACCTCCCTCGCTTCTTTTAAATGCCGTTTACATCCATCTCGTCCGGGCGCGGGTGTGTGGTTGTGCCCTGTGTAAACACCTGCTCACCTTTGCGGTGGAGCATTTGACCACAGAACAATGAACAGCCAGCTGGTTCATTTATTATTGGTTGTTGAGTTTCACCTCAAGTAGTGCGCCCCGCGTGAGTAATTACACGGAAATGAGCCTTTGACCTTTGCTGTATATTGAGGGGAAAAAAAACCTGGAGTTAACCGTAATATCCCCAATAAGTGTGTATCGATCTGTGCTGTAATTACTACTAAATACCTCGGCGGTGGTGGAGAGGGTGGGTGGCTCCGATGTTTGAACGAAGCGCGCTGGAAAACAATAAATTACAGACAACATTTAACTAATCATGTTGCAATTCATTAGATTCCTTCTTGTTTGTCAATAAATGTGATATTTAAATTAGTGTGAGGAACGATTGTGCGAGCGTAACACAGCCAGTTTGTGCGTCTCATTAATAATGGACTCGGGACTGAATGCATGTCTACTTTCACCATCAGAACAACAACGATGATGGATAATGATTCTCCCTGATTTTCCTCCAATCCACCGCGTGCCTTATTAAAGACAAAATAGGTAGAAGACTAATTACGGACGGCAAATAAGAGTGACGGCATGCTCGACTGCCAGAGCTGAGCGAGGTCTTGAAAAATGGCTCCTCTGCAATTTCAATTAATCAGTTGTATTTTGCTTAATTTTGTTTGACGTCGGAAGAGAAAATGTCCTCCGGGAGTTGTCGTCCTTTGACCGCTGCCGCTGCAGTAATTCTTCCATCAGATTGAAACAATCAAGTTTGTGTATTTGCACACACGTTGTGTTGGAAAAGTGATGCGCTTCTTGATTGTTTTTCCTTGAACCCGTGACGGAGGCGCCGACAAAACAACAACTTGAATATACTTCACTTTTCTTTTACTTATGGGGTCAAATATAATCAATTCTTTGATTTCATAGTTTTGTAATCATGTGTTTAACCCGGGCGGAGCAGACTGTAATGGTCATGGGTTGCTGATGTCTATCGAGTGTAATGGAGTAGCTTCTTCACTGTTTCTCTCTAACATGAATCAAAAGTTGCAAAGGTTTCCTTCACCAATTCAATCAATAGCTTCTGGTTCAAATTAAAACAAAATGAAAACTGCTATTAATAATGGTGTGATCGATCTTATCTTGTGTGTATCTCATATACAGGTATGTGTGCTAATCCGAAAGCACCTTCTTCAATGTATAGTGTGTTTCCCTTATTTATAAAGCTAACCACACATCGACTCTTCGTGCATGAAACTTCACAACAGGTCAAATTCTTAAAAGTAGTCAGGTTGCCTTAAAGAGCAACTAATGTGAAACTCCAACTCTCCAAGATGCAGTATGTCTCTCATCATGACATTGTTCTGAAGTTATTCCTTTATAAAGTGCTCCGCCCCAGTTCTCCCTCTCGGAAATCTTGGCGAACGAGAGGTTACGAGAGCTTCACTTTTCCTCCGGCCAGCTGAAATCACGCCCCGCTTTGTTTAAACAATAAGTCCCTTGGAGGTGGAGACTTCTGGGATTGATAGCACAATGACAAACTTCCAAGTTTCACCATTTTCATCTCCAGACGAATACTGATGAGTACAATAGAGGTTCAAGATCTATTTAAGGGACACTTAAATTAACACATTAGTTGCCATTCAGGACTCGATATTCAGAAAAATAAATTGGGAATTTTAAAAAGCTGTTTTATTGGCAGCTTACATTTGAGAGATGTGTTGCTAATGCAGGAACCGAGGAATGGGTTTAGTTTGTGATGTTTAATCCGATGTCGGTGCCAAAATGGTTGCTTAGATGATGTTTGAAACAATGTTTAAAGATTGGGAAGCATAAAGAATTTCTCAAAAATCATTAAATACATTTAATGCTTTCAATGTGGTTAATTTGTAAAAGTGTATTTTAGGTCAGTGTTATATTAAGTTTGAGTTGCTTCAGTTGTAATTGTCTTCAGGGCATTACCCTGTTGCAGATCTCTGGTTCTGATACGATTCTGTTTTTATATACATGTTGAATGTGAGTATTTTTCCAAGTGTTTAATTAACCTTTTTTTGGTAAAATGGAACCAAAATGAAGCCCCAATACGTAGTGTTCCTTTTTGTTTTTTTCACTCCATTTAGGTCGGATCAGGGACTGCACACCCCTGCAGTTGTACGAGAGGACCTGGGTTCATATCTCCAACTCCAACTCCATCTTTTGAACAAGAGTCACCCTCCCCACATCCCTTTCATTTGACCAACACATAAAGAAAGCTGTTCAGTCCTGCTTTTAGCAGCTCAAAATGATTTCAAAAATCAAACCCATGATCAATAAACCCGACCTGGAAAAACTCACCCAGACCCTCATCTTCTCCCGTTTAGATTATTGCAACTCCCTCCTCTCTGGCATCTCTCAAAAATGTCCTGCAAAATGACCTCCAACTGGTCCAAAACTCAGCTCAGCTAGACTTTTAACTGGTTTTAAGAGACGACATCACATCACCCCAGGATTAGCATCACTGCACTGGCTTCCTGTGTGTTTTAAAATTGATTAAAAAAATGTACTGATTACTTTTAAAGCTCACTGTAGTCTGGCTCCCTCTTACATCTCAGACATGCCGACCCCCTATGAGCCGGCTCGCAGTCTTAGATCCTCGGGCCCTGTTAGCTGTTCCAAAGTCCAGGCTAAAATGAAAAGGGGACACAGCCTCCTCCATCAGGACACCTCGACTTTGGAAAGGTCTGCCCGAGGAGATAAGGCTGGCTGAGTCTGTGCCTTCTTTAAAATCACTTTTAAAGACACTTTTACAGAATGGCTTTTGTGTGATGTCGCCTTTTAACCCTTAACTGGGTTCATCAATAGGCTTTTACTCTCCTTTTCAATTTTTAATCATTGTATTTATTAATATTTCCCCTGAATGGAACGTGTGTTGTTTTATCCTTTTATTACTGTGTTGTTTTAATGGTTTCTAACTGTAGTTGTTTGCGTTTATGTGAAGCACTTTGTAACTTTGGTTTAAAAAGTGCTATATAAATAAAATTATTATTATTATTATTATATTAGAAGGTATTCACGGTTATTCAGTAAAATATTTTCAATGTTGGTATGGCAAAAAGAAAATAGAAATAGAAGGATGAGAGGGCAGTGAGATAGTGAGTAGTGAAGAAAATAAGTGAGTGGAAGTGATTTTAATTGAGATTGAAGACCACTTTTTCAGTGTTATTTCACTTGAAATATTGGTTTAGTTTCAGTTCATGAATGTTTCAATATCTAAAATACCAGCTATAAACACCTGGACAAAGTAAAAAACAAAAGTAAGTAAGTAGGTAAAATAAAAGTCAGTCACTGGTTTAACTCATTTTCAGCTCTAGCTTGTAACTCAATGTGTATCCTCTGTGTCACGACCGTCAAGGAGCCGACAGTGAACACAACATCTACAACCGTAGACTTCAGTAATTACTAAACACTCTGGACACGGACATTTTTCAAGTTTGCCACACAGGTTTCTCAGTGCCGGAGGTGCTCACCTGGATTCCAGGGGCTCCTTGCTCTCCCTAACTTTGTTTTCTGTGACACAGATTAGATCTGCCACCCCATTACAGATTCATTTTCCTAATTTTTCATGTCTTCGCCGCGCCCCATCTGCACAGGGCTGATAATTGTGGGGACCAGCCCTGGTGATTAACATCAGCAGAATTAATTACGCCCGCCATTAAGGCTCCAGGTTGCACACAATGATCAAGAGAAATTAACTTTCTCTCCGGCTCCTAAATCATTTCACCTTCAAGTGGAGTGATGGCGAAGAGACAGGCCGGGAGTGCCGGACCTTCTTAACCAAACATGAGATGACCGGCGTGCACTCGCGCCGCGTCCCACCGAGGTGACGGCGGCAGACGCTGATGGGTATCAATTACTCCGCCTTATGTGGTGGGATGAGCGAGAGGTGTCCAGGGTCTGGTGACTAATGGACCTGGGCCGGATCCACCCTGCAGCTGCAGACCCGGGTGCTGACTGTGTGGCTGGCCAGGGAGCGACGGCCAGATGCTGAGGCAGCCTAACACACACACACACAAACACATACACACACATACATACAGGTATCATTCTAGTGTGGGTGGTCATGTGTCTTGGGTCATTTTAGATAACTGCTGCCATTTTCACTTTTATCATCTGGGACAAAAAAAAAATCAATTAATGTAAGACATGTATGGTTTGACCTGCAAAAAATATTCCACCTCAAACCTTGTTAATGTTAAATAAATGTATTATTATTACCCACTGTCATGTGAAACATGTAATAATCCGTATATTCGTGTAGGAATCTGTAATAATGTCAGGAATAAAATGTCTCAACTTGATATTAGAAATGATGGTTCAAGATGTTCTTGACATTTTATTAAATAAAGTAATTTAAACAGTAACAGTGTCTATTATGTGGCAATGTCTAGCCGGGGGGGTCAATTCACGCTTATGAAAAACTTACTGTGTGTATGTGTTTTTTAAGTGTGCTAACTGACCATTTTAGTTTGTCCTTATTTTTTTTAATTAAAATTAAAAATGTCTTAAATGTCTTTTTGTTAAACTTTATTTAACAATCGATACTTTTTATTTCAGTAATAGTTTAATAAGATGTACGGTGTACGGTAGTGTTTCATGTAATTGGACCCTGGGTTACCAAAATGGTAAACCTCTGCCTAGCCCATACTCAAAAAGCTAGAATCACATCATACCTTTCTGTTGTGTGGAGTCCCTCAAGGTTTTGTTTTGGGTCCTTTTATTATTTATGCTGTACTTGATTCCCTCTGGTAAAATTATCCAGAGGTTTCTTGATGTTTCTTACCACATTTTTCCTGTTGACATCCAGCTCTACTGCTCATTTGATCCAACTGAGCCCCAGAGGTTGAACAGCTTAGTCAACTGGTTACTAGAAATCAAAAAATGGCTGAAAGTGAAAAGTGAAGCTAAATGTGGACAAAACTGAAACTTTGGGTATTGCTCCTGATGATAAGGTTCCAGGGTTGAGTCAGTACTTGGGTGAATTAGGCCAGTCTGTCAAACTGAGCCTGAGAAACCTGGGTGTTGTATTTGACAAAGACTTAGTCGTCTCTAGTACAAGATTTCAGAAAACTGACCAGAAACTGTTTCTTATAACTAATAAAATATGTAAACTTTGGAAAATTTTGTCACAACATTAGTTGGATCTTATAATCTATGCGCTTATCTTCACATTTAGACTATTGTAATAGTTTATTTTTGTGTCTAAACAAGAATAAGCTGTTTTGACCCGCTCTAGTAGGAGAACTCACATTTCCCCGATCCTTAAAACTATTCACTGTCTGCCAGTTTCTTTCAGGATCAATTTTATTTGTGTGGAAGTCTCAAGCAGGCGCTTGAGACTTTTGCGTCCGCAATGGTTAAATTGATGAGGTCTATTTAAGCAAAAACGTAGATAAACAGTGTCTCTGTAAAAGCATTGACATATGTTTCAGCATGGTGTGTGAAATCAAAGTAACAATATACAAATGGACTAATTTGAGATATGATACTTTTATTAACAAAACAAAGTACAGTATCAATTATATTGTTTTAAAAATCCAACAAATTCATATTTGGTTTATCAATATTTTGGTACTTATTCTACATTGGTACTTTTCTGAGATGGAGAAATTCATTCTCTTGATTAAAAAAAAGACCAAAAAAAGCTCAGATTTATATTTAACATTAACTTAAATGACCCTCTTTCCATCTATTCACACCTAAATAAGAAAATGTGTGGCTGTTAATGTCATGGTTGGATCCATTCATTGATTGCGTTGTATCACGATGATCTAAGGATGAGACGGAGAGAGAGAAAGAAAGAGAGAGGGAGGGAGAGAGTGATGTATTTGCACGGCATGCTAATGGAACAGGACCCCTGCCCCTGCCACAGGGAGAACAGTGGTAATGTCAGGAGGAGATAAGCAAATTGCATCTGTATCATATTGACATGTCAAGGTTAAGCAAGAGTGAGCCGGCGGAGGAGTGAGAGGCAAACACTCCCCTTTCTCACCAACAATGAGGGAGAACTTTTTTTTTGTGTTGCCCGGGTAAAGAACAAGGCGAGGATTTGCCTCCCTGCTCTCGTTCAGACTGATTTGATTTAGCTCCGCAGGATCTAATTAAGCTCAGACCCAAACCTCTCTGGTGTTTCAGCAGCCATATTGTAAATGTCAGGCTTTGAGGGATTGCCACCAGCGATCAACCCCGCGCCTTTTTATGTACACACATCGCCGCCGTCTATGGATACACGCCAATAAAAAGTGACAACTGTTTTTGCATGCGGGGGCCTTGTAAATTTTAATGACAGCAAATGCAAAGCGTTGTAAAAATAAGGAGCAAAACAGTAACAATAATGCTTCTGTCACCTTAAGTTGAGTGAAAGAGGGGATTGAAACCCGAAGGTGGACCCGTCGGTTGTCGTCTCCTTTGTTTGGCTAATTAGCTTCCGCCGCTGTGCTTGGATTTACTGCATAATCCCCTGGACGAGGTGCAGTCAGCATCTTTGTGTCGGCTAAACGCACAAGAGGTGCAGGATCATCAACTCTCCGGCTCTGCCTCTCCGTGATCTAATAAGGTTAAAGAAAGCCAGTCAGCGATTACCCCCCACCACGTGGACACGCAAAAACAAGGCAAGCCAAGAACTGGCAAGTCAAGGCAAAAAAAGCTAAATTAGGACCACAGGAATAGAAAGTCCAATGAAAATGTAGAACCATTCGAGATATTCATACTACAACAGAGCAATGTTTCTTGTATCAGAGCACAATGAGGCCATTTACAATCTCCTGCCTCCATTTATCTCCTCATGAGGAGGTCTGTTTTTAAACACACCTGGTCATAAGTTGCATGCTGTATAAAAACAACACACCTTTAACTATTTCATCTGAATGATTACAACTGTAAGCACGGCCTCAAACCTGTGAAGATGAAATAGAATTCTGGCATGAAATAGCACGTAAGATTGGACAAAAATGCCCCAAATTCACAGTGAAACCAAACAAAAATAAATAAACAACAGAAGTAAAAACTGCTGAAAGATCCCCAAGCCTACGCCCAAGTCGTGATCAGAGGAGAACCAAGATTTAAATGAATATACAGGTATATCCAACATATTAATAACATTATCATTTTTAACTTGATATTCTTTCCTATTTTTAATCATATTTATCTCATCTTTCTCTGCCTTTACACAAATACAACTTTTCTCATAGAATCAATTAGACATGAGTTGAAATTAATGATTTGTTTTTTTAATTGGTTTGAAAGAAGTGGAGGAAATTTGAGATTTGATCCTTTTCTTCCAAATTCTGCGTTGTGAAATATTTATGCATAAAATACTTAAGTCATATTATTAATATTAATATGACTAGTAGGATCAATAGTTTTTGGTTCACAGCAATTCCAGTATTTAAAATTGTATTAATTAAAAAAAATAATAATAACAGAGACAATTATATCCATTTATTTTGGCTGGTTTGCTATACAAGGAAATAAAAACAAATTCTTAATTACTGAGTTTTTGACTGTGTAATAGTTTGATTGAAAAATAAAAGAAGTAAAGAACTTTTTTGTGTGTAAAATGTGTTTGTGGTATCCCTTGTGTTGTCTCTGGGTCAAGATGACCCAAAGCCCAGAAAAAAAACGTGTTTGTGGTATCCCTTGTGTTGTCTCTGGGTAAGGATGACCCGAAACCTTGAAAACAAATGTGTCTGTGGTATCCCTTGTGTTGCCTCAGGGTCAAGATGACCAAAATCCCCAAAATCAAATGTGTTTGTGGTATCTCTTGTGTTTCCCTGGGTCAAGATGACCCGAAACCTGGAAAACAAATGAGTTTGTGGTATCCCTTGTGTTGTCTCTGGGTCAAGACGACCCAAACCCCTGAAAACAAATGTGTTTGTTGTATCCCTTGTGTTGTCTCAAATAAAGCAATGGTATTGTCAAGGTTTAAATATCACCACAGAAACAATAAATAAACAAGTTAAAATAATTATTTCGAAAGTAGTGTTATAGCTTCATGGGAGTACAGTTGCACTGACCTCCTGAGGCAAACAAAAGGCCAGACCTGGCACCCGGGCGACACGCGGCAGCAGAAGAATGAGACGGTCCAGAGATCCAGTGACATTTACAGGCTTCCTCTGCTGGAAACAGGTAAGCAGAGCTAGCATCTACAAAGTGTTCCCCTTTGACTCTGGCACTCTACAAATCAGGGCTGAGAGGACAGGCCGGGACAGCGGCTCTGACACTGGCGCTCTTTAGCGCTCATGGAATGTAGCAGAAGAAGCAGACGTCTGGACTCCGTCCGACGTCAACAACTTTCCAAAAACCACTATCTCTCTCTTCTTTCCTCTGATGCCTTTTTAGCAGCGGAGCCGCTGGTGGGAGGTTGGAGCCTCCAGAATTAGTCCTGCTTGTTGCACTTATTAGATAATACTTCCTGTATTAGCGGGCCGGCAGTGATGGCCGACAGATTTACAGCTCTCTGCGGCGGGCGGCAACTAGTGTTGCGTTAACTCCGCTCATTAAATAGAGGATGTCATCACTCCGCGCCACCGCCGCATGTTACATGTCACACACATCCTCTACAGGCCCGCCAATGTCCACTCGTCCACAACATCCTCTAAATCTGTCACCTCCGCCGAGGTCTTTAACCACTTCACCTCTCGGTACATTTGGTGAACACATGTGAGGCGAACACACACACACACACACACACACACACACACACACACACACACACACACGTTTGTGTGGACGGATGTGTGTCCACATGAGGAGAGGTGTGAGACCCAACTATGTACACGGGCCAGATAAGCGGAACAGGACAAGATAAGGAAGCGTGGCTACAGCTCAGTGGAGCGAGATATTCCGATGCCTCCACTGATGCGCTCGGTGGAAAAAAAAACACATGTAAAAAATGGGATAAAACAGTCTTATTGAAGGCAACAGTACTTCCATGCGTGGTGCTCCCTCCAAAGTTGCTTCCCTGCATTACATCTCCTCCTTTCTTTTTTTTTGGAAAACTTTCAGGTCAACAGTTGTGACGTCATCCTCCTCTCCAGCTCCACAAATATCACTTTTATATGTCTTTATTAAGACGCTCTCTCTATTATCAGACGGTTGCAGGAGAGGGGTTCATTTATCTCAGAGGAACTTTTTAAATGATTTTTCAACGTTCAAGAAGGGAAAAAGAGAGTTGGCCCAACAGCGCCCTCTAAAGAGCAGCGACGGTACTTTTTCATTAGACTTCTTCATACAGTAATCCCTTATGAATATAGACACTTGTTTTTTGAAAATAAAGTTAAATATTTCTAAATGTTTCCTTCTTAAATAAACATTTAAAAAATAATTTAATGAATATAATTTAATGAATACAATTTTAAACTGCATATTTGAGTTATGTTAAGCCTGGTTTAAGATCCACTACATTTTGCCACTAATTCATCAATAATAAGTATTTAATTAATTATTTAAAATACCCAACAACAGCAGGGGAAAATGTTATGGGTTTTCTCTCTAACTGACATAAATATAAATGATTAATGATTGTCAGCATCTTAAAATAAAGTACCAAATAACACAGGTTTAATTATCCTTTGTCTATTATTATCACTGTTCTCTGATACGATAAGCGATGAAAATAATATATGTTTCATTAATTATCACCAGCTTGACCGGCTGCTTCAAAGTGATAAACGTTTGAGTCAGGAAAACATTAAAATTTACTTTATATGAAAGGTCAAATGGATAGGTCGAGGTGGCAGAAGCTCAAACGAAGCGATCCGGATTTATTCTTCTTTTTTTTTATTATTATATCTAGCTTGTAGTGTTTTTAACCAGTAACGGGAAAAATAAGTGTACTATCGTTTTAAAACAGGAATGTTCTCTTTGTAATCTTGTGTTGTTGTTGTTTTTTTTACCAGTTTTTTTATTTGATTAACAATGCCTGGCCAAGTCAGTAAATCAGGGTTAATAATATTAAGCAAAATTCTGCTATATTTGTGTCTTAATTTTGGAAAAGCTTTTTGCAGAGTGACATTGGATTTGAACTGTCTGGGAACTGAATGTGTTGATTTATTATAATTCCCAAATAACTCCGAAGAACAAGCTGCTGCACAAATTTACAACATTTATATTTTTTTGAATAAGCTTCTATTAATTAATTTAAAGTATGTATTTCCAGGTGTAACATCTTGATTTCACCGTGTACAGACTCCATCTTAATAGAATCAAACGTGTTAATGGTATTGATGGTAATTGTTTCTCTAACTGGATAAGAGGCCGTGGAGGATTTGCCTCGGCTCAGCTTTCGAAATGACCCACGCCAGCAGTGGCTATTACAGCACATTAGTCACTGACTCCAGGGAACCGGCAGGGCTCATGGTTATTCTTCTTTAAAGGGAGAATTGTCTAATTCGCAGCCCCGTGTTCATCGGTCTGCGCTGGTAACAATGCTTCAGTGTGCGTCTTCAAATATTGACACTGCAGGCACAACAGTCATAATTCACAGTGATGCAGATAGTGTTTACTGAATCCAAGCGTCGCCATTAGACACCGTGTCTGCTCTCACACCGCCATGTATTCCTCTCATCATCACCAGTGCAATCATTCTCTGTGATGGTAAAACACAGGGGAGGAAACCAGAGATGGCTTTGAAAGATGGATGCGTGTTATTGTTTGTGGGATGACAGTGTGTTTCAATCTGTGCGCTCTAATCCCAGGTAGAGCTGTTGAAGTGCTGAGTCAGTTACTGCTTCATCGATCCATCACGGTGGGTTAGTAGTGGGCAGGTGTAGTCCCAGATTCCCCGGAGACGAAGGAAACACCTGCCCTGCTCTGCTCGGGACTTCATCATCCCGCCATTCCTTTGTCTGGTTCTGCTGGGAGCTCAACGTCGGGGCAACAGAAAACTGTGAAAGCAGCACTTTTCTGCTCATTTGTTGCCCATACACAAAAATTAGGGGAGATGGTTTCCCCTCGACTCCCTGCCCCCTACCCCCCGCACCCCCCCTTCACCATAGACATGCGGGGAATAGACCGCCCATTACAGCTAGAAGCAGATCACTGACCATGTTTTCATGCATGGAATAGATGGAGGGTGGGCTATTAAAAATACAGGAACTGTTGTTAGGGGCCATCAAGAAAAACAAAAATACATTTTATTAAAATGAGCAAAATATATTAAATTATTATTATAGACAACTTAAAAAAAAAAATTTTTTTAAAGAATTCTTTTTTTTTTAATCACTTTTTTCCATTTATTATAACCACTTAAATCTTTTTTAGGAGCAATGAATAATCCCAAAAATGACAGTCCTAAAACCAAAGCCCTATAGCCCTATTTACATCTGAACTATCAGAATCAGATACTTGTATTGCCTGTGTTCACAACTCTATGTGGTGTCAGTACAGAATAAGAGAACGAAATAAGACATAAAATAAGAAATGACCTGTAAAATAATCAATGGAAAAACAAAATCAAGCACCATTTTTTTTTTAAATTTTTAAAAAATAAAAATGTTAGTTTTGACATTTGGTCTTTGACCCCATAAGGGCCACATAAATGCAGTCCAAGGGCCTTATGTGGCCCCTGGGCTACACTTTGCCTGGGCCTGGATTCAAGCAAAAGTTTTATAAAGACCTTTTATATATGCATTTGAGAAATTATTTGGTCAGTAGGTGGTGCTGTACATATTTTAAATCTGGACACTATGTCAGAAAGTTATTATTACATTCATATTTTACCTTAAGAATTGTGAGTGATTAACAATAAATGTGACAATAAAATGTGTTAATAAAAAGACGGAAAATATGGGTATATGACTTAATTTAATCGATTAATAATTCATAATTTAAAGGTCAACTAATGTACCGAATAAGTACACATGAACATTATTAAATTTAAAATTTAAAATGATAGAATACAGATTCTTTCATTTATAGATTCATTATTGCTTTTGTTGCTTCAAAATAGAACGATTCAGGGAGAGGTGGTCATGACTTTCTTCTGACTGTTTTCTTTGTAGTGCTGAAAAGATTAAATGTAAGTGTTACATAGCTAAGTGTACACTAATGTAATTTCCCAATACAGATCTATAATCCTGCTTGTAAAAACTATGCTTCGTAGAGATGTATGTCACAAGAATGGACAAAGACCCGAAGACATGTGTGTCCAGTTATACGTACAACTGACTTCGCGACCATATTTAATGATCTTATTGTCTTTATTTGTTTACATCTGGAGGTCTGTGCATGCTAAGCTAACACAGGTGCAGATCATTTGGATCTTTCTTTCTGAGCTTGCATGTAAACATGGTCACTGTTAAGCAGCTTAACCGGGTCAGACTTTGGTTTTTATTATCAGGAGCAACCGTCTTTATGATCGGCGCGGCGGACAGCGACTGCAGAAGTACATTGAGAGGAAACATGTTAGTTATTACATCTGAGAGTGCTGTGGGTGAGAGTATATGTTTCTCTTGCTGCAGGCAGTCAATTAATGCCAGAGGGAAACACAGCGCTGCTCTGTTGCTCTCGGCTCAGGAGCTGTAAATAAAGCCTTTTATTGCACCACACTATCAGCAGCTCTTCTCGCCCATCAATAGGCTGATGCATTGGACTGTTTCCTGGCATAATCACTTCTCCCCTTCCTATTTCACACTTACAGAAGGTGGCGGGTCACTATCTCTGAGTAAATAATGCTTGATGTTCATCACACAATAACAAACACAATACACAATCATAAACGAAAATATTTAAATATGAGGTCATAAGAGTCACTTTAACTGCCTCTATGTTAGTTTCTGGACATATTGTACCTGGACTTATAGGGAATTATTGAATATATAAGGAGAGCAAATAGACCATAACCTACAATAAATGGTATTTAATTGTTATATGGTATATATTTTATATATAAATATCATTATTTTGATATTTAATATAAAGCAAAATTGACCTTCAAATCAAATAAAGGTGGCCTTGTTTATATTATACAGTATATATTATTGTATTTAACTCCTATTCTTATATTCATTCTTAAGATTCTTAATCTGAATTGACAATGAATAAATACTATTCGGTTTTTAACATTAATCTAAATTAAAAGTAAATAGGGTTTTCGCAGTTAATGTATTATATATATTTGCTATATTAGCATGTTAGCTTGACTAGCATCAGAGATTTGTTAGGTGGCATTTTAGAAGGTTATCAAAAGTGACCACTGAAACTTGAGTTGACAGAAGGGTGTTAGTAAATGGTGTGGATGTGAATAATATTCTGTATATAATAATAATTAAATTGTTGTCAAAATGTAATTGAGCAAAGTATATAAATTGAGCTTTTGTTACTCCCGGGAGCTATTAGCTTAGCATGTTTGGTTAGGAGAGTAGTGATTGATGTAAGAGTCAAATGTTGGCTTTTTTCACTTATATTTTGTTTAACAAACATTTTGTTTTGTTTTTTATCCAGAGCTTTTATGTCAAGCTGCAACCTAAGCCAACAGAAAAACATGCTGGGAAGTTTCTAGTTTTCTAAGTTTTTTTCAGTTCTCACATTTTTGCTTAAGTCTTCTAATTATAAATATTCTTGTTTTAAATTCCCTAGATTTTAAACATCATAATCTATTATTTTTTCATATGTTTTTTCGCCAGTATTTGTGTAATTTCTACCCTTTAGATTCCTGTCTTTGTTGTGTTGTTCTGTCAGGCGTGCGACCCAAAAGTCCCAGTTCCTCATTCGTGACTTTTCCCAATTTATCAAATCAGACACTTGCCCAAAATGCTCTTTTCTGTCCTGTAAATTGAGGCTGATTCTATTTATATTTGGTGTGAAATACACGTAGCTTCCTCCTCTTTATAGAACAGGAAACAGATGCCAGGACTTGTTCTTGCCTGAAATTCCTCTGAGAGAAGTTGTAGTCAACACCAACGTGTGAGATTAGCTTTGTAGTTGCATGCCAAAAGGTGGTAGACAGTGACTAAATCCACTTCCATGTTTTCAGTCTCCATTTCCTCAAAGTTTCCATCTGCGTATGTCCGCCTGCCCAAATGCAAGAAGTGCACACACCTCTTCCTTAATGGAGCGATGGAGACACGTCTGCGCTTTCTCGGGGCAACAAGGTCAAGATTCGGAAAACATGGAGGTCGAGGGAACAAGGGTTTATAACGTGATGAAGGACAAATGTTTGAATGAATTTCATGATGAAATGACCAAAAAAACATTAGACTGTTTTGTTTTCTTTAATGTCTGTGTGTTATTCTTTAACCATCATAGGTTTTATGTTAAAGACTTTGCCGTTTTTTCTTCTTTTAGATATATTTTTTAATATTAGTTTATATTTTAACATTGACAATACTTCTTAAATTATATATTAATATATTTATATTAATACTTCTTGATTTAGCTACCATTTTTAGTGTAATGGAATCATTTATTATCGTGTATTTTTAACAATAAATTCATACATTTATAATAAAAATACATTAAATGTTGATATCTAAGTCCTTCCTGAGAGTTTATCTTCCCTTAAGTAATAATAATATTATAATATAAATATTTTGTTATTTTTCTTTTTTCAAAGGATATTCATATCGATGCATGACCTATTGGGATGTGTGTTCAGTGCATATTTGTTTATTAATTGTTATAAATAAATTTCAATTAAATATAAATGTTGTTCTTTCATTTTTACAAATAGTCTTCTAATAACCTCAGCTTTCATTTTTTTCTAGATTTTATCCTTTTTTTACTTTTAATATATCTTATAAAGTTTTGCCCTCGTTAACATTTTGTTCATTGTTTCCTTTGTTTGTTGGTTTGAATTCCCCTCCCTTTAGTCCCAGTATGCATTAAAGGAAATTGTATTTCCCACCCCTGGATGTAATCTTTGTCCTACAAAAACAATCAACTGCAGCGTTTCATGGTACATACTGCCATCTAGAGGTCATTGACGAAAGTCAGCCACATGTTTCTGCTATCTGAATCATTTGAGCTCATTTGTGAGAAGAAATTCCAGGAAATTGGTCTAATAAATTAATCTATCGATGCTTAGTGCTATTTTTAAAAGCCTTAGGTGGAGACATTGTTGACTCTGATCAAACATTTTGTTTAAAAAAATGAAAATAATGTTACATATAATTTGAAAAAAGACAGCATAGAACAAAGATAGTTTGCATGTCATATGTAAGCCTAGTGAAGATTTGCTGCCACTTGCTCCTCCCTCACAAAGATTTACTGTACATGAAATTTTTGCTGACATGCTGCTCTCCAGTCGCTGCTCCTCAGATATACGGCCAACCATAATTTGGAGGTGTAAAATGGGTATAAAACCTGTATTAATTATTTAATCGTGCCTCTAAGTGCTGCCTTTTAGTCCACACAGGGATGTCATCCCCCTCTATTTCAGGGGATTGCGATATCACTCATTCGTCAGGGAGAAAAATTCTAATCAAGACAGAGATTGTAAAGTCGTATGGTAAATCAGAGCCGACTTTTTTATGGCCGTCATTAAATATGAATTCTTATTCTTCTTTTTTTAGCCTCTTTGATGCAAATGAATGGCTAATTATGTCAGTTTTCTGGCAGCAGATCAGCGGTTTCCTGTGCTTCAGGACTGTCCTGGAGGATGGAACTGCCCCACACCAGAGTGAGTCAGTGGCAGGGAGGAATGTGTGATGTATCTTCATGTCAGAGGGCGGTTAGGTACCAAGACTGAGGGTCGTGATCAACAACCGGACAAACACGACGTACACAGAACATCCATCAAAGCAGCACTGTGAGAGCCAGATACTGTACAGTTTACTCACCCTTCACGGCCAGCTGTGCCCCCAAAAGTTTGGGTCTGCCTTTATATATCAAGATTACTGTGGGAAACAGATGTGCCACGATCTTATAGATCCTCAGTGTCTTGTTGCACATATAAGGGGAATTAAATGTGGTCAATGACCTATAAATGCCCCTTAAAACGTCAAGTTTAAATAATTGAGATCAACTATATATAACCAGAGTTAACGTTAAAGTAAGACTTTGAGTTTATAAAAACAACGGTTTGTGGCACCTGGGTCGGTTCCACAGGTACAGGCCATAAAAGCTAAAAGATGTTTGTCCATATTTCTTTGTTCTTACCCTGGGAACGGTTGAGATACTTCTCGAGCATCCAAAAGAGCTGATACGGGAAAAGCTAATCAGATAACTAGCCAGGACTGAACCATTAAGAGCCTATAAACCAGTAAATATGTCTTAAAATTGATCATAGAGATAACGGGAAAGCCAAACAGAGACTTTAATATTGATCTATCTGGGCTATGGTCTCCCTTTCTGGTCCTTGTTAGCAAACGTGGAGCAGAGTTCTGACAGAGAAGAACACAGTCGATGCTAAACCCTTTAAGTATTGAAGTTTCCTCTCATTGTCCACAAACATACAGGTTCATTGATCACTCTCTGAGTGTGTGTGAATGGTTGTCTAAACGAATAGCAGTCTTGATATGCAGTATTATATACAAATCTATCAAAATAATGTGCCCGTCAAACTGAAAACATTCAAATAAGTGCAGAAATTCAAGCCTTTAACATAACGTAATTTATATTTCTAGAGCACTTTTCCAGACAATACTCAATAAAATATATACTTAAAAGGTCAAGACACAACTGAGACCAGCACAAGAGTCTCAGAAAATCAATGGACTGTATATATATTTTAAGTGTGAAGTTATGTACTGTTCATTTTTAAGTGACCAAATTCTGTATTAGAGATTTGATTTAAGCTGCTCAAGTTCTTGTTTTCTTTTGATGTTTAATTGATGCAGGACTATAGATTTGGAAACTGGGTAAAGGGGATTAATAAATAAACATGATCTTGAATATTTAAAGATGAGGAAATTCGAAACATCGGGACTGACATGACTTTCAACGTCACGCAATAATGCATATTTTATCAAGATTATTAATCCATCTCCTTCGATAACACCGTTGTGTCTCTTCGCACAATTTTCCAAAATCCCTGGACCTCCATGAATCTGAATAAACTGCAGAAATCCATCTCCCGAATTTGAACTATGACTGCTCATAAATACTCATCATTAATTGTGTCAGAAAAACATTACCCTTTTTTATTGGGGCTGTATTTTCCTCAGCGACTACAATAAAATTAATGACAGGCATTGTCTGAACCATAAAGCAGTCGTATATTTGGAGATGCTGGTCAGCTTCAACAAGGCTCGCTAGCATCTGGCTCGTATATCTTACTCATTTCATGAAGCTGCATTGTCAATGTGCAAAAGCTGAAGCAAAAACAAAGCCGTGTGTGACTCAATAGATGTAATTGATAAGATATTTAAACTCCAAATGTGTTCATTTCTTATGAGAAATTGCTTCTTAATTACAATCCTCCCACAACTCTGAACAGAATAGAAGGACACTTAGAGAGCATGTTCTCCTGCCAAGGTCCATGCAATATTTTCTCAGCCCTATTCTTTCACTCTCTGGAACATTTCCAGACTTCCAGTAATAAAATACTCCCTAAATAATTACAACAGAAAAGGATTTTCCTTGTCCTAACGCAGCCTTTCAGCGAATTTATATTTCACACTTTGGGTTGCATGCATCATTTGACGTTTCTAGTTGTTCAGGCTTTTCCTTGATTTTCTGGAACTCTTGTGTTGTTCTCAGTATTATCTTGACCTTTAAAGTATATACTTTTTTGAGTATTGTTTTGATTGTTTAAGCGCTTTGTGACCCTGGTCTGGAAAAGCGCTATATAAATAAATATTACTTACTTACTTACTTACAAAAGTGTGTAATAATATGTTTATCCTTTTTTTAAATATTTGTCAACGTCTCCTAATGTAAATTTAAAAAACGTATTTTATTTAAATGTTTGGGTAAATAATTTAAAAAGAAAAAATGTTTGTTTTTCTACGACGTTTCTTTTTATATTATACAAGTGCAAGTATGGCTTGTGGGCAACTAAAGAATCGAAAGGGCTTGTTCTGATTGACCAGAAGGTGGCGCTAAATGTCCATTTGTCTTTATCTTAAATGGTTGTGAACCACAATTCAACTGACTTTTAGACTCGTTTCGCCGTTTAAGGTGGCCAGCAAGTGTTTGCAGTTCTGTGGGGGTAATCTGTGCTTTACAAACTTAAACACTCGTTTAGTCATTACTGCATTCATGCTTAATAATCATACATTATTTATTATCATTCTAGGGAGGTTTATTTTGGGCGTGTTGTATATCGTCTTCAGAGTTCCACCTTGAGATTTTAGTCGACACTTCCACCACGCCCAAGTGCTCTCTTTATCTAAACTGCTGCTCCATTTTTTTTTACTTACAAAACCTTTAAAAAAAAAGACAAATCTGATTACGTTTTTAAATAATATATTAGCCATAGTACTTGAGTTTTGTCAATTTAGCCAACTTAGATAAAGCTATTTTTATATACAAAATAAATAAATAAAGATAAAATGATTCAATGAATTGATATCTTCATTGAATCATTTGATCTTTTTATTTTTTTTATTTTACTAGTCTTAAATTTGGCAGTGCATATGTGAATCGAGTAATACAAATATTAGGTCTACTTTCTTCTGACCGTTTTAGATTTAATTCTCAATATATTTAATTGAACTCAAAGCTCTCGTTTTTATAAGGGGTAAAACAGTTCTTTGATTGACGGGTAGGTGGCGGTAGATGCCCAATACTATCCATCTTAAGTCTTAAGAAAATAAATGCTTTTTAAAAATTCGTTTCGTTAATTATATTTGTCTTCTAGTCGATAATCCGGCAGTTCTGTCCAAACGGTAAACTCGGGCGGAGGATTATATAAACCCGAGGGCTCCACGACTCACCGAACCGGTTTTAACATGTCACGTGACCATTACGCCTCGTCGACAGTCAGCTGCAAAATGGAGGTAAGTTGTACTAAAACGATTAAACCTTCGGTAATAAACGTGTTTAAAAAAAAACATTCGGATCGAACGGCAACGTGGCGTGTTGTTTTCATTTTTGTTGGAAGTTTTTTTGTTGTTGTTGAGGATTTAGTCGTGTGGCGTCGAACTGCGTTTTCTTCCGTGCGCACATCCTGGTTAGCAGCTAACGGCTAATCTGGAGCCAAACGGCTCTTGATGAACTGCACAGATAAAGCCGAGCAACACTGCAATGCTATTTAGATATTTAACGTTGCATGCATGTTTATCATGCATATTTATTGTGGGATTTAACTTAACGTTTTGTTCCAATGTATTTCACTTAGCCGCCCAAGCTAACGCTAACTGCAGTCAAATGGCTACGTCTGCTGCTAACATCCACGTAAACATGTCCAACAGCCCAGACGAATTATTTCACGCAGTTATCAGGTTAAAAGTGGTGTTGTAATTTATAGTTTCGCGGTAAAGAAAATATGGGCGTGGTGCTCTTTAATGTCGACTCATTTTTCAGGTGCATTAACACACTTTGTTGTTTTCAGCGCGACTCAGAGGAGCGAGAGATCAGGGAACCCGAGCAGCAGAGGAAGCTCTTCATCGGGGGCCTGAGCTTTGAAACGACAGAGGAAAGTTTGAGGGCCCATTTTGAGAAATGGGGGACACTCGTAGACTGCGTGGTGAGTATTGTCTATCTGCAGTATATGGAAACACATTACTCAAGGGATCCATGATTGCACAAACAAGTTATTTACAAAAGATGAATAAATGGAATGAAGGAAATGAATAACTATACATTAGATTTGCTATACCTGGCTGAAAAAACTTTACACACACCCATACATCTAAGAAAGTATCATGGTTCTGTTTTTTGATTGGACATTTAATGTTTTATCTTATTTTGTCCACTACAACAGGTCCTATGATGTGTTTACAAAACACTGGCAATAAAACTGTCAGATTCTGAAACTAATTCCGCCGCCTGCGTTGAACCAGTTTTTTTTTTTGTTCATTTGTGTGCAGTCCGGGCTTATATTTGCAAATATTCTACTGCTGAAGACTGCAGGAATTTGATGATTAACATTTTTTTAATTGTTTTTGTGGTTGTTTCTATTAAGTATTTTGTAGTAAAATAGTTGTATTGTTGGCGATCATGGTTTGTTATGCCCCCCAGCAGGAACATATTTATTTGCTTTCCCTTTTTTTTCATTATTTAGAAAACGGTTTCCAATGTCACATTCCGCTTTAGAGACTAGGATATTAAGTCTAAGTTTCAACAAAAGGCTTCTTGCAAAACCGGTTTGGGTCACATGCCATAGTGTAATCGTGACCTTAACCGTTTTTTCTTTGAGTACTAATGTGTTGCCCATGTAAACCTACATTTATTTGCTCATCTTTAGGTAATGAGGGATCCAATTGGAAAGCGGTCCAGAGGGTTTGGTTTTGTCACCTACTCCTCAGTTAAGGAGGTTGATGAAGCAATGAAAGAGAGGCCTCATAAAGTTGATGGACGTGTGGTGGAACCAAAGAGGGCTGTGTCCAGAGAGGTAAAGACGGCGACACAAGGTCAACTCTTTGTAATGTTGCTTCTGTGCTCATTGTTTTTCCTCATCTCAGGAGTCTAACAAACCAGGTGCCCACCTGACGGTGAAGAAGATCTTTGTGGGCGGCATAAAGGAGGACACAGAGGAGTACCACATCAGAGAATACTTTGAACGATATGGAAACATTGAGTCCATCGAGATAATGATGGAACGTGCCACGTCGAAAAAAAGGGGCTTCTGCTTTGTGACCTTCGACGATCATGACACCGTTGACAAGATTGTTGGTATGTGGAAGTTTCAAACAAAACATGCCAGGCTCATTTCCTTTTGTATTGTTATAAAAATAATTTATTTCCTCGTAGCGCAAAAATACCACACCATCAACCACCACAACTGTGAGGTCAGGAAAGCCCTCTCCAAACAGGAAATGAACTCCATGTCCAGTAATAGGGGTGAGATATTGGCTTCCCTTTGTGTACAAGTTCTCGTCTCTGAACTGTGGTCTTGCTAAAGGGAGAAGTGGAGGACCTGGAAACTACATGGGCAAAGGAGGCGGAGGCTTCAATAGAGGTTAGACTACTATAGTTAAGTTAATCTGTCTGAACCCATGTCCAAAAGAGGCACCTCTTTATGTTCTTTTGTGTTAGTTTGATTAATTGCTGATCCTGCTGTCTTGTATCTAATCCGGGCAAACCGGTTTCTCCATCTGGGAGTGGCCCTGTAAGAATTTCCCTGGGTGTCATTAGTGATAATGACTGTAAATACTTTTGCCTACATGTATGTTTATCCTTTTTCCTATTCCTTGTCGCCCAGGTGGATACAATGGAGGACGTGGTGGTTACGACGACTATGACAATGGTGAGGGGAAACAAAAAATCTTATATTAAGAGGAATCTACAAAAGCGATAGCATAAATTTTGCTGGTTGTATAACTTTCATTTATTTCCTTTCATCGGTGAAGGTGGCAACTATGGCGGTGGCGGATATGGAGGAAGCCGAGGCGGAGGAGGCTATGGTGGTGGTGGTGGTAGCAGTGGGGGGGGCGGCGGTGGCGGCTCCGGATATGGAAACCAGGGAGGAGGATACGGTGGTAACTGCAACGGCGGCTATGGTGGAAATGATCGAGGTGAATATTGTCTAAAATTGAATTAGTGCTGCTGTAGTCTGTTTATTGTTAATGGTTTAATAATTATTTTTAAACTATTGGTTATTGTGGGTCTTGTAAGGTAGTTCATGTAGATGCAAATACTGCTAAGTGCTGTGCAATATTTAAGAATCCATGCTCTGTCTATAGTGACAAATGCTCATTGTGTAGCACTAGATACCGTGCTAGTCAAACAAATGAGCTTTTGTTTTTTAATTGGTCGATTTTAGCCTTAAATGTATGTGAACAATTCCAATCATTTAACAAATCCTGGTATTGCCAGGATACGGAGGAGGTGGAAACTATAATGACTTTGGAAACTACGGCGGTCAGCAGTCCAATTATGGGCCAATGAGGGGAAACAACTATGGCCGTAACTCCAGTCCATATGGCGGTACGAGTTGACATTCTTTAAAAAAACGACAACATATTTTGAACTTTTTATTGATTATTGGGGTCATGTCAGGTGGTGGCTACGGATCTGGAGGAGGAGGTGGCGGCAACGGCGGCGGCGGTGGTGGCGGCGGCTACAACTCCCGGCGCTATTGATAATTTTCGGTGAGTAGCATTCCTTCTCGCAAAACCGTCATGACACAGTTGAGCGAGCCCATGACAGTGCAGAATAACTATTTGTTCTATCCTGTATCATTCAACAGGCTTCAGTCTTAGGAGAGGCGAGGAGGTGAGCAAAGGAGTTGTCAGGAAAGCTGCAGGTTACTTTGAGGCAGTCATCTGAAAGCATTAGAAGAATTCAGAATTAACTGCAGCTCAGTCGGAGAAGGTTCTGGAAGAGGACACGAGATGAGTGCAGATGAAACCTTTTTTTCGAATTGTGCTAGATGTCCCCTCTCGCAGCAACTCCCCTATTTGCGTGTGTGTATGATGATGTCATCCTCCAGAAAACCTTTTTTATTATTTTAATCGTAAAGGCAGTTTACAACATGATTATGGTGGCTCACTGGGGTTGCTTTCATTTTCGTCAATTCTTTTGTCTTTTAAACATGTTTTTTTTCCTCCTTTTTTGTAAATTCTCGCCGACGCAGGAGTTCTTCAAAGTAGCACGATTGAAATTTTCTAAACGTTATTATGTTTGTGAAGCACAGTCCTGTAAATCATCCGTAGTGCTAGTGTTAAACTGTCTGGATGTCAAACCAAAAGATCTCCATGTCATTACTCTAGCTTGTTCAGAGATTCTCATTGGTAGAAAGTTTGAATAAAGTTTGCAGTAAAGAAACAAGGTTCAGTGAATCATTGGCTCAGTCAACATGTTTGTGCTGTATCTGTCTGTACCACGATGAACCAAGGAAGTGTTAGGTTTGGAGGGTCCACACCGCAGCATAATATCAGCCGCCAGAACCAGCAGCTGGGTCGTCAGCACCGCTAGTGTGGAGGATTGACTTTCAGACAGGACGACTCCAGCTCCAGCACAGTGGACCGCCAGTCAGCACAGTGGACCAGTCAGCATTGTGACAGAGAAGGCAGAAGTCAACGCCACTGGAGGAAGCTTGCAGTGTCGAGCCTGGTAGTGAGCCATTATCACACTTCCAGCAGATGGAGCTAGCGAAGAAAGTCTAGTTCCCGAAGAGTCAGAGAGACTGTTTACCCAAAGTCGTAGACGCCAAGCATTTGAGGTTTTGACTATTTACAAAGACTGGCTTTGAGGACAGGAGCAGGTAAGAGTAACCACTTTGCTTGATTTGCAGATGTGGTGAGAGGCTTTCTCCTCTTGGTGAAACTGTAAAGACCTGATAACATGGAAGGTACTGGATGGGTAAGCTTTTGTTTTATTGTTTTCCAAATCAAGGTTCTTTTTTTTTTTTTTTCTTTTTTTTACCATGCAGTCACTACGTTTCTTGTGACGCTCTCCTGGCAGTCTGTTGAAATACCGAGTGTTGCTTTTACAAAATCGCTATTAACCCGCATCATCACTGATGTATCGTGACCACGAGATGCAACAAAACTGTTGGCAGACTTCACTCAACATGGGTGTGTGGGGAAGGTTATGAAAAAAGGCTTCCAATGATCACAAATAAGATCAGGTAGTGGAGTTGCACAAGTTTAAAAATATATTGACAATGGACGAAGTGGTGGTGACTTCTGTCACATTGACTGTCAGCCATCAGTTATATTTTAAATGATCCAAAAAAGTTTTTAGTTGTCTAAATTTATTTGGCATGATTTAAAAGGCTCCAGGGTCACAAACCACTTAAACAATCTAAATATACAGCTAAAATACATGCGTTAAAAGGCCAAGGTGCATAAGATAAATACGGGAGTCCCAGAAAACCTGGGGAAAGCCTTCATAAATAAAAATATCTTAAGATCTTTCTTGAAGGAGTCAGTAGATCCAAAAACACAGAGAGGAAGATTGTTCCAAAGCTTAGGAGCAACAGTCTGGAAGGATTTCTCTCCTCTGGTCCTGAACCGTGTGCGAGGAACCATCAGTAGATTCTGATCCAAAGACCTAAGAATCCGAGCTGGAGTGTAAGGCTGGATCACTGATGTAAGGAGGAGCCTGACCATCAATAGCTCTGAACAGAGGAACCAGAATTTTAATCAGGGGGAAATGCGAGTTCTTCTACTAGAGCAGGTCAGATTTAATTTAAATTATTGATTTAAAAAAAAAAACTGCCTTCACTGTAATGTACCTTTTTTGCACCACGGACAGTTTTCTTTACCGACCTTCAGTTAAAAACGATAGAAATGAATCGTGTATAAGGTTGTTTCACCAGTTAACAATTCTTACTTCATAGCCTTGACATGTCAAGGGTCAAATCTTAATGCAACAGTATTTCAGAGAAAATGCCATTTTCTCTAAATATAATTCATATCGGTCTGCAATAATGGAGGGAAAGAAAAAACAATTTCTGTTCCGTCTGTCCTGGACCTGGGATTGGGGACCACAACTGTAGTAGACTCGGGCAGAGAAACTAATACACAAACTCTTTCCTTGCCTACTTATTCTAAGCACAAGAATGAAAACTTCTTTTCAGTAAGCCGATTAATCTCAAGACGCCTCTTTGTGATCCTCCATTTTCTAGATTGTCCTTCAGTTAAAAACTGTCCTTTTCATGTCTTCACTTCCAACATGTGTTCCCGCCCTGTGTCATGTGACCGGTCTGTCCTGTCATTTGTGTAAATTTACCTTGTAAGCACTAACGGTTTATAACCCTTCCATGGCTGATCGCTAATCATACTGATCCGGTAAAAAACAAACATCTTTCCATTCATAGATGGATGTGGTGACTAATTCTGATAAATATTTATTTTATCGTTAACTTGCACACTTAAGATGTCATTATTAACAAACTTTTTTTTTCTTTTTTTAACGCTACTATTTAACCCGTTAAGTATTGTGAAATCAGTCTGTCTACATCTTAATGGGGTTTAAGAGTTGTATAAAAATGGATAACTGCCTAATAGATGATCAAAGTCCACCAGGAGTGTTTTCTGTCTTTAATTTGGTACTTAACAGGAGCCAGTTACATTAATCCACTTTAAATTTGTGTAGGGATTAGTTTTTAGTTGGGGGTTTTTTGAGTTACGATCGCTGCCCCCTACAGGTAGAACTTTTCTTTTTTTTTAAGTAAAATTCATTGATTTAATGTAATGGAATCGATTAAAATAATTTTGAAAATTCTTTATTCCCCGTTTGTTTAACATGTTTTCAACCCATTTACCGATCTCTGCAGTTCACACCATCTATAAATGGTTTTTTTTTTTAACATTTTAAAGGGAATCTTTAAAAAGAAATAATAGCTTTCTTTCTGTTCTTTCTGTCCCCAATTTCACTTTTCACTAAACAAAACTAAGGAAATGCTCTTTTTTTTGTGAGTAACTACCAAATTATTGTATTTCAGGTGTGACTGTAAAATGTGTCGTTTTTAATAAAGTTACTATTTCTTCAACTTGCGTGTCTTTTCTGCTCTGAATGTTGCTCATTAATAAATCTCAACACTGTCCTTCACTGGCGCCTCAACACACACACTGTCAAGCTCAGGCACGCTGATCAAAGGTTGTGTTTGTGTGTGAAAGTGCATTCGGAGCAAATGGCTTTGTTTTTCAAAAGTATGCTCTTCCAGCGGATCATTGTGTTGACGTCACGCATTGGTTCACACTATCCAGGCCAACAATCCTTCTTTGTTGTGTAACACAAATACACTGGGTGTGAGTCCTTTTCGACTCTGCTTTCGAAGTATTAAAAGATTTAGGTTGAGACTTGTGAAATATTGAAAGTTGGCCAACGATATTATCCCGCAGTAAACTAGCGCAGGTCGACATGTGTTAAGTTATGTAACCTTTTGCTTTACCGTCCATCTGGCATCCATTCGTCAACTACACACCAGGCAACATCAATGTTCTCACAAAAGCAGCCGACCATGTGGAGCTATACGAAGAGTTTATTATAAAGAAAAGATAAAAAATAAAGCAAATCATTGGTTATAAAACAAGAATAATGGCTGAAAGAATCAGTGCAAAGGGAATATATATACACACACACACTTATGTACAAACATGAAAAGTTTTAGCTGTCTTTGAGGGAAGTATTTACAATAAACAATCTAAAAGGAGTAAAAAAGAGAAATATAAAAACATTCAAGAGGAATAAGCCACGTCTATACAATGATCTCGCTGGTTTAAAGAAGCTGCAGTACTAGTTATAGTCAGTGTTGCGCAAGTTACTTCAAAATGTAATGCAATATTTAAAAAGTAATTGATTGTAGTAGTTGGCCCTGAAAATAATCTGAATTGTAAGAAAGCTCTTTACACAAAAGACAAAAATACTTCAATTTATAATAATGCAAGAGCATAGCAAAATAATATAAAATGTTCAACTAAAATGTAGATTAAATAAGTAATAAACATTTTTTAAATGTATATGGTGGTTAGAAGTAACAATCTCTTTGTATCGCTTATTTTTGGCAGCCAACTGAAGAAAAACAAATGTGCATCTCTAGTCAATGTCTTTCGATAAAATCAAAGCGCTTCTGGTTGTTTTTTCAAAATAAAAGACGGCTGATGTTGAATCTCCTGTGATAATTCTTGCGAATATTGTAAACACTTTAATACAATCAATTTGAAATGCGTAAAATAAAACAAGATTTTATATTTCGAAATGTCTTCTACTGCATTATTTTTGGAACGTGACTTGCCAACACTGGAAGTGGGAACAGTGATCTCGCTGGTTTAACGAAGGCGCAGAACTACTTATTGCATAGAGTTACTGGGTGTCAAACTCAATCACAACAGGAGGCCAAACATGAAATGAATGTATCAATAGAAGCATCAACTTCCTCTTTCATTTTTGATGCTAGATTTTTCTGGTTCTGGAAACAAATTCAAACTCTTTGGTTTTACCGTTTCCTATCTTAGTTTAAAACGAGTAGTTCCCAAACTTCCTTTGTCACTCCTCCCGTAGATAATTATTTTTTAAATTATATTTTTAAACAACAAAAATGGAATTTTCTTGTAATTTTTGTTTTACACAAAAACTGTAAAGTAACAAATCAACTGTGCTGCGTTCAAAGACACCTGGCAGATGTCTTCTTGTTCTTCATTTCACCATTTTGGGAACTACTAGCTTAAAACCTATGTTTTTAGTGTTGAATTTCAGCTATTAACCTTTAATGCCACAACACGTGATCTTGTGAGCTGTAGCCTTGAGTTCGACACCTTGTAAAGCGTTACATCGCGTGCGAGGGATTGTCTTTGCTCTTGACAAAAGTCTTTTTCGTGCGCGGGACCAGGAAGATGCTGCCGTCAGACGACTGCTGCAGGGAGTATTCAGAGGGCGAGTACGTGTTCCCCTTCTCGTCGCGCAGCATGCTGAAGACCTCCAGGTACAGGCAGTTGAGCTGCTGCTTCATCTTCTTCATGTCGCTCATGTTCTGGCTCTTCTCGTCCCTCAGACGCTCGCGCTCGTCCTTCAGGGAGTCCAGTTCGCCCTCCAGACCCACGATGTTCTCCATCTTGCGCTTGCGGCAGTTCTGGGCGGCCACTTTGTTCTTGCCGCGGCGCCGGATGTCCCGGACCAGCGCCAGCTGGGACTCGTTGAGCTGGTGCTTGGACATCATCTCGTTGAACTCCTCCACCGGTCGGTTGATGATCATGTCGACCGTGAAGGGGATTTTGAGGGCCTTGGCCTTCTGCTCGTCTCGAGTGAGACGCACGTCGGAGCGCTTCCTGCGTTTGTCTTTGGCGTAGGGCGTGTCTCCGTGTCCGCCGTCCTCCGCCAGCTCCGTCTTGTACTGCTTGAAACTCTGCTCCTGCTGCAACTCTTCTTCGCTTATCGGTCCGCAGACCGGGACGGCTTTTTGGAAACACTCCGGCTTGAAATTCAGCGAGAACATCTCGGAGTAGTCGGACTCCGCGCTGCCGGGGTTCAGGTCCATCTCCTCCATGTCGGAATCGCTGAAACCGAAGGAGCCGTCTCCGTATTTCTCGGGCGAGCCGGCGTTGTTGGAGGAGAATCCCGAGTCAGATTCTAGCCTCTCCGGGGTCAGGCTGTTATCGCCTTTCTCGAACGGATCTCCGGGGGAAAGGCTGTAGAGATCCGCCGGAGCGAAGAGTTGCGTGTTCGGCACCATGTGGTCCTTTCCTTCGAGCTCTACGGGATCGCGGTTGTCCTTCAGTGCGGCCTCGGGGTAGAACATGTCGCAGAAGCCGTCGGCGACGAAATTTAACTCTGGGTGGGCGGGTTTCACGAGGTCGTCCGGTGTGGCGGCCATGTTGGGGACGAACGTTTTTGTAAAGCCGGCGGCAGCGAAGTTCATGGCGTTTGTTTCCCCGACCGGGTAGAAGGGGTAGCTCTGGCTCTGGGGGGCGTCCGGGGGGGTCTGGAGAGCGAACGCCGTCGCCTCGAGCGTGTCCTGCATTTGCATGTTGAGACATTGCTGGAGAGAAAGATACAAGTCGGTTTATTAGAGCCTCGCCCTGATTCATAAGCCGGCTATCAAGTGATCACCGCTCCCTCAGTGTGCGAGAGGTCTCCTCATTATACTCCACGCATGAAATCTTGATGTGGTGGAATGAGGCGTGGGCAGAGGGCGAAATACAACAATGTGAAAACGTTTTTCTCTTTTACCTGGAGCTCAGGGAGGGACAGAAGCTCCACCCAGGCGAACTCGATGTCAGAGGTCATCCTCTCGGCGGGTGCGGGTAAAGGGACCGGAGGCAGAGGAGGGAGCTCTGCTGGGGTCATGATGGCGTTGCTGCTACTCGGTTCTGTGGAGTCCTGGAGGAGAAGTTTTAGTTAACAACTTGTTATACATTCTATAGATAATAGGGTTGTATCAGAATCACATCGATTTCCAAAAAAACTTTTGGCTTTCAAACCATGTTTTATTATTGTCATAGTTCTAATAAATTGTATTTTAAAGTCGTATATTTTCATTTTTATTTACAATCAACATGCTCACAGCGTTTGTTCATTTTACTACTTTAACGAAAACAACGGCCTCTTGATGGCAGCAGTAATTAAACAATTAAATCCTGTGAGATCACGACGATGACTCAGGACGAGAGGATACATTCGACTTCAACGGGTTTTATAATTGATTTCTTTTACATATTTTGGTTTCAAAACAAATGGAAACAGTTACCAAGTACTCATACAATACTACAAATATCTCCTTGTTGCTACAGTATCACGATATATAGTAAGTAAGTAAGTAAGTAATTTTTATTTATATAGCGCTTTTCCAGACCAGGGTCACAAAGCGCTTAAACAATCAAAACAATATTCAATGAAGTAAATACTTTAAAGCTCAAGATAAAACTGATAACATAGTATTGTTGTATAGCCAGTTTCTTGCCAATACACCTAATGTCTAGGAAGCAGTTATTGCAACGCTACACATTACTGGAAAGTTTTACACTTTCATAAACTTCCTTTCCTAATCCGAAACAATCGTTCTCGAGATACAAAGAAATTCCAACTCTTGACACACATGCAGGTGAACCTGCTGTGGCAAAGGTTTCTGGATAAGATAAACCGCGGAGCTTGTTCTGCTCGGATTGTCAACAAAAGCCTGAAATAGTTTTACCTTAGTCTCTTCTACTTGAAACGTTTCCGCCAGAAGCTGCAGACATTCGTCGAACAGCATCACGTCCGCTCTCTCCACATTCTGCAGGACGGTCGGAGGTACGTCGTCAGATACGCCATATTTTTGAGTCATGCAAAACAATGGGCACACCTGTCCACCTACACCATGGCTGGTATCCCGGCAACGGGGCCGCGGCTGATTGGCGAACGTACCTGTGAAGCCTCTAGAGGTGTGGTGGCCGTCTGCAGCAGGGCCCCGGGTGCGTGGCGGGGTATGTACTCCCCCGTCTCCTCGTCGAGCTGGAGCTGTGCCAGGAGGGCTTTCTCCTGCTCCCGGAGGAGGTGCAGCCGCTTCTCCTTCTCCAGCTCCTGCTGCCGCTGCAGCTCGTACTCCTTCTGGCGGTGGTTGTAGTCGAAGACCTCGCGTCTCGCGCCCAGATCTATGTCCTGCTTCCACAGTATGTCGATCAAGTCCATGTCCTGGAAGGAGAGCGGGTAAGTCGGGGCTTTAGTGAGCTGGTGTTTTGTTTTTTTCCGCCGCTGCCACACCTTCCTGCTCACAATGTGCTAACTGACAATACTGCTGGCATTAAGGCCCGGGAATGAATAATGGATGCTCTTCTCTTTTTCATTTTGGCTGTGAGGAGCAGATACTTTGTCCATTGAATTACACAGAGGTGTCGGAGAACTTCGCTCCCTCTGTATAAGTTACACCTTGACAACAATCCAATCAACAGCCCTCATCTATTTCAGATCATGGGCTACGTCCCCAGAACACACAGATTTCCTCCCACGCTCTAAATAATGCATTCTGGTTCATTTAAAACTAATTTAGGTGAAAGTCACCCCCCCCCACACACTTTTGTAAAACTGAAAGCAATTATACTTAACCCCCGTGTCATCTCTGGGTCATGTGACCCATAGGCCCGAAAACAAATGTGTGTATGGTATCCCTTGTGTTGTCTCTGGATCAAGGTGAACGACCTCCACCACTGCATTTGTATTTATGGAAGCCAGGGAGGTCATTCACCCTGACCTGAGATAACAAAAGGGTTAATAAAAGTTAATGATTTGGACTGAAGCCTTGAATGAAAGGTTTTATTGACTAATATTTGTGTTTCTGTCTCTTCCTTTATTTATTCTTTTAATTATAGTAAGTAAGTAAGTAAGTGATTTTTATTTATAAAGCACTTTTCCAGACCAGGGTCACAAAGCGCTTAAACAATCAAAACAATATTCAATAATGTATATACTTTAAAGGGCAAGATAAAACTGATAACACAACAGGAGTTCCAGAAAATCAAGGAAAAGCCTGAACAAATACTATCTTTAATGCATATTGATTTGGGGGAAGTATATGTTGTTTTCAGCATTTTAAAATAAACGTATTGTCTATTGTTCATGTCCCCCCCACTCATTAGAAGTCCCATGATGCACGTCAACAGCTGACACTCTAGGTAACACTTGGGCTTAGGGAACAGCTACAGTATATAATCCAATAATTAACTATTAATCCGTGTATTAGCAGTATGTTAGCAATTGAAAGATCATTATTAAGCACTGGTCTAGCATACACTACATTCTGGCACTGTAGGCTTAGTCATAGTTAATCGTAATTGTCGATCATTAACAGTGATAAAGAAAGTAATTAGATGATAAGTGTTTGTTACCTAACCATAAGTTCAACCAAGAACAAATAACGGTTGAGGTCAAATTTGTTTTGGGGATTAAACAGTTTGAGAAAATGATCATTGTTTGTAGACTTTACTCACTTGAGAGTAGTTTAAAGAAGAGCGGCTGGTTTAATTAGAAATTCCAACCGGGTGAGAAAGTTTAGTGAATCTAATACCAGTGGAAGGTGAATAAACACACATGTTTTTGTCTGTTGTCATTCGTGTTGCTTCTTGAGATATGCTGGAGTACTTCCTGGTGTTGCTGGCGATGTAATAAGAATGGAAAAGAATTGGACCAAGCAGGAAACCGTTTTTCTTTGAGCAAACATGGGTGAAATACAGTTAAATGCCACTGTCCAAAAAGGTCTGTTTGCACTGCATTAGCATCACCTGAAATAATTTCCATAAATTTGGACAAATCAATTTTACTATACCCCACATCTTTGGGTAGACTAAATAAATCGTAATAGTACTGAAGTAATAGTTTGAGTTTAGTTTTTGCATTGGCTCCACAATTGGGGCGTCAAACCTAATCACAACGCACACGACTCAGGACCAGAGGAGAGAAATCTTTTCAGGCTTTTGCTCCTAAGCTTTGGAACGATCTTCCTCTCTCTTTGCGCTTGATGGAGTCTACTGACTCCTTTAAGAAACATCTTAAGACGTTTCTATTTGTTCAGGCTTTTCCTTGATTTTCTGGAACTCCTTTGTTGTTCTCAGTATTATCTTGATCTTTAAAGTGGATATACTTTTTTGAGTATTGTTTTGTTTGTTTAAGCGCTTTGTGACCCTGGTCTGGAAAAGCGCTATATAAATAAATATTACTTACTTACTTACTTACTTACAAGCCAACGTGTTAACCACCATCTGGTATTACATGAACAGCCTCTATTTTTACATGAGACTTGAAAGATGTGACTTCAATTATTTCAGGGTAATTTTACCATGTATTTTCTATAATAGTTCTTGGTTTCCAATAATGTTTGCTTGCAAAGAACTGGTGAAAGTTTCTTAATTTTGGGCTAACTTTATAGTATATAGTATATATTTTAATGATGAGTTTATTAAGGCTGTGTTTCATTAACTCGAGCTTATACGTTTTTGCTAACAAAGCTATTATCATTACCAAAACAAGTGAACTAGGAAACTTTCCAACTCTTTTAAATGAAACTGAAGAGCAACACCAAAATCGTATTGCTAACCCGTTTCTAACCAATCCAGAAAAATGTCTTGAAAATCAATTAACAACTTTTTAAGCTCTCTATTTACGGATTACCTAAATGACCAAAAAACTTCTTGGCAGAGGTAATTATTGCCACACATGACTTTATCACTATTTTTATAGCTTTTTAATTTTCCTTTCGATTCATATAATGGTATTTCAACAATAAATTAGGTTGTGAAATGGAGACGGCCCCGTTCAGGGGCCTCCGAGTTCAGTTTCCATACTATGTCGTCTGGTAAATGACTTACGACTGATGAGGAACATTCCCTCACAAGACAACTCATTATTTAGCTCCAGATTAAACATTTACATATTAAACCAAGAGCTGCATCTGACCGGACATAAACTGACCCCTTTTAAAAACATGAAGGATCTGCTGGTTTATGAGAAAGTCTTTGAGCATCTGGGCCCTTCAGAGGGAGGGTGGGGGGGGGGGGCGTGTAAACACACAACGACTTTGAATCAATCACATGTTGAAACCAGAAGAGCTTGAAACAATGAAGAGGATGTGAAAGAAGAACAATCAACTTCTTCTCTGTGGCGACAACATATGCTGTTGACACATCAAAATAAGAACCCACTAACCCTCTTTGCACCAGCGTTGCATCAGAGGCCACCGAAGGATTACTAGTTCTATAAATCACGTCCTCAGTGGGAGATTTGAGAACACAACCAGACATTATGGCTGCTGCGGGAATGAGGAAGTGCCCTAAAATGTCTGAACGCACTTGCTGAGGTCATCAATGTTTTTCCATAACTGACCGAAAACACATTTCGGACTCTTCCTCGGACCGGCTCACCTGACCAATCATGTGACCCGGTTCAGTGACGACACATTTCTGAATGAAGTAAGTTCAACAGCAGAGGAACATGACCTTTAAAATCAATTCAGTGATTGGTTCTGCCCTCACCAGCCCGGTATATAAAACATTTTACATCGTCTATATATCCCCAATAAAATTCATTGTTTGGTTTCACCTCTAAAATCACATTATTTTAAGATAAAACATGTAATAGCTAAGGAGGAATTTGGTAAGAAGGTTCTGGAACTCCTAACTCAGCAGAAGAGCCTGTGAAGAATGAATGTTAGGAACACTTAATAAGTATGTAATAAATTAGTTTTGTTTTACAGATCATGTCACAGACATTGTAAAGTCTATACCTGATGTTTGAATACTATGATATAAATATATATCTAAATATTTAGTTGTTAATTCCTCTACTAAGAATCATTGCTGTGGTATCTTCTTCCAGGTTAGTAGCAAGGATGATGAAACCCGGTGTAACCAAGAAGCACTCGAACACAACTTCAGTTTTTTTTCTGTTTAAAATGTGTCTATATATTGAAACCAACTAACAAAGTATTTGTTGTGTGCCTTTAACCCGCATCAGATATGGGATCACATGCTTAGAGACGGTTATGAAAACCAAATAACACGTTTACGTAACTTGTCACGCTATAACAAATGGCGTGTGTATTGAAGTTAGTCAATTCTAAATAAAAACAAAAATATATTTTTATATCGCTGGTAACAAACGTCACAGGTTTATTTCAATCGACCATTATAAAAATCGTAATAACAGCCAAAATGTGTATTTTACTTTGTTTAAACACAACATACAAGAGGAAGGTAAGTAAAAAACATTTAATTAAACTGAGGGAAAATCTATGTAACGTTGAAACGTCACTGAACATGCTGTATTTACCTGTTGACATGGATGGTTCACCTCCATGTCCATCATCATGGAGCCCGGTGCGTCGGAAAGATGTCTCCTTGATAAAAAAACGTTTTTAATCTTCGATCACACAATAATCCGGTGCCGATAATCGCGGTGTCGTTGTTGCCGAATTGTAGGAAATATTACTTCCTCCTATGATCCTGTGAACATTGTGGGAAGTTGTGGCCCTGCCCACTCTGCTGCTGCTGTGCCGGGATCGTCCCCCTCGCGCCGGCCTATGAGGCGTTCACGGCCGTGCATGCGTGTGAAGGTCCGGCTGGAAAATTACTGCAAACTTTTTAAGATTTTGGTTTAATTCTAGAGGCACTCAACGTATTCATAGCACTTAAAAAGATGTGGAAATAAAAAAGTTCTTTTTTTAGGTTGTATCAACCACGTGATCTTCATCGCCGTCGCAAATTGAGTTTTAATAGCTTCATGGCGCCCCCTGCTGGTGCCTGCGCTCAACTTTAAGGCCATGGCTAAACCCTCAAAAACCCTTTTTTTTAATAAATTAATATAAATTAAAATTAATTATATAAATATTATATTATAGGAATTATATTATATTATATTATATTATATTATATTATATTATATTATATTATATTATATTATATTATATTATATTATATTATATTATATTATATATATTTATTATTGATGCTCTTAGAGGACATTTCTGTTTAGGATAAAAGTAGTGCACATAAATACCAAGATTTGTAATAGTTATTATTAGAATGAATCCTTTCAAGCTAGAAGAGGAGTCTGTTTATCGTAATCGGAAAACTTTATTGTCAGCGTTGTAAACGCCACACTTGATATTCTTGTGTTGGCATTACAGAATATGAAAACAAAATTATAGGAATTAAATTAAATCATTAAATAATAAAACATTTGATCAAAATTAAGAATAATATATTATTTAAAGAAAAAAAATCGCACATAATTTTTTTTATAGCCATTAAAACAAAATAAAATACATAACATTTAATTGTACAATATTCATGATCTGGACAGCAGACGAAGAAGGAGTTCTTGAACCAGGATTTTTATTTTCCTATCGATCTCAATCTCCTGCTGGACGGAAGACGTTGGTGAGAGGGTTCAGCTGCGATCTTCCCTGCACACCTCGATGTCCTGGTGACGTACAGTTGCTGCAGAGATGGAAGAGGGAAGACAATCACCTTCTCAGCAGAATGGAAACCCCGCAGTCTCTTATTGTCTGTAGCTGTAGTAGCAGAGCACCAGACGGTGATGGGGGAGGTGATGCTGGACTCCACATTATTGTAAAACTGCATCAGCATCATTCTTGGAAGTTAGAATTGCTAAACTGACGCAGGAAGTACATCTGCATATGAGCCTTTTTAACCATGTGACTGGTGTTCTTATCTAACTTTAGATCTCCAGTGAAAATTGTAACCAGCTGAGAGATAAACTACATAATGTCAACCAAAGAGAGGCTGACGATGACAGCGCTGAGCGCTGAGCTTCAGGTTTTTCCCACTGCACCAGGTCACCAGTCGACCCATCTCTATTCTATGGATGGACTTGTGTCCATCTGAGATAAGTCCGATCTGAGAGGTGTCGCCAGCAAACTTGAGGAGTTTGACAGATGGATGACTTGATGTGCAGCTGTTGGTGTACAGGGAGAATAGCAGGGGGGAGAGAACCAAGCCTTGAGGGGTACCGGTGATGATGGTCTGAGAGCCCGTGAGATGTTTCCCCAGCTTAACTTCTTGCTTTCTGTCTGATGGGAAGTTGATGATCCATCTGTTCAGACATTTGGGCCCATCCAGCCGGGAGAGTTTGTCCTGCAGGATGCCGGGGATGACTGTGTTGAACACTGAAGAAGAGTACACTTACAGGATATTGGCGTAGTCCAAGTTCCGAGCATCGTTCAAAAATATCTGCCTCATCTTGAAGGCCTGTCTGTGACTAATGCATACAGTAAACTGGTCCCTGTTGATAAAAAAAAGGTTGGTGACCCCAGTGCTGAATAGTACAAGAACACACCAAGATAACTATTTAACTGCACCTCTTGTTATTTATGTAAATATGAATGTGTATATATTATATAGCGCAGATTTATCTTTTATTCTATTTAGATTTTCTTTCTCGTTTTTATTTCTGGGTGTTTTTATTTCTCTTGCTGTTGTTAAACCGAATTTCCCCTCGCGGGACTAATAAAGGTTTTCTGATTCCGATTCTGATTATTCTGACACAAAACTGTCAGATGTTATGTGAATTGCGATGATGCAGATCTGCATTTGTGTATATTTTAGCCCCAACCAGCTTCACATAGTCCAGATATCTAGGTAGTAGATTCTAAAAAACAACATAAATTATTGGTTCAAGGAATTGACCGTAACATAGCAGGACTACTAAAGCTATAAGTAAGTAAGTAAGTAATTTGTATTTATATAACGCTTTTCTAGACCAAGGTCACCACTATTTTATGACCGAAGCAAAGATTCTGCTCCACTAGTCAAGTGAGCTTAACTAAACCTTGTATGGATGATTTTTTTTAGATTTCCTGTTTGGAATATACTCGTCGTCAATACTACTTTATACCTTGAACAGCTGTCTCTCTCATACAACTTCTGTTAGCACTCTACGAACCTCAAACTCTGGCTTTTGAAAAGAACCTCATTTCACAATTTGTAAAAACAGAGCATCACATTTAAATCAATATTTGAATAAAAACACCCCTGAAAGACACCACAGTTTTTTTCAGTATTTACAAGTTATCAAAATTATAGCAACTGTCAGCAACAAATTGAGAAACCACTATGGAATGAAAAATGACGTAACATATTTTGTCAGTCACATGATAGTTGATTTATTTTTGTGAGTTGATTATAGGCTGGGTTTTATAAAGCCAAGTTTTTCTGGTGTTTAAATTGTTTAGCACTGGACGTTAGCAGCGGGGAAAAGAAAAAGAACACAACCAAAATCAAATCACTTTACCTGTGTCTAGCCAAGAATCTAATTAATCATTAAAGAGTCACAACAAAAAAGGTAGATTGTGTCTCTAAGGAGTGTGTGTTTTACCAGCTGGAGTAAGGTAAGGTAAGGTAAAACTTTATTAAAGGTAGATCTTAAAAAATGATCGATAGAATAAAACATGGCGTAATTCCTCTATTCTCTTAGTTGCAGTTATTCATGTCTTTTCTCTATGGGAGTGGTTTCCCCTTTATGAGATTTGTTAAACTGCCACGCTCACCAAGCATCGCAGACAGCAGCTTTAAAGTTCGGCTCGAGATAACTGCCAGCTGGTGAAACCATAAAAATATAGCTGTTTTCTCCAAATTGCTTTTGTTTGCTGCGAGACACGCTGCAGATGAATTATATGTTTACCATGTGTCTGAAACTCGTCCTTGTATGATTGACTGTTAGTGTAAAGTGTTATTGTGCTTTCTCCATATTTGGCATTTTGGAAAGTGGTAACGCTGTTGCGAAAACTGTTGGTCCACTTTTTATTATAGGATTGTCTACAGAGGCAGCTAACATCTGGAACGACTGGAATCATTGGACATAAAAATAATCCATGTGAAGTTTTTTCCTAATGTCACTTTTCCAAAAAATGAAGTGTATCCATGAAATAAAACCTTATAATGGATGAAGATGATTCCAAAGGCGGGTGAATGGCAAGCCAGCAGGATGAGGACATGTTGCAGATCCTACCCCATGTGAAGAAGAGTCTTCTATTGTGTGGACGATATGAGCCAAAAAGTTAAGGATCTGCACTTGCAGATAAACAAGATCGCTGATACAGGTCTAATGTTAGTGGAAAGTCAAAATGGGGGATAGGAAAGGCGGAATAGTAGTTCTAGCTTGTGTCAAATAATTAAAAAAAAAACAAGAGCTATTATCTCGGTCGGTTTGATTCTTTTTTTTGATGAATATTCTCTCTCTGTGCATCATATATTGCACCTTGTGGTTAATACTAGTTTTGTTGCGACAATTTGCATTACATAGCTCTTCTATGATGACTTTACTTGATGTCTAATAAAACTAATTTTCATTTAATCTTTCATAATTACCTCATATCGCTTGTTCTTAATACTTCCTGATATACTGCTTATACCTTTTAATAACACATTTACTTGAAAAAGACAGCTTTAGGAAGCAACTTTCTCTTAATAATCAAGAAAAAGTCACTTCTCATGCTGAGCACAGTGGAAGGTCGTTGACCGAGAAGCTTCTGAAGCGAGTCACGCAGACACAATACCAGCGAGAGTATTCTCCTGAAGAAATGTACTGGACTTATCTTCTGGTGTGAAATGTGTTTCTAATATTCCTGTGAATGTTCATGTGTGCGCTGAGATGACGCATGAGATATGGAACGACTACAGAGAAATACGACTGTGGAGTTTTATTTGGCTGCATTATTGAACATACGTTTAATAAAATTTAGAGGAAGAAAATAACATTAATTATGAAACCACAGGATCAGAATGTTTACCACACGCAGTCAGTCGAGAACAACATTTTCCTCTTTCTTCTTTTCATGTCTTTATTCGCATCCATTAACCACTTCTTTCATCTCCAATATTTTGGGTCTGGAACAGTTTCTCCTCTGATCTGGTCCTTTCTATTCACTACCAATAAAAACTTGAAAACTATATTTCATCACAGTGGTCTCCACCTGCCCAGCCTGTCTGAACTCTCTACTTCAACTTCTATCTAACTTTTGTTCTTCTTTGGAAATGGGTCACATCATTGTTTCAATTTCAAGGAAGTGATGTGACTACTCATATGAGTCTTTTGAAAGTAGGAAGGTTGACAAGTTAACTTTAAAGAAGTTAAAAATGACTGATGTTCATATAGAGCAAAGATCAGTTTAATATAACTGGATTGACATTTGAAAAGACAATCACTCATCTAAAGTCTATGATATTTTGTTATTATTTTTGATAAGTTTTAAATGAATTATTGTGAGGAGATCTACAATGAAACCACCTAAACATAGACCAGCTTCTATGAGTTTCGCATTTTCCAACTTGACCTATGTTACAAATAAAAATGACTTACTTACTTAAGAGAGTGTGTCTTACATTTAAAAAATAAAAACATTTTATATTTGTTTTATAACTGATTACATTTGAGTCACATAATTATGAAACGTGTTTTTTGAATAAAGTTTGATGGATTTAAATTAAATTTAAAATGTCTCGAATGGGTTTTTTTTCTAATCAAAATATTTTTCTTAAAATTAACCATTGCATATTGTAGAACATTAAAGAATATTGGTTAGATTGAATTATTTTGTGCCAATGCTGAAGTTTTAAACACCACCTTACACTAACCTTTTCTAGCGACATCACTCAAACCCTTGTCTCAAGTAGGCCAGTTCCAACATAATTGAATGATTTATTTGCTCTTTCTAGTACTTATATAGGCTCATTCACTTCACCATATACTGTATCACCCCGAAACACATGGTAGAAACTGTTATAATAATCTTTCTTTTCACTTGTAATGCTAAGTTAAGGACATTTTCAACGGGATGCTATATTAGCTAGCTTAGCTAGTTTCTTTGCTAGCCTAGTTAGCACTGCTAGCTTCAGTGAAATGTCCCCATTTACCACAATGAACCATTTTCTATATTTTTTTTCAGTTAAGATTGTAATAATAGTCTGTAAATGTAAATCTTCAGTTAAATAAGAAACCTTTATTCCTAAAATATAATTGGTTATCTGCTTTAGACTCATTCACTTCACCATATATCATCCCCAAAACACATGATAGAAACTGTTATAATCTTTTTTTTTCACTTGTAATTCTAAGTTAAGGACATTTTTAATGGAATGCTATATTAGCTAGCTTAGCTAGTTTCTGAGCTAGCCTAGTTAGCAGTGCTAGCTTCAGTGAGGGGACATTTACCACAATGAACCATTTTCTATATATTTTTTCATTTAAGATTGTAATAATTATTCTGTAAATGTAAATCTTCAGTTAAATAACAAACCTTCATTCCTAAAATAGAATTGGTTATCTGCTTTAGACTCATTCCCTTCACCATATATCACCCCGAAACACATGATAGAAACTGTTATAATAATTTTTCTTTTACTTGTAATGCTAAATTAAGGACTTTTTTAACGGAATGCTATATTTGCTAACTTTGCTATTTAATTGCTAGCCTAGTTAGCAGTGAGGGAACATTTACCACAATGTACCATTTTCTATATTTGTTTACGTTTAAGATTGAAATATGTATTCTATAAATGTAAATCTCCAGTTAAATAACAAACCTATATTTCTAATATGTAATTAGTTATATGCTTTATGTCTTAAAAATAGTCAATCCTGTCTGTTAAGTGGTATGAAATGTGAATTAATAAGTTTTACGATAAACACCACCTTGTTCTTAATAAAAATGATAATATTTATAGTAATGTATGCTATAAAGTCTTTCCAAAAATGCAAAGTGGACATTGCACTGATTTCTTAGGATGACCTACATTTTACTTTATGTTAAAAAAGTATATATTTATGTTAAAAAAAACGTTTATGGCTACAGTTTTTTTTTTTTTTTATGTGTAATGATTGAATGTCTCAAGAGTAATAACACATATTTAGCCAGGATTGGTAATGATACGTTCTTTAAATAAAAAAGCGTACCAACAATACTTCATTAGTAAAAAAAAAAGTTGTCTAAAGTTCAGTGAAGTTTATTAAAGGTGGGTCTCAAGTCTCGCGTGATTAAGAATCTTTGGGAAGAATGTCCGTCTAATAGGAGCGTCTGTGTGCAGCTCTGTCACCTATCTGCAAAGAAGCTCGCACTGACGTGCAGCTGACTGTGCCACTGCGTGAAATTACTCCCAAAAAAAGACCTTTCCCCCCCCCCCCCCCCCCCTCACCCCTCCCTCACTCCCTCACTCCCTCTCTCTCCAGGCGCGCTCATGTACACGCGTTCACGTTTGGCAGCTCCACGTCGACATTCTTCCAGCTGCTTATAGTCAACTGCACAGGACCGGAGGAAGAAACGGTGGAACGGCTGAAGCTCGCTGACGATGAAGCGGGGGCTGCACGTCCACACATGGACATCCACCGCAGCGAGGACCTGCTGGTGCAGCCAGGATCTGTCATCGGCCTGCTACGTCCTCTGATCGCCTTCTGCATTTTTTTTTTGCATTTTTATGATCCAGGCTGGTTTGGCCTGCGTGTTGGATCGCAGCTGGTCCATGAAGTCTACCTCTCAGGTACAGTGTGACCTGCAGTTCTGGGTCAGTATCGCACTATTCCAATCTATTCCAACAGTGTTAGTTAAAAGTGTCACTATTATTCTTTTGGTGTTTGTCAAGTTGTAGCTCAACAGGTAGAGAAGGTGTCACAATGGAGCAATTTTTTTCTGTTAAGTTTAGACTTTGAGTTGCTAATATTGACAAACAGATGTTACGGTTAAAAGTTATTCTTGTAACTTCAGCCACACAGCTGCCACTTCTTCATTAAAAAAAAAAAAGTTTGTTTAAAGATCCCATCTGGACTCATTTGCGTGTCTCATTCTAGGCCTGTTCTATTTATTCTTTCAATTAGCACGGTGACATTTTAGTGTGAAGGAATTCATTTCCAGATTCCCTGTTGTGTTTTTGCTTCTTTTTTTTTCGCAGGAAAAAAGAAAGTGGCGACTGGAAAAGGCACAAGGACCTATGAGGTGGCAATGTGGCTTTCCAAATAAAGTTCTGTGATACACTCAGACTCTAAATGCTCGCAGTCAGTGCATTACAGAACTTTGTTTTGGAGGCTGATACTGAACCAGATGGAGAATAAATATTCAACCAACTTTTATTTTCAGCTGATGATCCTTTTTTTTATTTGAAATAAAGTTTCACCGTTTCAAACCCTTTTTAAAGTTTTAATGTGTTTTACTTGTGGTTTATATATGACGGAATACTTCCACAGAGTATGTCTGTGTGCCATATGGAAGCAGTAGTCTGACAGGTCAGGTGACTCGTGGAGCAGAAAAGTAAACAGGGAAGTCGGTTTGTTTGAGGTTACATCTTCAGTCATTAATAGCAGTTGAATATCACTATTTGAGACTGATATTTCAGAGTTAAGCATTGGTGGAGAGGAGAAAAAGTTCTGTATGTATCGTATAGCTTTTATAATAATCCATGTAGCAAATGATCTTCACGAGTCTTTGGGTGTAAAAGTTGACTTTCTTGCATTACAACAATCGCCCCCTGGGTACATCCAGTAATTCTAGTAGGGAGACAGAATTCTTTCACTGTTCCCATGCAAGGCAGTAAATTTCAGGTCTAGTGATGGCAGTCAATAGAGCATGAAACCACCAGCATGCTACATGGCACTTTGGGAAATGAGTACAGGTGGAGTCAGGTGACATTCGATTCAATCCTCAAAAACTTTTGTTCATCATAGATAAGTCGGCTATGAAATTGTCTAGTAAACGTTAAAATATCTTGATGATCTTAAATGGCCAAAGGTGCTTCTGAGGTTCAGATGAGTCCTTCCTGACATGAAGGTCCCAATTATGGGGGAATTGATCATTATCATTAAAACTATACCTAGATGATTAGGAAAACAATGACACAATTCGGATCATAGATAAAACACACTTATTAGTACTTTAATTTTAATACATATATATATATATGTTTTATGTGCAGTTGATTACATTTTCCTTCTGTGAAACTGGTGCTTTTTGTGTTTGGTCCATTTCATCAGCTCTCAAAAATGTGTATTGTCAAAATGTATTTAAAATGATGAACAATTTTAATTCCAGACTTGTGAAAGACATAAAGCGTGTTTTAATGTCCATTTCGTGCATTAAGGGTTGTTAAAAATGAATAAATAAATAAATAATCTACTGAGCACTACATATACAAGTGTGTATAGATAAAACAATTAAAAATAACTTCAAGGTTAGTTTGTACGCTTTAATTGTTTTTCAGCTGTGAATTTATGCACAAAAGGTATATTGAATAACGAAACAATCGATAAGCCTTAGTCTCATGATTGTGGCTAAGCCTGGAGGTCCACCTTCATATCTGGACTTCTGTTATCCAAGAGATAAGAGGGAAAGCCACAGCTCCTGCATGTTATTTAAGTTTGCTCTGGGTATCTTGTGAGGATATCACATTCCTTATGTTGAACTTCCCAGTCTGTTTTCTTCCCATAGTCCCAAAAACCAGGATATTTGGTTACTCTATATTGTCTATAGGTGTGTCTGTATCTGCCCTGCGATGGACCTGCCCGAGGTGTCCCCTGCGTCACGCCCTTGGTAGCTTGAAAAAAATGGGGACTGTGCAGTGGGAAATGAATGAATGAAACCATACTTCAGTGTTTTTTTTAGGTAATCCCAGGAAATTTAAATTTGATACGTTCAATGTAGATCATAAAGTCGGACATTTGTTGTTTCCTATATAATTATTTAATATGTTTTACTTAAGAAAAACTACAGAAGTTAATTTAATTTGTTTTATATATAAACATGTGTTTAAGATATTTTAATTATAATTTTACGAATGTCTGGTGGTCAATTTCCCATAGACAATCGTTTTTTTTCGAGGTGCATGAACGCAGCACTCTCTCCCGACACTGACCTCTGACTCGTGGTTCCGCTCCCTCCTCCTCCCTCCTCCTCCCTGCACATTGCACAAACACGGAAGCAGCATGGCGTCCGGCGGCGACAGCAGCAACGGCGGAGAGCTCCCTGACAGGGAGAGAATCGCGGGGCAAAGACTAGGAATCACTACCGGCCATGTACCGAGGACGGGCGAGGATGACCCCGCCGTCGCTGCGGTGGAGTGCAAAGCCCAGGGGAGCCACCCGCAGACGACCAAGGAGCAGAAGACGGTGCCCAGGAGGAGGTAGGAGGCAGGGATGGAGCAACAGTGAACCGTCTGTCTGGTCCTCTTCACAACAGCAGCATTGTTGCAGCTAACTTACTCCGCCTGACCCGTGGAGACGGAACGTACAAGTAAAAGATGGGGACACAGTTAGCCTGCTAGCTAACGTCACTTAGCTACCGGAGTAGCATTTGTATTTTAAGTGGGCGCGGCTACTTTCACTCCAGCACAAATGTCAACTTTAACTTTTAAAAATGAAGTCAAACATCAGTTTTCATCTTAGTAGTGATATTTTCAGAAGGAAAAGACGAGTTTGCGTAAAGCTCGCAAAAGTTCCATAAGCTCAGTTAGCTTGGTAGCTGCTGATAAAGTGATATTCAACGTTGAATAAACATGTTTAATGTAGAGTCTGTTTTTATGCAAACGTTCTAAAAATAACTGCGACACCTTTGGCAAATATGTAAAAGAATACAAAGCGTTCAGTGAGTTATATTTCTGCCGGAAGTTTCGTTTTTTTTTTTCTTCCCCCGAGTTGATCCGGTTGGCTGAGAAAAGTGGTGGTCTGACTTCCAACCTATGAGCTCTTCCACTCGGTGAGCGCCAACCTCCAGCTCTCTGTGCTGACATCTAGTGCGGATACCAGCTAAAAATATGATTGAACAAGATCAGAGAGTTCCAAAAGCACCTTGATCCCAAGGTCGCTGCAACCTTTGCAGAAGTTTGAAACTTTTCCGAGAAATGGCTTGAATTGACTTGACGGGAAACCAGCTGTGTTACAACTTCCTGGTGCAGATAAAACTGCCTAGTCTAGTTTCAAACACAAAAAATGCTTATTTTTTTCCGTTAAAGGGGTTATGATCTTCTCCAGAGTACTTGAAGTGTTGAATACTAAAAATAAACACATTATTGAGTTAATATTTCAAACAAAGACTTCATTATGTATTGTTAGACGTTAATTTCCCCTCCTCTGGTGCAACAGGTTGGGGCAAAAAATCCAGATTTGCTGGTGATGTAACTATAAAGGTATGGGTTAAACATCTGCCAAAACTCTGAGTTAGTTACACACCTCCTTCTTTTATCATCCTTGTTTATTACTAACTCATCTGCTCAACATTTCTTCCACCTGTCAGTGCAGTTTTTCTGTAAATCTGTTAGATATTGTGTAAGCTATGACTGTAGACGTGTACTCTTGATTTTTTTTATAAGCTCCTCTGCTCCCTTGTTGTTGTTTTTTTACTCTGTACAGTTATTAGCCAATTCATATTTTTATGCTTTCTGATTCTGGAGCCTTCATTGGTACATCTTAACAAATGGAAACGTAAGAATAATACCGTTAAGTGTAACCTTTCTTAGGCGTATGACATATTAAAAGCCTGGTTTGGTTACAATCCTTAAATATTCTTCAATAACAAAATAAAATGTGCACTTGTTAAATCAAATCAGTGGCGACAGGTTCATTACAACAGTGTTAGTGTGTTATCAATCTAACCATGTTACTTTTCTTTACGTTCTTTGATTCGATTTTGTAGATGTTTTTGTTTCCAATTTTTGGTGCTCTTCAGTAATTTATAGAAAATAAAGTGATTTATTAGACTTAAAATAAAAGGGTTGAAAGTTCATATTTTGGCTTTTCTTAGGAAGAGCATCTGTTACTATCTGCAAAGTGACAGCCTTTCTTAAAACTATTTTATGCTAATCTGTGTGTTGTCTCATAACAAGAGACAGTCAAGGAATGTTGTTTTGATAAAAGGGTAAGTACGTAGCATGGATAGTTCCAACTTCCATATGTCATATGATACCCCTTTTCACTGCCTTGCTAAAAATGTTGTAGTAACAGTTTTGCTTGCATTTTGAGGAACACAGATTTATTGCATAAAAACTGTATTTTATATGTAAAACAAAAGAATGGACATTACATAAAATCTTATTTGAGATTCAAGATAGCTTTCGGAAGGGAAACCTCACACTCCATATGTATGAAAAACCTCAAAAGTTCCATTAATATTTGTCTCACAGTTTGTTTCCATTTAGTCTCGATAAAGTTAATTCGGTTTGCTTATGGGGAAAAAAAGACCTTCATTCCCCCAGAATGACCTTTAAATGAGTCTCAGCAAATCAAAAGCATAAACTCAACTTTCCTGTGTACATTTTTACGTATTTTCCCCACGTCCAAAAACAAATAAAGAAGTGTTTGTCTTTCTATGCTCTAAAAATACTGGAGGAGATCCAGGGTTCCCCCCAGCTTTTTTCCAAAGTAGCTGCAAAATCCCACAACCTTGTTAAGTTGAAGAAAAAATGTTGAATGGCTTGATTTTATTTGCTCTAATAGCAAGTTTTTAAGCAGAAGTCTATTCTGACTGACACAACTGTTGGTACATAAAACTCCAGATTAATAAATAAAGCAGAACATTTTTTTAACTATGTGGATCACACGATGAAGAATTGGCAGACGACTCGAGTCATATGTTACTGGTTAACTGTAAAATCTCTTCTTTATAACCTGTAAACTATATTATCGTGGGAGATGAGTGAGGGAGTCAGGTCACTGTCAGGACTATTGTTCTCTGTGTAAACAGACAATTGCCGCTCACATGTGTAGCAGAGTAATTGCATAGTAACGCTCTTCTGAGGATTTCCACACATTCTTTGAATCTTAAACACAGACTTATTCTGAAAATGTCTGCTCGTGCACAGGGTGTGTCCTAAGAAGCCCTTCTTTCATGAACTGTATCTGTTTTTAACTGATGATATTTTGTCCTCCACAGACAGGAGGTCATGAAATGGAACGGCTGGGGTTACAGTGATTCAAAATTCGTCTATAACAAAAAGGGCCAGGCGGAGTTTACTGGTCAAAGGTATGATATCATTTATCTGGCAGACTCATCCAGATCTTAATTTAAGAAAGTTCATTGATCATTTGTTCATCTTAAACTGAGCTGACGCCTCTACACTCATCAGTGTGGTGCTACTGCCACCCAGTGGTTGAAATATAAAACGACAACCACATCACACTCTTAAGACATTTACTTTTTATTTACTTGGATTTTAATTTGAAGTGTGGTTACCATTTTAACATACCTACAGCAGCTTCTGCTTACACAATCTTGAATGAGAAACCTGTGCCGCATACTTCAACTAGAGACAGCTGAATAAGTGTCACTTTCTTCTCAACATTAATTGCAGCAAAAGGCTTTTTATTTGTGCTTACGTGTTCCTTTTGCCGTGGGTGGTAATGGTGTAGCTTTACATTTTAATATTCAGGTTGGTAAGAGCAGCACAAGTTTGGGTGCTTCATTAAAACTCTTGTGATACATTTTTAAATGAATTGAAAATTGGTTGAATCTTATCACCATTCAAACACTAATTTCTATGCTATAAAAATACAATTTCATCAATATTATTTTACTCACCAGTATCTGCCCATATTCAAGTTTACATATGTTCTCTAAAAGAGAGATGGAAACCTAACAAAGTTAAAGTTGAGCAAGGAAACTGCTGAATCTCTGAGAATGAGACCTGGACCCATGTTGATAGTTATAGACGAAAACATTTTCTTAGAATCCAATGTCGGTCTTACTTTAAATACACCAATAATTGCATTACACAAGGACTCTGCTGTCTTTTCTTTAATTAACCTTCAGTCTTTATAGGCTGTGATATGTATAAGCTTTGAAGGTAATCTGGATTTTACGTTTAATAATAATTTACATTTTTATGGATCTTTATAGCTCTTGGGGGCCACAAAAAAATGCCCAGGTGGCTGCCCAGGTTTGGCCCCCAGGCCTCAAGTTTGACAAATATTGCTTAGCAGCTGTTTTCTGAGTAAAAACGTGTGTAAGAAAACACGACGAAGGTCACATTTTGAAACATGACAAAGACATAACTCGATTCATTTGAAAATGAAAATAACAAACAATGCAATAAATGAATTAGGAAATATCTTTAATAATTTAGAAAATATGATAAATGCCATCTAGAAGGACAATGTTGCAGTTGGTCAAGTTACATTCATTATTATGTGTATCTTATTTGCTTCTTCCGTGCTGATTTCTGTACATGTCTAAAACGCTTAGTTTCAAACACCTTATATAATAATGAATAATTCGAATAATATTCTGTCTTTCTTTCTTCTGTTCTTTCTTTAACCAGGTACAAGCTGAGCGGGTTGATCATTCCTGGTCTGAAAGACTGGATGGAGGGCACGTTTGGAACCAGTCTTCAACACAAAACTCCAGCAATGGTGACTCTCCTCTCCCATCCAATTGTCACTGGTGGGGAAGTAACAACGGTTTGTTCTGTTTCAGCCTTTACTGAATAGCAACGCTGTGCAGCCTCCAAACATAAACAAGGCCTTTGTAGACGATCTTAAATGCACAGGCATCCCCTTGTCTCTGGATGCAGAGGATCGGGTATATCGTGGCTACGGTGTGTGTTCTTGGAAAATCTTTACTATTAATTTCTTTCCGAACTGTCTGATCCACAACCTGTCCTTTTAGGCCACTGCTTACACGAGATCTTCGCCCTACGAGAAGGGAAAATTGGACGCGTTCCAGACATGGTGTTGTGGCCAAGTGAGTGAACTATGTCACGTCATTTCCTGCATCTCCCATCACTTTGCTTATCTAGATGGTACACATGGGAAATATAAATATATATGAGTGGACGAGGATTTCATTCATTAACAAAACTCAAAACGTTTGGAGACGTCCTTTTGTGTAATGTGTCTTCTGTGTTGTCTTGGATAAAGCAGGAGCTATGTGTGATCTATACATGCGGCAGCAGCACTTAAGTCTGGTTAAAGACACGCGTGTGGCTGTAAAACCCCATAACACACACCCCTCACACACACACACATTCAGGCAGTTTTAATGCCTGATCCTGAATTAAAAGCAGCCACAGATGGAAGAATTGAATATGCAGAATTATGCAATGTTATTGTGAAATCATTTTTGAGAATGAAAACAAAACGTGTCCTGTGATGGCCTCTAATTTTATAAATGATCCTCTTTGTCTTTGTAGACTGTCATGATGATGTAGTGAAGATTGTGGAGCTGGCTTGCAAACACAATGTTTGTATAATACCATACGGCGGTGAGTAATGGAATATCGTTCTATACAATTCCTCCGGGAGCGCTACACGGAAGGGTATTTTCTGTAGTTGAAAAAAAAAAGAATTATGCTGTTCCACCCGCTGGTTTTATTTCAATCCTATTAACATTTGTATTCTCTTTTGGATGATTAAAAACATCTAAAACTAGAACTTGTTGGTGTTAATGTCGTCATTGATCCACAGAAGCAGAAAGTGTAGAACGAAGAGTAACGAAGCAAATCTCTTGTTTTATTGAATCATCATCCAGGAGGGACGAGCGTCTCCAGCGCTCTGGAGTGTCCTCCGGAGGAAACTCGCTCCATCGTGTCTCTGGATACCTCACAGATGGTAGGTAAACATGTGTGTTGGAGAGAGCTGCTCGTCTTGAAATGGTTAGAAAACACAGGAAAGGCTTTCGTCAACATACATTTGTAGTTGTTCCATTTATTCCCATTTAAATAATAAGAACTTTTTCTTTTTCTATTTTCTTCATCTAATACATGGTTCTGTGGTAACATTTGTAAATGTGTTATATTTCAATTTCATGCAATATTTTTTCCCCATTCCTTTGTCTTTCTATCTCCTTCATTTCCATGTTCTCTTTCCTTCTCTCTGCATATTTATGTTCTTTTAACTTGCATCTTCCTTTTTATTCATTTTTTCTCATTCCATTCTTTCCTTGTTCCTTTTTTAACTTCATTAACATTTTTTTTCTTTAATAATTGTCCATTTGTCACTTATTCTTTTGCCACCTTTCTTTCTTTAGTTAGTTTCTTTACTTAAATTCCTTTTTTTCTTTACTTCGATCCCAATCTTCATTCATCTTTCTTCTCATGTCTTTCTTTGTTCTTTCTTTTTATACTGTTTTTTTTATGTTCTTCTGTCTCACTTCACTTTTCTTAATTTTTTCATCTTTAGTTTTTCATCCTTTTTTCCCTTTTCCTTGTTTCCTTTTTTATCTTCCCTCTTTTCCCTTTTAATTTTTATATTCATTTCTGTCATCTTCTCCTTCAGTCATTGGGTCATCAGAATCTTCTACTTTAACCTCTCTTCATCATCCTCCCCAGTCACTTCCATTTTCTTCAAGGCCTCACACACTCTTTACAAAATGATTTTATTATCTTGAAAGTAGCATTCCAATACTTAAATGGACATTATAAATCTTGACGAAGCTAAACTGTAGATTTCTGTCATATTTGCTGTACATTGACAAATTTACAACACCTCAGTGCGAGGTGCATTTCTCACAGTAAATTTTAAGGAATTGGTTTCTAGTACAGCCCTCATATGAATTACTAAAGGTGGAGTGTGCAATGGGACTAGATATGATGATACTTTGGTACCCGCCATTAATCATCCGGCAAATTCAGGCCACTTACAGTGAGCATATGTCCCATTTGATAGAATATAAAATGTTGAATATCATCCGTACACTACTTTGATCCTGCCCAACGCGAGCATGATATATAGTGTGTCCAGAGCTGAAGGCCTGCCAAAGTTTGGTGCCACAGACTCCAGAGTTAAGGGTCAAAGATGAGGTGGCTCCGGTGGTAGCTTTGAAAGAGGCACTATGGAAGGAACATAAAGTTTATTACCTTTACAGAATAATTGATGGCAGGCATGCATCGACCTCCCGCAGTTCGTGGTCGGCCTTGTGGTCAGCAGCCCAAATAAAAGGCATATATTTGGAGTGTGATGTTAACCGTTTTACCTTGAGAAACTGCCTGTTACTCTCTTCTCAGAGCCCATATTCACAAATTATCTCTGAGGCTAGAAGCTACAAAACCTAACCAAGTAGCATGTTACACAACAGCTCATTCAGTTTTACAACAACAACATGTATATATAAAAATTAAACTCTCCGGATTGACTAGCATCTTTCAAATGTTGTTTTCCTCCCCAAGAGCAGTAAGTCCCTCATCATGACCATGTTTTGAAGTTATTGCTTTATTAAGTTTTCCTCTGTCGATAATCTCTGAGAAGGAGAGGTTACGAGAGCTAAGTCCATTATGCAGTAATGATGGTCTTCATTCCTCCTCTGCGGTGAGTTAGAAAAGCACCAGAGTCTTGAAAGGACTCAAGGCTGTGGATCAGACAAGCGAGTTGGAGTGTAGCCAAGACATGAGGTCACAACAACTTAGACCATAACATTTATTCTAGTCCCATTATCATCACCTCCTGAAATTTCAATTTAAATCAGTTTTTTAAATCTAAAACAGACCGACCGGTATATAAAAGCATAACCTCCTTGGCAGAGGTAATTGTTGTGCATTTGAAGGATGAACATGCATTTAAGAACGGAGAATCCTCTTCATTCTGTCTGTTTAATCTTCCAGCATCGCATCATCTGGATTGATGAGAAGAATCTAACTGCCCATGTGGAAGCTGGCATCACTGGTCAGGATCTGGAGCGCTTGGTAAGTCTCTCTCTCTCTCTCTTAGTGCCACATGAATGCCAAATCTGCCCTTTCACCTGCTCGTGATCACACCACCTCGGTAACTGTTTTATGGAGGTTTGGCAGAAATGAGTTTGAGGAAGAAGGCGAGCGCTGAAGGGGAAAGATTAGTGAGCGAGGTGGCAGTCCGGACCAGATGGTACCATCAAGCTAATTCAGAAAAATGTAAAAGGAGCAAGCGTTTGATGTGGCAGATTTCGTGAGTCGCATTTAAAGCAGGGTCTTCTTCGACTGTGCGATTCGAAGGAGCAGATGGGTCCGCGTTATCAAGTGCCTTCTAGGAAAAGGCAGTGATAAAATAAGGTCTGCTTGTACCCTCATCCTAAAAGCAGGGCCTCTGGTGAAGCATCTTTAAGTTCCTTGTCGTTATTGTTACTTTTTCTTTTTAACTTTTACTGTTTAATGGTTCACCCAAAGACAGAATCCTTTATGGCTTTGTCTACTTTTGATGGATAGTCTGACTGTTAACGTCCTCAAGGAAAACCTGTTATCCTTTCACATTCATTTATATGAGGAATTTTGTGTTTGTCAATATAATAACTACAAAAAATGTTTTTTATCACTTAAGTTGAACAACAATGTATTACTTTCAATAAACGTTAAACGGCACATGGTACACAACATTCACTATTACTTGTTAGAATTATTACAGTCACTCAGTAGTCAAGTAAAATAAAAATAAAGGAATAAAAACAATGTTCAATAAAGACACATTTTTTGTGTGACTTAATGTATTATGTATCAATGTTAATGATGAGTGAAATGGTAGATGTAGAAATAAAGACGGAAAACAACCAGTGTGAAAGTGAGTTTCCTCTAAGAAATAATTCTGAACAAGATTTAAGATTATTTTAATGAATTAGTATATGATTGGACCTCTAATCATTATTCTATTTAGATGTTGTCTTTGTCTTGGTTTTTATTATTCATCAGGTTCCGTTCGGTCATCAAAGGTCATGATATAAACATGCTAATTTGTGTTAAACTTTAAATTTTGTTAAAATTGAATAAAAAGTTGAACCAAACATTGTATACTAGACTTGGACTAGGGATTACTTTAGGCACCTGGTTAAGGAGTTTGGCATTTATGGGTCAAGTTAGTCATTAAAAAGGTAAAATAAACAATTTTTAAAAATCATAAATAACCTCTGCTTTTTTCTGTATGATGGAGGCACTGAGTGGATTGAAATAAAGATAAAATGAACATTGTTTTTTACAAACAGGGTGATGCTATTAATCTTTTTATCCAATTAAAAAAAAAAAAAATTGAAATGGTCTAACTTGTAGTTATATTCTTTAGTAAAGTTGGCTACTTTGTTACTCTTATCCTTCATTGTGAATTATTAAGTAATGGAAGGCCACAATTTAATCTTGTAATTTTATAATTGGTTGGTATAATGCTAATGTTGAAAGTAACTGTTCCTGACTTTATGTTTTGTCTCCTTGTGCAGCTCAACGAGAGCGGGTACTGCACAGGACACGAGCCTGACTCCATGGAGTTCAGCACTCTGGGGGGCTGGGTGGCAACCAGAGCATCTGGCATGAAGAAGAATGTCTATGGCAACATCGAGGACCTGGTGGGTCGCCTGCCCTGCCCCTCACCTCAATCCCCATGAAACTATTAATAGACAACCTTTTGGAAAAAAAGGATTGTTATAGTGTGTTTGTGAAATTTAAATAAATTATTTATTTACAGTTATAAAACTTACTTGACACACTTCAAAACAATGTGATACTGCTTTACTAATCAAATTTACAAAAATGTTCTTTTTTTTCAATTTGATGTTAATTCTTTTATCTCTCTAAATAGGTGGTCCACATCAAGATGGTGACTCCTCAAGGAGTGATAGAAAAGAGCTGTCTGGGTCCCCGAGTCTCCACAGGACCGGACGTTCACCACTTCATCTTGGGTTCAGAAGGTTTGCTCAGTTTTTATTCCTTCAAAATCATGTGTGCACACAAGTTCACCCTCACGTGTGAATGCAGCTTCTGCTGGCTTTTAGATATGATGGCAACATCAGGGCGATTCTCATGGCCTCATTCTTACACATTAACCAGCGATAGTGTAAAACATTTTGAGGGGGTTCACAACGAGCCACATCTGCAGTGCCCTGTCCTTGTGCACACCCACAGAGAATACTGCCATATGCCAGCGCCCCTGCATAATGAGGGGGTTCAAAGAGTCTTGGAATCATCATGTAAACAGATGTGGCTCCAAACTTTATATTCGCCCTACAATGCACAGAAACGTGACTTTTGACTTTGCTGGAAAATGTACTTTCAGCTGGAAGAATAAACTGATGTTATTTGGATTGATTAATTTCGCTTTTAGTTAAATCTTTGTTTTCTTTGATTTATTCAACATGATTCTATGTTTTTTTCTTTATCTTAAGTTGATAACAAATGGATTATTCAACGTTATATCATAGTAAAAAGTGTAAACGGACATCAATAATCCAAGATAAATGTGAAATATATACTCACTCCTAGACTTTTATTATTCAGTTGTTCAGGTGTTTTCAGCTGAAAATTAACCTTTCTTTAAAAGAGTTTTGAGTTAGACTTTGAGTTAGTGAAACAACAGTAAACAACTAGTCTCTAACATAAATAAAATCCCTTTCACACTCCCTTTCTAACTCTCAAGCTCCCCAACTTGAACTTTAACACCAACACCCTCAGTGAACTCGTAGCAGTTTCTACATTGAGTTAATGTTTGCTTTGTTTTTATACTAGCACATTTTTAATCAGCATACTCTTTGGGTCATCCTACTGCAAAAAAGCAATGACGGTTTTATAGATGGCATCAACGAACAGTTCAATAAAGAGTCAACCATTTTACTATAAAGCACCTCTTGAATCATTTAAAAAAGGTGTTTATCTCTCTGTCATCAAGTTACATATTATCTCATATTGTTTCTCCTCGGTAGTATACATCATTTCCCACACTTTTTACTACATTTGTGAGATGATGCCGTCCAGGATAGATTGCTACATAAAAGAAATACGCGGTGCCCTACCAGTCCCTTCTATTGCGTTTATTCCCAGGAGTTTATCTGACTTTGCCTTTCTTACCTCCATGTTAGCTCTCCTTCACTCAAGCCCCGCCTCATTCATCTCTCTGCCCTTACCCCCTCACTTCTAGGCGCCCCCCTCTCGGGTAGGAGGGGCTTCAGGGTTCTTCTTCGTTATAATGGAGTCACATGTTTTCTAGGGGGCCACTGGGGAGCGGCGTGTGACATGCAGTGTCATATCTGAGGGCTCATTAAAGGCGACTTCAGCCAGAGATGTGGCCGTAGATGTCATTGAAAATACATGGTTTAATGTATCATAGAGCAAAGCAAAATACACGCGTCACGTTAAATAGAGCAGTTGGTAATCACCACCAGTACTGCTCTACTATATCTATATAATACTTTATTTGGTTTTATGCCAATGAAAAGGGCAAAGTGCTGCACTAACAAATGTATTTGCCAAAGTACAGCACATTTATTTGTTTATGCTGCTAAGATGAATGTCTCTGCAGCTAAACATTAAGTCTCCCTTGAGAATACACCACCGTGATTAATCTTCTTTAGTTATGACACTAACAGTACAAGTGTGGGAAATGAGCATTACTAATTTATAGCAAAAAAAAAATCCATTCTTAATAGTAAAATCTTTTCAATCTTGATTTCCTTTTAAATAGCACTCAAGCCACTGTTTCCCTCTTTCCACATGGTATGGTTTGTATGGAATTTGCAGCAAAAATATGTTAACCTTAAGTTTCACTGACGCACTGCGAAGTAACAACTCTGCTTAATTCAAAGTCGTCTATTCATCTCAATGGTGAACAAATTGCAGCTCATTTATTAATTTATTTAGTCAAATATGAGAATATTAGTTTTCCATTTGCAATATGGAATCACAATATTTGCTTTTTTCCTTTTTCTATTGCTTTATTACGTTCTTCAGCACTTTTTTTTTTTTTTGCCTTTGGCAGCAGTAGCAACTAATGAACAGATTTCGGGGTCACAAGGTCGGCCGGAGGTTTAGGTGAACCTGTATATGTGGTGCGGCTGACTGCCTTTGATAGGTTCTTTCTCTTTTCCTTCGTGTTCCTGTCTGATAAATCTTACGTCCCCCCTACCAGTGTGTGGCATAAAACCAGAACCACAAGGTGAAATTTGAGACAAAGGTCACTGCAACCCCCCTCAGGACATGTACCAGTCCCCTGTAAAGTGGTTTTTAGTTCCGGTCCAGGACGGGGTTAGGGCAAAGAAATTATGGGAACTGACTAATACTTTTTCTTTTTCTCCCCACAGGGACCCTCGGTGTGGTTACTGAGGTGACAATGAAGATCCGGCCCGTACCAGAGTACCGGAAATACGGCTCTGTGGTTTTCCCCAACTTTGAGAAGGGTGTCGCTTGTCTGAGAGAAGTTGCCAAACGGGTAACTAGTGCTGTACACAATATTTCATGACATTACACACTTAACTTGTGTAATTTCCAACAAACATACTATCACTTCTGACATGTCAAAACAACGTTTTCTAATCCTGTCCCCAAAAAGAGAAAAAAAAATACCCTTCAGTCTAACTTTTGAATACATTTATAAAATAATAATGAGTTGCCACTGCTGCCTAAAGCAAGAGTTCAACTCAAAGCATTGGTCCTAAACCATCATGGCAAGTCGCGTCATGCCAGACCTTTTAATTCCTAGAGCTCATTTGTTTTAAAATACAATAGTAATTAAACGTTTTCTTGGTCAAACAGTATAGTTGATACAGAAGATATCCAATACCAGTGCTAAACTGTTGTTTCTAATGTTGCTGGACTAAAAAGTAGTTTTAATTAAAAAGCAAAATGTTTAAAAATAAAGATACATTTTAATTGCCTGTATTTTATATATTAGCACTTATCAATAGTTTTAGCTGACAAATATGTTCATCTTTTTAAAGTATTTAACTCTTGTTTTGTCTCCATCAACCATCATATATACCTATTGAATATTTATTAATTCAAATAATATAAAGGATTTAAATATGGTGGATCACATGTTTTTTTTAAGTATGATTTTATGTATATGGAAGATTGAATATGTTTGTTTCTGGCTCCCCCTAGTGTTACAACTGTGTAGGTGCAGAGACACAAAAAACCCAATACTATTGTCAAAACCTGCACAAGCATTTCTATACAAAAAAAATATTCTTTACTATTTTAGGCATTATGGAAATAACTGCTGGATGGGTCCTCAGTTAAAATTGTGTAGAGAAAACCTCCATTAAAAACTATAGAAAGAAAGTTCTGCTTCTCAAATCAGGACTGTTCAGAATAAAACTTGAAAAGAAATGTCAAAAAGTGACATTTAGTAGTTATGCTTAAATGTAAAAGTAATTTAATATTAATTTGTTATCTATGCTATCTTTATTTCAACAGAGGTGTGCCCCTGCATCTATTCGACTTATGGATAATGAGCAGTTTAAATTTGGTAAGTTGATGATTTACTGTGCATGCAGGGTTTCCCAATACTAGGTGGTGTTTTAGAACGTGGATGCTCGTCATTATGCAGCTGCACTAATGCGGCCCCAGAACTGACGCACAATGAAAAATGGCTGCTAGACAAAATTAAGTAGTTGTTGCATTGAAGTTTTATGATGTTGTTCCTTGAGGTCTAGTGGAATGCGTCTGGCATTGCCAGAGATCTCTGTAAAGTTCCTCAGCCCTCCAGGGATCTCATTATCTCCCCTATATTTCCACTTTTCACATAGTAGGCACTTCTTAGCGGTTAAGTATGGGAGATGATGCAACCAGGTTTTTTCTCTAATAACCAAAACTCACGGCTCTAAGATACCATCCTTTTCTTGTGGGTCCCTCCTCTCATTTTAAATAATGTGAAGTAAGGAGAAGTGACGTGTTCATACAGATTTATATTGTCAGATTTTAAATGGTTGCAGTCTTGGGCAGTATTTTTTCGGCTGCAGTAAAACCATGGCAACGTGTTAATTTTCCCTCTCTGGATGTTGAGCATGTAATTAATGAGTATGATGGCTGCTACAGACCTAAAGACCTGCAATCAAAATTTGGAATGGAAACAATTAGGACACTAAGTGATGAAGAGACTCGAGCTGAGGGGGGAGGGGGGGTAAATGAACTGTTAAGTCTCTGTGACATCACCCGTGACTTCCATGCTGTGATTGATAACCATCCCATTTGCCCCAGCCCCTCATTTTCGCTTGTCCACAGGCGCTTTTGTGCGTCCGATCAGGAATAAATCAAAAAGTGTGTGTGAGGAAGACGGATATCGCTGTGTCAACCCCACTTCCCTTCAGAAAGCCCCTGATTTATGGTCGCTGTCGCTGACAGCCACTGGCCAGTTATAAAGTAATTCAAATGTTGCCATTTATTTTTCCTCCTTTTGTCGAAAAGTGCAACTAAATCGGACTGGCTCGCCCTCTCAGCATACTTTGGAATACAAGAAGGAGCAGTAACGCCTCACGTGTGAGCCTACAATTCTCAAAAATGTATTTTTTCCAGGTCACGCACTGAAGCCTCAAGTGTCATCTATCTTCACTTCCTTCTTGGAGGGCCTGAAGAAATTCTACATCACTAAGGTAGAGTTAGGGTTCCTAACAATCCTATTCTCAATTCTCACTTTTGAATGTGTATTTCAGTTCAAAGGTTTTGACCCGAACCGCCTGTGTGTGGCCACCCTGCTGTTCGAGGGCAACCGTGAGAAGGTCCTGCAGCATGAGAAGCAAGTTTATGACATTGCTGCGAAGTTTGGGTTAGTAGACTCTTTCATTTTCAGGCTCACAGCAAATATCACCCAGACATCAAAGCGTGGTGTGTGCAGTACATCAGAGCCAAAATGGCCTCTAATTGAACTCTTCTGTACCAGATGACCAAGTTTTGGTTTTGGTTTTTGTTGTTGTGCGTGTTTGATAAATTAGTTTATACATGTGAGCAGTTGTTGTTTTTTTTACTCTAAATCAGTCATAACTCGTGGTTTAGAAGTTAAACTGCCTGCCATTATTTAATTAAATTTAGATTCTATTTGTAACTTGTTTAAGATATTTGTTCAACGGAACAAACGTGTCAAACTCACAACTAAATCTATCTTGCCCAGTCGTTTCACGCAGGGCATCGGCTGGTTGGCTCTAAATCCTTGTAGATTAATGTTCATATTAATATGTTGACCTAAAAAGGTACCAGTGTTTAGGATAAGATAAGACGCATATTATAAATGTCCAAAAAATGATGAAACTGAAATTATTTGGTGAAAATCACACTTCTACATCCTTTTGGGTAAACATACATTTGTTTGTGGCCAGAAGTATATATAGAATTACAAAATTACTTTTGGTTAGAATAAGGATACTAGACAAACTGTGTTTCTGAGGAGCCGAGCTAGCAAATTAAAAGAAAGTTTTAAGTAAATAAATATTTTATCCGACACAATTCAAGCTGCAATTGCTGTCCTTCTCATGACATTATCACAACTCTTACGATTTAAGTATTTTTAATAAATAAATACATACCAAGAGTGTGTGAAAGTTTTAGTTTCTACTGGGGAAACTGCAGGTCGTAAAACACCCCCTGATCATATCCCTGTTTCAAAACAGATGCTGCAAGTTAAATATCAGGCGTCATTCTCATCAGGACTAAACGGGGTGTGAGGAGGCATCTTGGGACTTGTGCTGTAATGTAATTGATCAGATCAATGATGACTTGGGTGGAAATCAATCATCTGTTACTATTAAAGAGATCCCTGTTCCCAACCTGTCCGATAACCTAAGACGGTTGCATCTTTAATGAGTCGATCCTTAAACGTATGTTTATGATACATCGCTCAAGAACAAATCTACAATCTACAAGTTTGGTTTTCTTATTTATAATTTAAGCTTTTTCTTCTTCATGTTTGCACAGAATCCATTTTTCTTTCATTTTAATTGGAAGTCAAAATCCAGTCTTAAAACCATGAGATTCCTGCAGCTCCGTAGATCGCTGTAATATTTATTGATCCTATAATTCTCTCAATCAAACCCTGGCAGGATTCCAGTTCTGGGCGGTTACTGAAGTAATAACATGGCAATAGCCAGCGATGAAATCATAAGAAGCGTGTCAGGTACATGGCGCATCCTTTGCTTTATTGCGTTCTATCAAATAAATCACCATCGGCGATCACATCAAGTGCTGCTGATGGATAAGTGTTATCCTCCAAGGAATATTTTCTTTTAGTGTAGCGCTGGCCTGATCAATATAGTGATTTTCTAATGAGCTCGGCCTGATTGGTTCAGCCAAGAGATGAAAATTTGATTACACACCGCCGGTGATGGATGTGTGGCTGACCTGTGGCGAAGCGAGGAGCGCGGCTCCATTGATCTGTACATTGTTGGAGTGACAGTCTCCGAGGCAGCAGAAGCGCTCGCACCAACAAAGCTAAAAACAAGAGCTGTTGAATATTAACCCCGTTATCTCTGTTCCAGGGGCCTGGCAGCTGGAGAGGACAATGGTCAGAGAGGCTACATGTTGACCTTTGTCATCGCTTACCTCCGGGTGGGTCACTCCTCTGGCTCTGCTCTTGTGAGATGATAGACAGGTGGGGCGGCAGATAGCCGCGCTGGAAGCACAGAAGTGTGACCTCTGTAGGTCTTTGATTTGAGCAGGTCACGGTTCTTATCAGGGCCTCCCAAGACCCCCAAGAACAATTCATGATTATAGAACAGGTTCAATTTAAGAAGCCATTTTGGGCACAACAGTGAATATAATAATATAATTTCTTTAATTTGAATAAAAATAGGAAGGTGTTTTTTAAAACAGTAGTCTTGTTGCATATTCAAATGCTTATGAACATTGCTAAATGTAAGACATGCTAAATAGAGGGAGATAGTTAACAGCTGTTTTGACTGCACCATTTGATTCTATGAGTCAAGTGAACATGCAACAAAAGTGATATCCATAAAGTTCTAATCATGTTTATGTTTTGTTGTAGGATTTGGGGATGGACTACTATCTGATGGGGGAGTCATTTGAAACATCTGTGCCTTGGGACAGGTAAACATCAGAATTATTAATTCTCTGTTACCTTTTCTCTACAATGTGATCCAAATACACTTCATCTAAACCTCTTTATTTGTTTATTTTTGCATAATAAAGAAAATATTTGTACCATGTATAATGTGCAAATCCCCCCCATAAATGACATCTAAACATATGAAGCAGTTGAAATGATAAAGTATACAAATGGCATTTCAATGACTAAAAGAACAACTAAATAAAAGCTAGCAGGCATTGGACGTAAAGCAGTACAAATGTATATCAATTGGTATGTCTGGTCGAAGGATCCTTGTTTACTCTTGAGATGCTGCTTAGTATTTCTCATAGCCAGTGCCTGTTATTTGAAGAAGTCCGATCTAAACCATCATCCTCTCAATCTCTCTCCTTTTTCCTCGTATTTGTTGTGTCTTTGGCATTCATCATGGCTCAACCGTCTACTATCACTATGACTGACACAAACTAGTGACACTTGTGGATGTCGTGCACTCAATAAGTCATCTTAACTTATATCTAGTGTTTTTCTGTATATTGACTTGTTTTCCTTATTTTACAAACACACAAACATACACACACACTCGCACAGCTCCCCGTTGTGTAACATGCCTGACGGGAGAGACCAAGAGATCAGGCACTGAGGCGAGCACATGTGTTTGGCTCATTACCCGTCCTCCTCCTCCTCCTCCTCCTCCTCCTCCTCCTCCTCCTCCTCCTCCTCCTCCTCCTCCTCCCCATCCTCCACCCGACTGCACATGCTGGCGGCCATTTCCTCACCAGTGGTAACCTCCAACACAAAAGTCTTGGCGTTCAAGTCACTGCCCCTTTTCTCCTCTTTCCTTAATGACTAAATCATGCCAGAGGTTTTGAATAAAACATGGCTAATCTTTTAAGATTTTGAAATACATCTCTCTGGTCTATGAAATCTTCTCTTTTTTTTTTCAGGGTTTTGGACATTTGTCGAAATGTCAAAGCACGCATCATTGGAGAGTGTAAAGCGAAAGGAGTCCAATTTCAACCTTTGTCCTCGTGCAGGTAACACGGTCATTCATGCTGCAAATCTGGTTCTATTGATGGTGGTTTTTATTAAAATTGCAGCGGCAAGAGGTTTTCAGCTTCACCCTTGCTCTCTTGTCCCACCCTGGTGTGGTAGTGATACAAATTCTGACCTGTGAAAATAACTGAAAAGGAGTGTTCAGTCTGGAACTGATGAAGTTTTCTTTGTCACTGATCAGAGAAAAGTTATTACCTTGTGACTTAAAGCAGAACTACACGTCACAGCATGTGATATAGTTGCAGCTGCAGCCTGACGTCAAGAAGGTTGTAGGTTTGATAACTACGCCAGGCAAAACTTAAGCAGAAGTCTGTCCTTTTTTCTTTTTTTTTCTACAAGCACCATCATTTTCTGCAACAGTCCATGAAAGAATGTGACCTGTGATTATTTGTCGAAATCTGTGGCCAAAATGTATGGTTTCAAGGAAGATTTGTACTCAAGATGAGATTATTCACTTTATATCTTTATCTTATAGTCTTTATATGGAAATAAATTGATGGTTGAAGGTTTAAGTTTTTGAATACATTTCATAGTAAATTTCAGTATAGTTACAGGATTTTGACGAGAGGTTAAATGAAGCTTCTGAGAATTAAAAGGGAAACTAATATCAAATTCTGTTAAATAATTGCCAGATAAAGACAACATTTTCCTTCTCATTATTTTGAAGTTTTGTAATAGTCCTGCTTGGAGTAAACATCTTAAAATAAAGCAGGTTAAACACTCTGTCTTCAAACTACTAGGAACCAATATTAAAATAAAATAATTAAATGTATCGGTACAAGGGGATGAAAGGAGTTTCCTTTCTTCAATGGAACTGTATTAACTCTGCAGAATAAGCTCTCAAACTAGCCGAGCCTGACCGAACGACTGCTGCACAGCGATGGAGGAGAGATTAGAACGCGGCCTGATTATGCTCGAGTCATTCATTCCTCGGCCACAGCCTGTCACATGATTGATCTGTCCATTTAACCTCCACAGCAGTCACTGTGCCAGGTGATGGGCCATGTCAAATGAACAAGGGCTCGCCTCCCTGCCCCTCTGTCGAGTCTGGCAATTATTATCTTAACAACAATTCAGTGGGAATTGTAATACTTTTCTTGTATTAGCTACAGGATGTTTGACTTGTGAACACTTTCTCTTCAGGAAACAAAAGTGAAAAAGAATAAAGTTTAAACTAGTCAGATGTCTAATATGAATTTATCTGTATTTTTCTTATATTGAAAAACCTTAAAAAATGTTATTAACTAACTGACCTCCTTCTTTCAAGATGCTCTTAAACCTTTTCTTTGTGTATGTACAAAACCAGGTCTCGGTTAACGCACTCCATAATTCTGGTTTTATAATTTAACTATTTTATTGCAATGATTATTTACAAACAATGAATAATTTATCAAATTCTAAATTCATCTATTTCTGTCCATTTAATTCATAAACAGGTTCAAGTTCTATCCCTAACCAGTTACATTAATTCAGTTATTTTATTACATTATTTTTTAAAACTTTTTTTAAATACTTTTAGTGATTTAAGCACTTTGATAAAAGAAACCATCTGGTAACAACATGGCCTTTTATTGCCTTTGTAATACTATAGAAAATAATTTACAATAATAACATTTTTGGTTAACTAGTTTCATAACTAGTTTCTCACCACATGGTATTAAATCATCTATATTTAAACTTTACCTGTAAGTTTCATTTGAGGAACCGTGAGCTGCGTTTGATTTAACTAAAGTTTGAATGTGTCAAAGGTTCTTTATCATTTCAAGGATTTATTTTGAATTACAATGGGATTCATTTAAAAGAAAATATGTTTAAATAATGGAATACTTCTGCATGGAAGCCTCAGAGAATGCAGTGAAAGGCTTCAAAGAGTGTTTAATATCAGTAATTCTATGTCATTAAAGGGGCGATACTTCCTTCCTGCCTCCACATTCTACAAACTTTGAATAGAAAAGAGGTGGAGTTGAAACCTCACAAATACATTGTATGAAAATGAAGCTCTCTGACAACATGATGCCAAAGCGCTGAGCAATAAAGTTTAGGACTGAACTTGAGGTCATACTTGCTGCCTGTTTAACTGTGTTGTGCTCTCGCAGGGTCACCCAGACGTACGACGCCGGTGCCTGCGTCTACTTTTATTTTGCCTTCAACTACAGAGGACTCAGTGATCCAGTACATGTGTTTGAACAAGTAGAGGTACAAACGTTTTTTTAAATTAAAATTGACTCTTAACTTGTATTAAAACATATGAAGTTTTATATAATATAAAGGGTTAATGCCAACAGACTTTGATAAGGTCTCTTTAATTTTTGAGTGCAAATGTTATAGGTAAATACAGTGAAGTTGTGATTCAGGAGCAGATCATTGTTATTATTCCTGGGAAATTAATAGTTGGTTTCGTGGATTACGGTTTTGTTGTAATTGTGAATGTCGAGTATATATTGAGTAAATGATTGTTTCTTCGGTTTTCCAGCATGCAGCGAGAGAAGAAATCCTTGCCAACGGGGGAAGTCTGTCACATCACCATGGAGGTAATACAAGCAACAATCGTAGAAATATCAAAACTGAGTAACATTGTTGTTTCTGAGCATCTTCTCCCAGCTAGTCGTCCACCCTGACTGATCTTAAACCTCTTTTAGTCGGCTTGATGTCATTATTCAGGAACCTCTTCATCTCTAAACTAATAATGATCTTAATCTTAGTCATAAAAATCTGCATTTTTATCGCCGAGTATCTCTACTCATACATTAATGTGGCGTCTTTATTTGATCAATGGGATGTTGTTGCCGACTGCTGAAAATCATTTTTGTATAAACATGCAATTTGAAATATATATTTTTAGATTTAAGTTTAAATTCTCTTTAAACTTACTATAGACATACCTCATGACAGAGTCCATTATTGTCATTTTAAAGCTTCCCTTTTACTTAACTTGCATCACAGTTTTACCCACCCGTTCCACCATGCCTGCACTCTCTTCTTCACATGCCTTACTTTGTGTTCACGCCAAATGTGATTTTGTGACACATGCTGTTTTGCATCTTTGTTCTGAAATCTCGTTTCCAGAATCGAAACAACTTCCCTCCGTCTATATCAATTAAAAAAAAAAAAAAAGAGTAGTTTGATATGCTGGGGGGGTCTAAAGTTATTGGGAAGTGAAAATTGCAGACCAGGTTGAGAGTTTTAGCTCTTTATTTAATTCGAGAGTATTTAAAAAAAAAAAAAAAAAATCCTCAGATGTATTCTGCTTGTTAATGAAGTTTACCTCTTTGGACTGTAAAAAAAAAACTGTAAAATCTGGGCTCTGATTGGTTGACACACCAGATATTTCATTGAATTTCAGATTTTTCAACTCACTAGAAGCACATTGAAGCTTCAATCCTGGTGTCCAAAACAATTCAAGTTCTACGATAAGAGAACTTCTACTGTGACTTTTTCAACACATACATAATGTGCTGTGAAGAGAATTCTTCAGAAAAAAACGACATTATCTGAGTTGTAAATTACATTTCATAATGAATTGTTGCAGCATCATTGATCGCCTCCTTAAATACAAATGATTATATTGATTTATTCTAAAACATGACGACACACGGTTTGATGGTTTGAGGTGAGAAATGGGAGATTTTTCTTTTACATCTGTTCACATCACATTGATGTCTACATATGAAAGTGAACGACGGCGCTGGAGGTGTGATCAAAAGGGCGGCCACAGTTGAGACGTTGTAATGAGAGGAAATCGAGCCGACGACTCGACAGTTTCTTCTCCACCGTCCCTCCGAGCTTGTGGCCAGACGCTCACTGCAGCTACAAACGTGCATCTGCTCTCGCCCCTTTTATTCGTCCAAACTCCTGCAGTCAAACTTCTGTGACTCGCCCGTTAGTCCATTTCACTGCTGACCAAATGAAACGCGAGTGAGGGGGGCGGCTGCTGGAACGGCTCTCGTACACATCGCGGCCAAAACCAAACTGCTACCTTATCTATATTGCCATCCGCCCGCTTGTTTTCATACATCACTTCAGGCTATTCATCACGCCTGTCAAAAACAGTATGCCGTGAATCAGCTGCGGTATTAAATTGCGATTTTTCCAGAAGGCGGGGACGGGTTCAAAATTAAAAGATTGCTAATAAAAAGGAGGCAGCGGGCCAGGGTAAATGATGCTGCCGTTATCGCCTGCTGTACGCTGACCTCCAAACGGTGGCCCGGCGCCCCCCAGCAGCCTGGGGAGGTGACAGAGGGGGGGTCGCAGGAGGGGATATTGATGCAGCACCCAGCGTGCGAGGCCCACTCTGTAATTGTGATTAATAACAGTGGGCCTCGCTATCTAGGCGCAGACACACCAGTTTGTCTGCACACAATCAGCGCTTGACAAATGGAGCTAGTTTCACTGGGTTTTGTGTATCAAACAAAACAGATGTAGTCAAGGATGGGGAGGTGGGAGGGCGCTGCAGGAAATATACATTCTGGTGGCCCTGTAGTCACAGCAGGTCAGCGCTGTGTTGTGTGGGCGTCGGTAAGTGAATTTAGGCGTGTACAGTCTCTCCCAGACATAATATTTCCGTCACTTCAAGACAAATGACGATTATGGTCTTATAAACGGTTCATTTTCGTGACTACAAAAAATAGAATAATCACTTATAAACAGGTTGACAGGCATATTGTAAGGCTGCTGCCTTTTTCCATTTTTTTATCTGTAGTTTTATTGATCTTATTGAATACGTAAAAAACAACAGTTATGCATGTTATGCATGTTTCTTCTAATGATACCATTTTTAAAAGTCATTTTAAAACATGTTTTATTACTCATTAAGACATGTTTTTAAACCAGTCGCTATTCACTATCCCTATTAAAAAGCTTGATGAATAAAAATGAAATATTAGTTGTGAAGCTAAGGTTTTATTTAAGTTATATTTAGTTTTTATTTACTTTCTGAATACAAGCATCATATTCCAGAGTATTTTTAGGTAAAGATGTGATGTTTTCATGTATTGAACCGTACATTTAAAAACTCTACAATATATTTGTTTATGCTACGCCAGTGCTCCCCAACCTGCTGTTCTCATGTCCTTGTTACATCTATTATACTAAACAATATAATAAAAATAATATTTGAAAATGTTTAATATCCTTTTAATCTTAACAAGTTTTAATATTTAAAACATTTTTATTTTTATTTTTAAATAATTACATCGACCCTACCAAAAGAAATGATACCATTTTTGGAACGATTTTGCGGCCCACTTGCAATACCTTGCAATACCGTGGCCCACATGTTGGGAATCACTGTGTTATGCCGTCAAGTATCACCGCCAAATTACTAGAACTAGATCTTCTAAAAACGTTTTCCTTGTGGTTGTTATTAACGCACCAAACTTTTCGGGATACCTAAACTGGAAAAAAAAAAAAAACAATGTGTAAAACTTTATACCATAGACGAGGTGCAACCTGGGGACCACATTTAGCCCCTTGACTACATTTATGCAGTTTTAGATTATAGAAAAAATAAAATTGTGGAATTCTTGATTTGAATTTATAACAATTTCAAAACTAAATATAACTTTTTTAGGTGTTATCTATCTAAAATCATATCTATCTTTTCTTCAAATCAAAATAAGGCTCTTTATGTTCATCCCTTCTTTCTATTGGCTTGACGACCACATGTTCTTTGTTTCCGAAAGCATGAGCACTAGAAGAAGCGTCCCTCTTAACTGGGTCAGCTGCTGGGTATCCATCACTAGAAGAGTCATCCATCTATCCCTCTCCCACCTCTTCGCCAACACGGTGGTATCACAGGGACGCAGCGCCAATACTTAAATCTTCCTTTCAAGTCCTGATCTGACTTCAAAACTGAAGGAGTTCGACCCCCGCGCTGCCTCGAGTGTCGTCCCTCACAAGACGTGACCTCTTTAGAGAAGCTGTTTTGAAGAACGTTTTTAATCATCGTCGGAAGAAAAATGACTCCTCCCTTCATTTTAATGTCTCACTTAAAAAAAAAAAAACTGTCGGCACCTTGTTGCACGTCTGGGCCGCACAGAACCAAACCTGGAGAGATTGATTGCAACAGCGAAGCGAAGAAAGAGAATATGATAAGATAGATGTGTAAATTATCACTGTGATGGAGGCAATGATGCAGTCACGGCACCTTCTGTTTTCCCTCTTCGCTGGGAGGAGAGCGCGACGAAGGTGGGACACGTGGGATGGGAGATGAGGAGGAAGAGGCGGGCCTGCTCCTGGTTGTAGTTACTGTGCAGCAGCTGATTGGTCTCCCTGTCACCATCTGGGGGTGCATGTGGTATCGGCCTTCCCCGTGACCCCCGCTGTCTGTCTCCTTTGTCAGAAGACGGGCCTCCGGAGTCTCCTGGCTGATCCCCATCTGGGATCCCTGGCTGGACTCCGATAACGCTGCTTGACGCATTAGGAACCCTCTGTGGAGCGCCACACTCTTGCAGCTGCATCTAGATCACCTCTTCTACTTCCACTTATCTTCCTTGTGTTTACGCGGCGTCGAGCACATGTTCCTGCCCACACACTTCCCAAACCTACAGTTTAGAAGATGGTGCAGTGACCTTTAAACAAATGTATAAACATGTCCTCCCACTTTAGTGCCACACAGCATTTTTATTTTTTATTTTTAAAAACACAAAGCTGAGATTTTGTACTTAAGGTTAAGCTATAGTTAATTACAATGTAGTCCAAAAACATTTAGTCTTCACTGGCATACACAGTCGAGATCAGAACAATTCACATTTTACTTCCCAGATTTCTACCTTGTTTATTGGCCAAAGTCCAAGAACGCCTACATTTGTTGTTTTAGTCGTTATGTCCATAGCTCCGAAACCTTTGTGTGTCCCTTCGTGATGTCCAATTGAATGTCTTTCATGAGAAGGTTAAAAGGAAATGGTGATTTGTAAAGCCCGTTTCTAGACCAGGGTCACAAAGCGCTTGAAGATAGTCTTGGGTTCGGATCAAGGTTCTGAGCAGTTTTTTTGTGTGTATCTGTGCATCTGTGTGTTCCTCTGGTGTATGTATCCTGAAAACATACTGAGGTTATTTGAAGACTATCCTCAGTGTCTCTGGTCCTGAACAACTGGGATAGACTCCCTAACCCTGCAACTCATGTCGCATGTCAAACACCAGGGTCAGTGGCCATATCTGGCCTGCTAACAGGGTTTGATTTGTACATTGCAAGTTACCATAACTCCTCAAGTGTATCCTATCAAGAATATTCAAACCCATCTTCAAACCTGACTTAAGCATGTTGCAGTAAATCTTTTCTTTTAAACTAAAACTTCCATTGGGACCGTTTTTCAGAATGATATCCATCTGTGGTCAATCAATCACTCGACTACTATTTCACGTTGAATGTTAGGCAAAGGCATATAAAAATATTTACATAATTGTAAAAGCTACGGCTGAGTGTCTCCTTGTGTTACACTCTTTGTTGACAGCGCAGACATCGTGATACCTCTGGCATTCTCTTTGTGCGGATATTGTTCTGTCTATTCGTCTTTAAATCTTCAGTTTGTGTGTCAACATTGTGCTGAGAGTCCTGTGTTACATCTACTAAACTGTAGCTCCTCCCCCTAAACACTGCCTTTTATAGCATCTTCTTCATTAATGGGTGAATGGATTCAAATATCTTCAAGGCCTAAAGTTGATCAACCCTGACACATAGGGATGGTTTCATTCTCTGTATCGATGATTCTAAAACATTGAAACCACCGCCAAAGATTGTACTTAACAAATGAAAAAAATTAGAGAAAGAAAAATGACATTCGGACAAATTACAATGGACGCGTTTCTGCTGTTGCACACTTTTAAGTCTGGTCGATATAAAATTGTGGTCGTGTTAGATTCCTCTCTGTTGACTACCATTAATTCATGTTAGGAACTGGTACACATCTCTAGCAATGGTTGTTAGATGATGATGATGATGATGGTAAGAAAATATTCCAAGAATGCTGCAGAAGCAACAAGTTTACTGAGAGGGATTGAGACGAAGAGTAATAAGTACAAGTTGAAGAGTGTTTATTATAAAAAGAGTTATGATTGACCTGTTCGTAGATAGAAATGTCCTGCTGTGGTTCAACAGCTACACAATCACACATACAAGTCAATGATCAACTTATTATTCAATGAAAATGTGGGGAAATTGTGTGTTGTGGGGTCTCGAAAAGCGCTATATAAATAAATATTACTTACTTACTTACTTCAGTTGAGGTGAAAGAGTGCGTTTAGATTTTCACCCTCAACAAGGAGGCAAACGACCATAATTCAGTTTTGTGTCAACAAACGTTGCACTCGGATCAAGCCTGCGTTGGTCATCTGCTCGTCCTGCTCCGTTGTTACTGCTCAGTGGAACAGCCGGAGCCGCTCGCTCCTCTGTGACGAGGGAGGATGGGAATTGCCGGGGAGTGGTGGCAGGAGGGAAGAGAGCGGTGGACGGCCCGCCGCAGCCTCCTCCTCCTCTGGGAACACACGCAGCCTAATGAGTTTGATAGTCTGCTGAGCTCCATAAATCATGCCATGCAAAACATTTCTCCTCCGTGAATCAAAGCATTTATCACCCTCTGTTTATTCACTCACTCTCACAAGATTGATCGGCTCCGGGCCCCCGCTGGGCAATCAGCCGTGGCGCTCCTGCGCTCGCCTTCCTGCCTGTTTGTTTATCCCTCTCTCCCTCTCTCTCTCTCTCCTTGTCACTCACAGTGGGGAAACTTCGGAAGAAATGGATGCGAGACACCATCTCCGACGTCGGGGTGGGGATGCTCCAGTCCGTCAAGGACTACGTGGACCCTCAGAACATCTTCGGCAACAGAAACCTCCTCTAAAGTCTTTTTTCTCTCGAGCGACTCACGGTAACACATGAGCGTGACCATCACATCCGGTGCCATCTAATAAACACTTGAGCTAACACGCTAGCGCTGTTGTGGATGACCAAGAAAGAACATGTATTTTAATCTTTTCCTAAATACCTTTGCCAACACAAGTGGACTTTTTTTTACTTTCCTGTGTGCATTTCTAAGTGTGTGTTTGTACGTGGGCACTTCTTTAGCGGTCATTTCTTGACAAATGCACTTTCTAAAGCTCTGTGCCTTTTCTTCTGCCTTTTTCCCTCCGAAAAAACACCCCCGTTGTGATGCTAACTTTGACGTGTGACTTCCTGCCTTCTATATGTCCGTCGTACGCGTGTGAAACATCTCTAATCAGTATATTTTAATAACGGAATTCCCTCTAAAGTGATCACGAGAGACTTTGAATTCATCTTTTCTACTTGTTTGTTACTGAGGAAGCCGTGGTGAGTTGCATCCTTCAGGATGGCGGTGCTCCGTCGTACCAAAGACGCATCATGGCGACCTACGCTCACATCTGCTCGTGTCATTTTATTAACAAGCGCACTTTGACCCCTTTTATCATGTCCCTTTGAACCGGTGTTCTATTTGATACCAAATTTGTTACATCGCTTTAAAGCTGTTTACAAGAGAAAATAAACACGTGTGTTGCATTCACGTGCTTCCACTGGATAAACATGTTCTTTTCTAAAAGATTACACTAAATTAAAAGGTCGAACGCATTAAAAAATGATTGCCCTTTTGTGTATCCTTCATAAAATATGGTCCATTTGTCATCGCTGTCTGTGCAATAAATTCTAAGTTTCCCATTTTCTGACTTTACTCTGTCAGCTCTGTTTGCTGTGAGTCCAGTTGGAGCGTCTTGCTTTGCTTCCACGCAGCCTCATTAGGAAGTCATCTTCACCCACGCAAGCGCCCACGCACCGCCGCTGACGTCACGCTCGCACAACACACGGCTCAGCCTTGGACGCTTGAAACACACTGCAGCTTTTTTTTCACACCCACATCCTCCTTTAATACCTTCGGATTGTCTGAATGGAGAAACGGACGACCGTCACCTGCACTTTGAAACACAAGGTCTGCAGACGCGTGTTGTTGCCTCGAGCGAAGATGTGTGTAATGATGGTTGACATTGATTATCCACATCATAGTGTCGTCACTCGCAGATTAGTTAGCAACCAATCCACGTTAATCTCTCCATTATTCTTTACTTAATACCAGTTGCCACTCAATCTTCTTATAGAAAATGTTTCCAAATATGACATATTACCTTTTGTTAATGTAAAAGTTTGTATTACTATCTCTTTTTATAATTAAAACATGTTTTGATCTTTTATTACATTATAATTACAATCATAAAAAATCAACTAATTGAATTATTAATTCGAATTTAAATAGATTCATTTATAAATTAATCTGGTTTATTAAAATGATTAAGATTCTAATCTATATTCGATGTCATGGTTTCTGCAGATGTAGTTGCGGGTCTTCGTCCACTAGAGGTCACCGTCGCACCGGTGATTGAGAAAGTGGGTCAAAGTTTCTGCTCCGGTGGTCGTTCAGGATTCCGCTGTTTAAATATTTTAACATAAACACTGAATATTCTGAGAAGAATTTTAAAATTGACCTGATTCCACTGGAGCCACGTCATCATTGTCGTCATCATACTCGTCATCATAACCACATTCACCTTCACCATCTGCACAACACGCAGGTTTCTATAACAAGTAAACTAAAAAAGTAAAGGCGGCTATTGATATACATACATTATATTATCCTCACAACATATCAAATGTGTTCGTTAATCTGTTTTGTCAATGAATTATGAATTTATTTTCATGCTTATGTTCACACATATAGGCTTGTAATAGACACATTTGTTCGCACGGGTTCAAAATGTAGTAGCACACATTGGTCCCATGTGTTGCTGTCACGCATAAAGTTGTCAATCTCCCTTTAATACGCTCACACAACCATGTTCGTACTGAATCCATCACAACCCATCAATGTGTCGCACAATTTGATATTAATTGTGATTGTAACTTCAGTAAATTTGGTCAAGCCATTGTCTCGAGTCATTTGTGTTTGTTTGTCTTTTATACAATCATTTAAACTGCGAATGGCTTTAATACCTTTTCATAAAATCTTCCTAAACTCATTATTGATTTTCATTTACTTATTAAACAACACTTCTAAGGTCATACACATACACACAAAACAGCTCACACTAGCCATTTAACTAGTACTCAGTCATTTACCGAGGGCCAGAACTTAAAGAAAAGCATCCATAATGTAAGTGACAGCAGGTAAGACTTGTCTTTGGGTCAATCGAGTACGAGGTCAGTGAAGGCAACACTTGGTAGAAACTTCTCTCTGTCTGTGATGTTTCCATATAATACTACACAACATACTGTATATGTAACACTGTTTAAAAAATCTATTACAATTTCTATATCCCAGTCTTTCATGACCAGGTTGCACATTGTGTCGCACACGTACAGTATGATCGTGTCACACACATTTGTATCAGTCACTGACTTGTATTATATGTATAATACACACATGTCTGTGTTGACTCATATACTGTAGTACCAGCCAAAGCATATTAAATAATATGATATATGACAATAATAACATATTGATCGTAGCAGCATATTTTTATTTAAAGTCTGCACAAAAACATTGGCACGTTTGCATCGTCATGCTCGACGGAGTCTTCCCGTCTGACCTCACCACGAGAGGAGAGAAGAGACCACGTTACGTTTTTGGAAAAAGACATGTCGGCCATGTTTTCAGGCCGAATAGAAAAATAGAAGAGCAATATTCAGAGATCACATGATGCAGCAGAATCAAAGACATGCATTCTCCCCTCATGTGTCGTGAAGATGAGTCGAGGTATTTGTCGGTACACGTTTGCTACATCGTTAGCAAATGGTCGAATTCAATACTGCGAACGAAAGAGAACATGCAACGTCGTGGAACTAAAGTACAGTCAGCAGCACACAGTTCCATGCCTCACAAGGTGCACAGACACATTTCCAATAAACTACGACACGATTCATAAGGCAAACCTTCCTCGGAAAAATACCATGAAAGTGATGGCTTGTTACTACACGGGCACTTCATCATGACTCGCATCCAGTTCCTCCGCAGGCCTGAACTAAACCGGTCCAAAAGTCACAAAATCAAACGGCTAATTCTACGGAAATGTCATCAAGGCACATGTGTGTTTGTGACCAGGCTGAACCCTGAACGCGGCGCCGATATCTCTGTGGTTCCCATTTTCATTTTGGTTGACAAAGGGTGGTCAGCGTGAGTTTGTCGGAGAGGTCATGCACTTTTCATCAGGAGGTTCCAAACAAGGCACAGGAGGGGAGGACGTTAAACACTTAGCATCGCAAGCTCCTACAGGAGGAGTTAAACTACTGACTTGGCTCCAGAGCAGCATTTGTGCACAAATGTATTTTAACTCAAGTTTATTCATTGAGAATGTGACCCGAATCAAAGGTGCAGCCTGTGGGCCTCATTAGGTCCTTTTAATTCTGTCCATGTGGTCCTCATGAGTACATGATGATGTAGAAATACTTCGGACGGCCATCAATTTTAATACTAGTTTACCTCGAAATATTGTTGTTCTACTTTTTCTTCTTTATCGTTTTCCTAAAATAAAAATAATGGAAAAAAACGTTTTGGAAGAAAGTGCCTCATTTCATATTGACAGGTTTGGTCATCGTTCTCTTAATAATTTACTTAAATCCACATCAAATCAAATGACAACTTTACCTCAGTTTAATATCATTTTCATTTTATCATCAATTGGCCGAAACAAAGACGCAACAACAACCAAGAATTGCCTAAATAAGATAAATTAAATGCTGAAGATTATAAAGTGTAATTAATATTTAATTAAAAAATGGAAGAAAAAAATCTGGACAAACATGTGAATATGATATTAAGGCACTTTTAAATATTTTTTCTCAATTAATTTTTGAAGGTCAGGAAATAGTTTTAAAACAAAAAACATGAAAAGAGCTAACAACATTTTAAATTAAATAAAAATACATTTGAATAATTTTGTTTAAAATACGAAAGATGAATTTCAAAAAATAAATTGATAGATTTAACTTCATGGGGGTTTTCGGCCTCTTCAATGCAGAAACACTCCCCTCTAGTGGCAGAAGAAGGTCATATCATGTCATCAATGTATTATCTCGTTTTATTAACATTTCCAGCCGTCAATTTAGACTCTCTCGTGGGCCAGATGAAAGTATATCGTGAGCTAGATTGGGCCCCTCTGCCTTGAGTTGGAAAATTCCAAACGTTCTTCTCTTGAACCCGTCAGTAAATAACTCCATGCTGGTCGTGTTGTTCCTGCGCCTCTAAACCCTGCCAAGCCTGACTGAACCGCCTATGTACAGATTTACAGAAGCAAAAGTGACGACGAGCAGAGAACTGCTCGCGAATGTTCTGCTTTGTTGTGCAGAAGTCTGTGCGATTTCATCCATCCATCTGTAGACACAGTGATGTGTGACTCGTGTGCAGCTGCTCTGGTCAACATTCAGAGACGCACAAGTCGTCCAGAGACGCTGAAGCTCATCTCAAGCAGCAGCAGAAGCGAGAGCCTGAGAGCGGCTGCATGCACCGCACCGCCCGAGTCCCAGGCTGCTGTGAGAGGAAACTGAGCCGACGAAGATCGGAGGCGACGGCGGAAGCTAACTGACGGACGCGGGCGGCGCGTGGTCATCGTCGGCGCCGCTGCTGCAACACGGGCTGCTGCCGGTCTTGGGCACCGAGCAGGCGACGGATTCGGGGCCGTCGGTGCCGCCGCCGCTGCAGGGGCTGGCGGGGGCGGAGACGCTGTGGCCGGGCTGTCTCTTGTTGTTTAGCTCTTCCCACTTGCACCTGTTGGCCCGAATCATGTCAACCATCGGCTGCAGCTTCGGATTCAACTTGACAAGAGTCTGCAGAGAGAAGCACAAACTGAGAGTCAACACTCTGGCAACGACCAAAAAAACCTCCTCCGGAGGGACCTGGGTCCGCCCTGAGGCCTCCTCACCACCAGACAGCAGTCAAGACATCCTGAAAGAAAGCTTAGGTAACATAACAATAATGTGCCAAGAGCACTTTCATAATATTTTTTATTTGGGGCTTTCAAAGCGTTTTTCATAGTTATCTTTTGGTATATACTGTATTTCAAAGTGTGTGTAAAAATATATATTTTTAAAATTTACGATTAAAATGCAACAATGCATATTGTTTGTTAATTTTTGTGTTGCAATTTAACCTTCAGGCGCTAGATGGCGACATTTATTATGTCCTCTGCAGATAAAGCAACAATGAAATCCTGCCAGATTCCGGTGATGACTGAGGACGAGAGGATACATTTGTCTCTAGTTCCTTTAAAGTTGATGTTTGGACATGTTTATGTATATATATATATATACATACATAAGTTGTTTATATATGTTTTTTTAACGATTTCATCAAGAGTCATGAGGTCTGTAAATTTTGCAACACCAGAGTCAAGCACTCAACAATACTTCAAATATATGCTTGTTACTACAATACATAATAATGTTGTGCTCTGCATCGTGATATGTATACTATCCCCAAATTCTTACCAATACACACCCCTATATTTTATAATTAAAACCATTTAAAAATGAAAGTGTCGATCGAAATTGAAACGAGTTTGTCTGGCGGTTATAAAAAAATCTATCAATTATTCACTTATTTGCTGATAAACACGCCACAATTTTAAAGAAGATTGATTTACGTGCAAATTCAACCAGAAAGTGTTAGCAAAGCTTCGTGTTTTGTCGTAGTATTTTTACGCAACAAGTCGGGGAGCAACGGAGGCTTCGCCAGAGGAGCAACAGAAGGTTATGTAATCGAGGATTAATATTCTACAAAGTCGTGATCCGGCAGCGGGAGGAAGAGATCAGTGGGATCAAGAAAAAGGCCTCGTCCGCCCACGAACTGAAAACCCCGCTGCCTGTGAACGTCCCCTCTTCTCCCCTCACAAGTCTAATTGGCGGCCGCACGAATCCCCGTAAACACCGACGTGAACCACGGCGGAGCGAGACGACACCACGTCTCTGCAGGATGTCGGACTTTGCTTTAACATCAGTTCGTCTCTCTGATGTCATCGCTCTCTAATGTCTCCTAGTCGAACTCTCTCTCTCTTTTTTTTTCCCTCCACCGCTGCCTATTTATGAAGCAGCTTTGAACCAGCAACCTTGAAGTGAAATGAAGAGTGTGCAGGTACATGAACAGGAAGAAGAAATACCTCGTAGAGTGGAGCACAGATTCCATCTATCCACTCCAGCTGTAGCCCCGGCAACTCGTCCTTCCTGTTCCGATCAAAGATGGCCTGCAACACACAAGGTGTCTGTCAAGACTCACAACTTTGACTCGGGTTTGTGTGTGTCCGTCAATGCCAGCAGGCACGATGACTGTTTATATAGTACAATAGTTTTTCATTTACCTCATATTTATCAATTTATAATAAAAATATTCAAGTAAAAATACGTTTATATTGTTATGCTGTGGCCAGATGTTTGTTAATTGGTCATTATAAATGTTATTCTTTGAGGTTTTAATAAAATGTTTTTTATGTAGTGGTGACAAACTGTTACATAAGTGTCCAACATCTTAAGGCACTTAATAAATATTTACCTGGGGGCCGCAAAAAATAACTTGGTGGGCCTGAGTTTGACATGTGTGTGTTTTTGTGTGTAAATACACATATATTTATTTTAATGATAATGTTTTAACTGATTTATTTTTTTCTAAATTATTTAATTTACAATATTTCTTTTTTTTTTCCTTTTGTATTGTTTCTTATTGTTGACAAATGGACTATAAATAAAGTTCCTGGAGCTTCTAGTCAACTTGCCGAAGGCGTGAGTTTCAGCTCGGATCTCTCTCGGTCGCCCTGCTCGAAGAACTCGCTGGTTACCAACTCTGCCACCTGGAGGCACAAACGAGAATTGACACTTTATCTCACGATGCCTCTTGTATGGAAGTACAGGTATATCAGTGCCATCGGAATATAGAATGGTTAGATGTAACATTTTAAATGTTGAAGCTTTTATATATTTGTTTTTATATTGTATTCTATTATGTTGTTGTTTACTGTCTAAACTGTCTCTTACTTGTCTACTCATTTAATTATGTATGCATAACTTAATTCAGTAACAGAAGTTGATTGAGAACTTTGGGAAATGATCCATAGGTATGAGTGTGTGTGTGAATGGTTGTCTGTCTTTGTGTGCCCTGTGACAGACTGGTGTCTGTCCAGGGTGTCCCCTGCCTCTCGCCTTATGATACTGGGATAGGCTCCAGTCTCCCCACGACAGACAATGAATGAACTTAATTCAGTTATTACTTTATTTAATTTGTTTTGTATTAAATAATTTAATTCAGCAATCTGTGTATAGAAGAGTTACTTTTTTTTTACACATTGATTTTGATATTATAATTCCAATACTTGAAAAAATTAAAAGTATAAAAACGTTTTCAGTATAGAAATGTTGCCCAACAATTCCAAATTAATTTAGAAAATATTGAATTTTGTTTTTAAAAATATGCAACCTTTTACTATAGAAATGAATGTATTTGTTGAAAGAAAAAAAATAACTTCATCATTTGAAATGTATAATTTAACAATTCAATATTCTGATGGTACTAATATACTTCCACACTCTCGTCTCTTCCCCTGTGTAGCTGGGACAGACTCCAACCCTTTATAAACGTACCTTGCGTGATATTTCCCACGGTTTGGTGACTGCACCGAGGTCACACGCCGTCATCATCATCGATCTGGAAGGTCAGTTGTTACTATCATCTGTGTGTGCGCGTGCGCGTTGGTCCCTCACCTGCACATGTCTCTGTGCGCCTTCACATTCCAGTTGTACTCGCCTTTGCTGACCAGGTCGAAGAACGTGTTTCTGTTCCTGCACAGATAATTCAGGGTGAGTCCACTGGGGGGCGCTGTTATCAACACGTTTGAACCCCCGTGTCACCGGGAACGTACTCGAAGTAGAGCGTGAGGTCCGTGGCCAGGATGGACTGCTTCAGCAGCTGCATCAGGTCACTGTACTCCGTGGACGAGAGGTTGGAGAAGATGTTGTGACCCTGAGGGGGGACACGCAGGTGGTTGAGGGCGCGTGCGCACTGACTCGACCCGCGCATCGGGAGGCGGTGACGTCACTGCACTCAAAAGTCAACCGACAGAAAAGGTCATCGCTGTTGTTTTTCTTCCCCCAAAAAATTTGGCGCGCGTGGGCGGCTCCCCTGCAGCGCGCCTGTCGCGTGGAAAAAAAGTCGAGTCCTCTGGAGCGCGCGCGTGATGGAGTTGATGCGAGGAAACGAGATGTTAACGACTGAAGGAATTAGAGGATAATGAATCCCTCAGTTCTCGCTCGAAACACCGAGTAGACAAGTCTGAACGAGCTCTTCCCTTAAAGGTGATGTTTGGCTTCATGCTGACGCGCACTTTGATGGGTTGACTAAAAAGTGAAGCATACCTCCGCCGAGGAGCGAGTTCTTATATCAGAAACAAATCAATTCACTATGAATTAAACGTGTCATTTGGTGAAAAGGAAAATAGAAATTAAGAAGGAATTTTAAGTACGTTAGTTTCCTTTGTTTTTTTCATAGACAGTGTGTGACAAATATACCGGAGCAACCATTTTTAGGGGAAGAATTATTTACTGTGTGTTTGATTCGACACCTGCCTTCATTCTTCTGCTCTCTAAGAAGGTCCGGTTTGAAAGATCCACATGTTAGACTCTAAATGAACAGGTAAAAGTTCAACTTCGTTGTCAGAAAGTTAATGAAAGTTACATGAGACATTTGGTTATTTTTTCTTTATTTATTTATTCCAGACTTTTTTCTGTTAAGACCGAGGAAAGGATTATTTGGTTCAGTATTTTATTTAGGCCCCCCTGCGATCGTCATACTTGTCTGTTACAAACTGACCTTGACCCCCCATTATAAAAGGGGAAAAGTATTGCCCTCACAGGATAAAGTTTGGGGACCTCTTGTATAATCAAAGTAAACTGACTGACAAGATGGTGTTTAAATTAAGCAATAAAAGGAAGTTTCGCTTTGAGAGTTTCTGCCATCATGACATGACTGCGAATAAGAACATTTGGCAAAAAAACATTCTTTTTTTTTTAAGTTAATATAATCTTAGCCTTTTCAAAATGACAAAACTAAAGGAACAATGAAATCCTGCAATATCCCTGTGATGGCTGAGGACAAGAGGATACATTTGAATCAAGCGAACTGATGTTTGGACGTGTGTTTTTATATATTTATATATATGAAACACACACACACTGCTTAAATTTAAAAAAAAAGACTTCATCAAGAGTCATGGACAGTACTTCATATATATGCATATATATATATTCATATATATTTTCCTACAATACATATTAACGTTGTGCTCTGTATAGTGGTATGTATACTATCACCAGATTCTTGCCAATACACACCCCTATATTTCATAATTAAAACCATTTAAAAACTGAAGTGGTCAATCGAAAGTGTTACGAGTTTGTATCGCGGTGATAAGAAAATCCATAGATTATTCATTTATTTGCTGATGAACACGCCATGATTAACATTTTGTTGTTAGCCAATAAAATACAAACTTATTCTCATATTCAAGATAACCAGGTGCTTAAATTATATAAAACACACTCTTTGTCTAGAACCTTTTTTGCTTTAGCTGCACAGTTAATGTTGGGACTCGGTTATTTTTATTTTTAAATACATTTTTAAATAAAAGTTTTTGCAATCTAGTAATCTTCGTTGCTCTCCTGGTTATGTTCTTTTAACAACACATAAAGAAGCAGTTGCATATTTTCCCCCTCCCTCTGTGTCGCGTAAACACGATCTAGATCATGACACAAGCTCACAACAACATTCAGAGTCACACTTTCATGTGCAGCCGTGGCAGAGGAGCCACAGAACAAACAGAAAAGAGGGCACATGCTCGCCCTGAAGCGGATTCAACCCGAGGATGCAGCACTAACTACTTCTCGGCTGTTTAAAGTTTCATAAAATGGGAAAATGAAAAGAGTTGTGTGACGGACTGTCAGTCCAGATCAAAATCTTTTCAAAGAAAAATACATTACATTTGCTTGGATTTGTTTTTTTTAAAGATACATTCAGATCTTGGTTTTACTGAAACAGCCAGTTCTTGAATGTTTTATCAGAAGAAAAGACACATTTTAGTTACTTCTTGAAAGAAATAAACAGTGTCAAATCATTCCAAGAGTGTCTTTCAAGATGATTACATATGTCAATCAAACAACATTCATCCCACATCCAACACAGGGAGTTGTTCACAGAGTTTTGAAGATCATCTACCCCTCCTTTGATATTTCTGCTTTGCTCAAAATTGCAAGAATTTAGGTTTCAGCAGTTGTCTTTGTTATATGAGCAGAGGGAGTATTTTTATTTAAATATTCATTTTTTTAAGGTGATTAATTTTGAAAAGAGGAGCCTTAGTTTCATGTTCGGACAATTCATAGTTAAGTCGTCTTTAAAGAAGCTCTTCCAAAACATAATCTTAGGTGTGTTTGACCAAGAATGTAGAAAAAGGAAGAAGAAGACAAAGATAATAATTGAAAGAAATGACCTTCAGACTTGAACGACGCTGCATTTCTAACAGTCTATACTTCAACAACTGCCACAAAAGAAAGAATCCATTGACGTCACTGTCGCTCTCACTGTGATATTCCAGGCAAACATTTACGCAGCTTACCGTGTTGTCAGCGCCGTGGCACTGAAGGTACCGACCCGTTTTTTAATTACTCTTTCACACGGACCCAGTCACCTGCTAAAATGTCTCTCTCAACCAATTACCTGTAAATCTATGGCTCCTCTAATGACATTGATTCGAGGGCAGCACTGGCCGCTTGTTCATCTCTGACCCAACGCTCTCAATCAGTTCCCTTTAAACTAGACTTCTCTTGGCATTAATCAAGCCTTAAACTACAAACAAACATAAACTCAAAGTATATTTGTTTTAGAACAATCTGTGTCGTCTTCACATGCATCAACAACAATGATCTGATGGTTTCACGTCAACATCCCACCAGTGACGCCTTAGATCCTGTAGGTTCCATACATTGTACAGAGAAATCATTTCCCGAAAAAAGTGATTTCTCTGTATATTGTGACACCATTTGTCAGAGACCGCAGAGAAAAGACTGTAAGTGTCACTGAATGAAATGAAATCTAGAACAGTCTCGTAGCTGTTTCCATCTTAAAGATCTACTGTGCAATTGAATCACCATCCCACTCGTGACGCCACTGAGCAACAGCATAGAACACATTGATTCAAGTTATTGGACTCATGCTTCAAAAATCACAATTTATTCTTGTTTAAGATTATTTTTTGCACGTTAAGGTCATAACCCTTTGTGTCATCTCTGGGTCAAGGTGACCCGAAGGCCTGAAAATAAATGTGTTTGTGGTATCCCTTGTGTTGTCTCTGGGTCAAGGTGAACGACCTCCACCACAGCATATGTATTTATGGAAGCCAGGGAGGTCATTCACTTTGACCCAGAGACAACACAAGGGATCCTTCGGGTCACCTTGACCCGACTATTGATCTCCACTTAAGAACTTAAAAACATATTATTTTATTTTTCTCCCTTTTTTCTAAAGGAATGATTCAAACCGTTGGATGCAACTCACCTCGCTCTGCAGGATCATGACGGCGTGGTTGAAGTGGTGATGCTCCAGTGTAGCCGACGTGCCGTAGAGCAGCGCGAGCGCTGAGCCCGTCCTGGAAAAAATAAAACATCTCATCAGGAGAGAACGCTGCAAAATACATGTCCAGTATTTAAAATGGGGTATTTTTCAGATGAGAGTTTAATAAGATTAGTGTTGAGTTCCCACAGGTGAGCCAGTGACGCTGTAATCTTAACTCAACCCTTTCATTCCTACAATTATGTACAGGTTCATTCATGGTTTCACTTGTTGTTTTTGTGAGTGACTCTTAATCAAAGATGAATCAGCTGTCATGGTTTAGATGATGAATTTAAACCATATTTACAATAAGAAACTTTCACTCCTGGACTTTTATTATACCTTTGTTGACAGGTTTTCTTTTAAGCTACTCCAGTAGTACTTGAACTATTCTTCAACTGAAATATATTCATATTTCTTCATAAAGGTTTTGAGTGAGACTTGAACACATGCAACAACATTTAACATCCAGTATTTTTACTCTCTCACGTTCTAACTCAATACCACGCTCAAAACACTGATCTCACCCCCTCTCATTGAACTCATGCATATGGTTGCAAGAGCCGTATGTCACTAGAAAGCTTTTTTTTTCCCTTTCTCTCGGATCAAAATGGAACAAAATGGTTCAGAAATTATTGTAAAAAAGTCTGGGTTGACGCAGGTGCAGATGAGTCTGCTCTGCGTTTGGATGGAACTAGTGAACAAGTGCCGTTCCTTTGAGGAATATGCCAACAACTCGAATAAGGGACAATTAAAATCATCATTTCACTGTCACTGATGTTGACTCCTGTGTCCTTCCTCAAGTAAATTTTTCAGACATCCATCAGTCCATTTATTTCCAGAATGATGCACGAGGACTATTTTCCACTGATCGTTGTTCTCTTCCTTCCTGTTTGCCTCCATCCCACGTTCACGGATCACAGTATCAACCTTGCAAAAGTCAGCAAACTGTAACCTGAGGCAACAGAACCTGTAAGTCAGCAGTGTTTACCATCTCCTCGTTAGACTACGTCTGATGTAAGCTTCACTTGTGTCTTGACTTGCTGATCCGGGCGGCACGACTGCAAACTGCTGCAGGTGGGAAACATATAGTGTAGGAGTGTGTGTGTGTGTGTGTGTGTGTTTTTTTGTGTTAGGAAGCGCGAGGGAGACAAAAAGCAGAAGTCTTACTTGGCCTGGAAAGCGTTGTTGGTGCCTCTGTGGTCCAAGTCATGACACACGCAGCCCACAATAAGCGCTAAGATCTCCACTTCAGTCAGAGTCTCTTGGAAACCCGCCGTCTGAGGCCAGCAAAACAAACAGTGTGAGCGTCTCAGCAGAATTTTCTGAATCTCTGATCTTAAGATGAGGAGAACATTGAATAAAAATGGAAAACACTCCAGCAGCAGCATCTGCAAAAAAAGAAACATCTCGGTGGAATATCCGCGGGGGCTGCAGTAATGCGGACATATGGGGGGGATTTATGACTTGGATGAATGGCTTCAGGGGTACATGAGTCACTGTGGGTCATTGTGGGGCGAGCGAAGATAGCAACGTGAGGCAGAGACCGTCAGGGGTCGCCACAGCAACTCCACCATCTTGGAGTTGTTGTAGATATGTGAGGTGTCAAACTCAGCGTGGCCAGAAAAGAGGCCATGATGGTCTTGAATTAAAAATAATTATTTGGTTAAAGATCTAGAGGCTAACTACGTTCTGGAAACCATGAATGCTTTTGTAGCCCAGTGGACAGATACTGGAAGCCCCCAAACGTATTCACAGTAGAAACTTTTTACCTTCTTTGTGTTCCTGTTCTGGTGGTCTGCCCTGATATTATATTGTTTGATGGCCACTCCTGGTAATGTCGTACGACTCTGAGGAACCTCACCGTGAGCATGGCGAACATGCACTGGCAGACGTTGAAGGCGTGTCTCCAGTTGTGGTAGAGAACCATGCGGTAGTTCTTCCTGACAGTCAGCAGCCACCTGCAAAGAGTCTGGAGAACCAGGGGAAGCATGAAGTGAAGACCCTCCTCTACCCGGGGTTTTGATAAAGTCGCCCTCACCTCGTACTCGATCTTAAACTTGGGCACGATCCCCAACTCCGTGAACATCCTCAGCACGGCGGTTATCATGGCGTCCACGTCCAGGGAGAAGTCGTCGAAGGAGAGCATATCGATGCCCAGCTCACACACCAGCGGAATGTTGGCCGCCTGTGTTCAGTCGAGAGGAAAAAAAGATGGGTAAACAAGAGGATGAATGGAAAGGTCAGAGGAAGCTTCGGACTCTCCAGAGACGCTTTAGAAGACAAAGAAAGCAGTTTTTCTGAAGCTGATGTTTATTTACGAGTGGACATTTACAGTATTTTCATTTAATGGACAACATTAACAAAACTAAACAAGATTCCAAATTAATTCATATATAGTATTATATTGTTTTTAAATACTTTTTCTTATTAAAAAAAGTTTGAAAAAAACAGTTTTTCCCAAAATGCACCGCTTCAAGCTCAATTTGGCATAAGTATTACAATATCATCTAAAACACATGAGTCAAACTTATGGCCAGGGGCCCACCAAGTAATTTTATGTGGTCTGCTGGATGGTATGTTCACAATCAAATTCAAGATAAGATAAGGAACAGGAATTATGGATGTCAACAGTTCCATAGAGACTTTCAATAACAGTGAGATTGAAGGAAAGGAATTTAACTCCGGTTTGGTAAAATATAAAATAAGTAGAACGTTCTTTCCCCCTTGTGTGGTAGACCCATGATCGAAAAAATGACGACAACTAGTTTTACCTCAGATTATTTCTTCCTTGTGGTGACATACATTTATTTTATGGCAACGTAATTTAGTAACTTGGTTGCAGAATTTAAGTCCAAGGGCCTCATGTAAATAAGTAAGTAAGCTATTTTTATTTGCATTTGTATTTATTTGTACAAAGAAGTTCAGGAATTTTCTACTAATAACAGTCGAACACTCAAATTCAGAAAATGGTGCACGTACAAAATTATTCGCAGACTTGTTCTTCCATTTCAACGCCCTCATTTACCAGAGTCTCCCCAATCCACGAAAACAAATGAAAACATGATTGAAGTCAACCAGGCCAGATTAAAGATCTGATCGGACCATTTGAAATCAACAGGCTGCCGGTCAACACCTCTACTAGTATTTCCTGTTGAATAGTTAGATACACAAGGTTATCATCATGTAGCACTTATGAATTGAAATACTAAAAGCTGTAAATATCTCCTCACCTTATACTCGTTGTTGATGTCACAGACATCGTGACACAAAACTCGCATAGGAATGCTTCTGGCATTCTCTTTGTGTAGATATTTTTCTGTTTCTGTTCCATTCGTCTTTAAAACGTCTGTTTCCATCTTAACTTTAAGTTGCTCTGAGAGAACTGGACCTTCTTGGCTAACCGCAAATGCAACCTTTGCCAAATAGTGAAGTTAAACTTCAGTTTTATCTGCTCTTTAAATTGACTGGATCTGCCCCCCACTGGTTCCAAGTTGCCAAGGCATACAATTGGATTTAAAAAGAGATTCCAGTGACTGGCTCGTAGCCCACGCCGTCCACATAAATAATCAGGCGACCTAGATCGGGGCAGGCCTACTACAAGGATCGCCACATTGGAGGCGGAGCTAATCAGATCACTAGATTAGTTGCTAGTTTGCTAGATGATTATCAAATCGTCAATGGATAACAGGGGGAGTTTACTAGTGGAGGAGGTGCTGAAGTTCATGGAAGACGACCACCTCGACCAAGACACAGCTCCGCGGTAGAAAATGAATAAATAATGAGGATTTGTTGTTTCGTAAGCTCATCTTAAAGGTAGAATCCCAGGCCTCCTTGCACCACATTAATGTCCTCTGAAGCCTCTAAATGTTTGTCTCCTGACATCCTCCTCTCACTTCATTTTCAGCCGGAGGTTAGAAGATGTCAGCCAGGTTTGTTTGCCACCAGCGCTCGGGTGGACTCCCTGTCAAACCGACTCCGTATGTGGAGCAGTTATGAAAGAGGAGTGGAGCTGAACGAGGGGGCTGAGAGATCACACGGGCGCGCTGAGAGCGGGGGCTTCTATTTTGCCGTAATGGTCACGAGGGAGAATCCTTCACATGAAAGTGCCGGGAAAATAGGTCATATCTATACCTCATAAATGTCACGCCAATTAAAAACGGCTGATAATTGATGAATAATGCATTGGAAATGATTACGTATTGATTGAAGGAATCCATTTTAAATACCAACATTAGTTTACTTCCAGGAGGGAATACGTCCACGTGCTCCTGGTTAATTATCTCCAAACATTTGCAGGCGAAAACATCAGCAGCTCTCAAGAACTGCTCTTTTGATATATTTCAACAGTTGCATCAATAATGCAGGAACCTTCTCCACGCACGTTCACTTTTGTTCCTATATTTAAACTATTTAAGCAAACCGCAACAGAATCCTGGTTGATGCTTTTTGACGTCTAAGGTGGAACAACTTTGAACCGTCGCTGTTCCAATCTGTTTTTTTCTAATCTCCCCTCACTCGTGAATAAGACCCACAGGTACTTGATACCTCATGCTTGGTGTGGTCTGAAGAAAGCTATGTCATAGATATACTTATAGATTTCAGTACCAAAATGTATTCATCAGATCCACTGATTGAGGTCAGAACACTTTTATTTTTGAAAGAAACTTAAACTAAAACGAGTGTAATCGACATGTCAATAGTCACAAGTTAATGTTATGACAGAAAAAATACTATATATTTTTCTAATAGAAACACCTTTCAGATAGTTATAATCAACAGAATAGTAATTATATATAAGGGCCGGTACCGGGGATCACTGCTCTAGCCAGACTAAAGACGAGACAAAGAAAGAGAGCCTTCTTTTTTATGTATATTCAGAGAGAATTTTTTTTTTTAATGTCTATACAATAGGATATCAGACTCAAGTAGTGTATTGCAAATATTTAATTTAAATATCCTAAATATATTTAAGAACAATGAAATGTAACAAAATATTATTTTAAATTACGGTAGTTTGAAATTCATTAATTTCCCGAAGGAGATCTACAGCGGGATTAAAAAAAATCCATCTATCCATCCATCCATCCATCCATCTATGTTTTTGGGTTTTCTTTCCATTCATTGGAAAATGCTGAACAAAAAAGGGAGTAAGTGAAAAAATTCCTAATTCAAAGAACGTTATTTATATTCTTAATAATAAAAAATATATATATTATAGATGGATTGAATAGATTTATTATCTTTCAGTAAAATGTCTACATATCTTTTAGGATTTTACTATATATGTTTAGGCTGTATGTTGCCTGGTCTGGTTATCTAACCGTTTCTGACATTGATGGTCCAAACGTGGTGTTAATATAGGAAAAACAAATGAAAAGAAACGCATGGTTGAATTCAAAAAAGTGAATCAAAGTGACAACATAAAGAAAACAGTCACCTTGAATTTGTCGACTTCCGTCTTGGAGCAAGTGGCGTGGTACGACAGCACCTGCGGAAACAGAATGATTAAAAAACGCGGCGGCATAAATGCTCTTGGATATGCGTCCCTGTGGAACGTAAGGCACATGTTTGCTCAATAACCGAGGGCATCTTTTAGATTAAGAAGTCAACACTCGCCCCCAGATCAGCCTGCCTCACGTCAGCCCTGATTCCATCGCCACGTCGGCTTCATTTCCTGGGAGAAATACCTCGTGCAGACCTGCGCTCGCTGATTTGATCATAAATGCTCATGTTTATTCCCTGTACATCTCCGGCTTCTCTCTTCGCCGCTTGACTCTAGAAACCGGTCACCCCTCGTTCCATTTTTAATACAATCCGCTCCATAAAGGAGTGAAGCCACATGTTTTTCCCTGCGATCTTCAGGGGGAAGGGGAGACGAGAAGTCCCCGGAGAGACCAGCATCTGTTGCCTCGACTGCTTTAAATGTTTCAGCTCTGAGCGTATTTAGACTGGGAGACAAATAAACACACGATTATGACTTATGGAGGTGGAGATGAGACGGGTCACTGCAGCCCAAAAACAAACGATCCCGGGGAGGAAGAGAAACAAACATAAAAACGTGAATGTAGATGAATTGCATCGAGTATCTGTTAATGATAAGTATGTGATAAGAAACATTAAATGAAAATATGCTACATTTAAATAGCAAATAGTGTAAGTGGGTCAACAAGTTTTGTTTTACACGCAAGATAAAATACATTTGTCATTAAAAATAATGGTGTGAGAATGAGGATAAAAAAAAATTCAATTCATTCTGAGGTATTAGAAATAAAAAAGGCAAAAATATTTCATCATGTTTGGCAAGATCAAAAACGTACTTGTGTTTCATACGCTCTTTCTTTTGTGTGTTTTTTTTATTGAACTGGTTTCAATGTTGTATTGATGTTGTATTTGAGCTGGAAAATGTTCTGGCAATTCTTCTTAGAAGTGAAAGTTGAAGTCATTCTGCGTTCCTAATAGATACAGAACATAACTTATTTTGTCAAGTGGCATTTATAAAGAAGGTCAATCTACTGGGGGGTCTAACGTTACAGGACAGTCAGACAGATGGAACATAATCCAAGAAGACAGTAGTCGATGGTGTAGCAGCTAAACAAAGACAAAATAATGAAGAAAAAACAATGTTAATGTGGAAATGATGGGTGAAGTGCTACAGCTGTCAGTTACACTACATTTGACAGTCACTACACATGTTTTCCAATTATCATTATGATCTTGAAAGTCGAGAACCAAACAATCAAACAGAAAGTGTGCGGCTGAAACCTAAAGAGAACCAGACACAAGCTAACAAACAAACAAGGACAGGTGAGAGAAAAGTTAAATGATCTTAAGTCGAAAAAAAACTGGATTTCACTCTTTGAGCTTCTTCAGGAACTTCTTATATTGATATCAGTGTCTTAATAATGATTGATTGACATGTCGCTGATGTATATTTGTAAGGAGGGATTTGATCAAACAACTCACATCCAACGCCACAGACTGTTTTGCCCAAGACTTCTTCACCTGGTCGTACATGATGGTGTTGTTGATGCCCAGTCCACAAAAGATCACAAAGGCCTGCAAAACAAGTCTACAGGGTGAACACACACACACACACACACACACACACACACAAACACATCAACAAACAAACACCAACACACATTACATACATTTGTATACAGACACAAACACTAGCAAACACATACACATCAACAAACGCACACATGCACACACACATATGTGCACACAAAAACACACATCAACAAACAAATATGCACACACACATACACATCAACACACACACAAACCAACCAACACACACACACAAACACACACACTAAGAAACAAACACACACAGACATCAACAAACACACACACTAACACACAAACAAACACACACATGCACACAGACACATCAACAAACACACTAAGACACATATATGCACACACAAACACACACACCAACATACACATATGTGCACACAAAGACACTAACAAACACACACACATGCACATCAACAAACACACTCACATGCACATCAACAAACACACATACATGCACATCAACACACACACACACACAAAGGTATTACCTCAAACAGTCTCTGGTCTGCGTCATCGAAAGGTTTTCCGTCCAGTCGGTTCAGCACTTGAGCGACACCTGTTGTTCCCAAAGTTGAATCAATCATAGTAGTGATGACACAGAGCTGTCATAACTACAATAACACACACAAAAGCACACCTCAAGCTGACATCTAATTAATATTATCTCGGACAGGAAGTCCAGTTGTTGTCTACAGCGGCGAATACAAAGCCTCTAATTTGACAGTGTGTTTCCCATTAGTCATTACGGATAAATGCCTCTTGATAAAGCATAAACATTTAATTGATAACAGCCGATTTTTTTTTAATTTCCTTCCAGAGAACTGCTCTGTCGTAATTACACTCTGCAGATTAGACAAGGTCAAACCTTCCAATCTGAGCGGAAGCTGAGTTTTAATTTTGACGTGCGAGTGGAAATCCACAGAGGTAGAGAAGGATTAGTGCCGGAGCTCATACTGTCATTAAAGTAAGCCTTTTCTCAGGGTTTTTTTTTATTCCTTCATTTATGATCACTGAACCTTCATTCAGCCATTATTATAAAAATAATACAAAATAATTTGACTATTTATAAAATATTCTGGTTATGTATTGAATGCCCTTCCAACAGCATTTTGGAGACTCTATCATTTTTATTCATTTTTGTCTGCGCTTTCACTGCCTGTGAGTAGATTTATGTCAAAATATATTGTTCATGGGAATTTGAGGTTCTGTGACACACCTTTCTGTAAACATGTTTCCCCAACATTGCTGTGAGGTTCATGTCGTCCACTGATCTGATGCCACCAACCCCTTGATCGTGAGCATTTCATCTCCTGCTGCCTTTGTTTGTGTGATGCTCTTTCACTCCAGATCTTCAGGTGTCGCCCACACACTGCACTCCTCTCGCTCTCGCTAAAGCTTCCTGCCTCACACCTTTTTTTTAGACAAATGCATTAACGCCCCCGCTAAAGAAAGTGAGATCACGCCGTCCTAACGACTCGCACACATGCTTATCACTTCCTTCAAATGACTTCCTGTGTCAGATCTCGGCGGACCGAGCGAGCGCTGCTGCTTCCGTGGCTGCTGCTGGTCGTTGCAATATCCAGCAGCAGGCGGGAGATCAATGATTTATCAGTGTGTGCTGTTGTGCCCGAGGCTCATTCACAAACACAATGGAGGAAGTACACCTCTGAGGCTGGAGTGATGGCGCACCTTGACTAATCACACACATGCAGGAGCTGCCTGGTCTCCACACGGCTGCGTGAAGTGACGGAGATATGAAGCCTCTCTCTTTTGTGTCGGGATTTTTTGTTTCTTTGGCGCCTCGGTGTGCGCTTAAAATATGACAAGAAACAATCCGAGGCTCAGATGGATACAGATTTATGGAGCCGATACATTTTAATCCTTTTCTCCTTTTTTCCATGTACACCTTACTTTTTATTTGAAAGCAGGAAATGTAAATTGACCATTAATACTTGTCAGATACAACATTTTCATTTATTTACTTCATTTTTGAGTTTTAAAAATGTAGGAAAACTGACCAAAAAAATGTCCTTTAACAAAGGCTTTTTTTAAGTGTGATTTTGATGTAGCTGAAGTGAACGGAAGCTAGGTTAAGGGTTCTACAATACTATGATGCAGGTGATGTGTTCTCATCTTGGGTCGCCTATAGTTTTTTTCGTGGATCTGAATTTACCTTCAGGTTACACACAAATGGTCAAAAATGTTTCTTTGTATTGGCAAATGTCTCAGTTTATGAGTTTTGCACACGCATGTTTGTGTCTTCTCGTTTAGACTATTGTAACAGTTTATTTTCGTGTCTAAACAAGAAGGATCTGTCTCGCCTGCAGTTAATACAAAACTCTGAAGTGAGAATTCTGACCTGCTCTAGTAGAAGAACTCACATTTCCCCGATCCTTAAAACTCTGCATTAGCTGCCAGTTTCTTTCAGGATCAATTAAAAAAAATTGGGTTCTTACTTTCAGTTCTATTCATGGTCAGACTCCTCCTTACATCACTGATCTGATCCAGCTTTACACCCCAGCTCGGGCTCTTAGGTCTGAATCTACTGATGGTTCCTGAACAAGCTTCTGGACCAGAGGAGAGAAATCGTTCCAGGCTGTTGCTCCTAATTTTTGGAACGATCTTCCTCTCTCTGCGTTTGACTCCTTCAAGAAACATCTTAAGATCTTTTTATTTGTCCAGGCGTTTTCTTCATTTTCTTGGGGCTGTTGTGTTTGTCTTATGTTGTCTTGGCCTTTTAAAGTATGTATTTTAACTGTGTATTGTTTTGATTATTTAAGCGCTTTGTGACACTGGTCTGAGAAAGGTTATTTAAAAATATAAATTACTTACTTACCTACATTCAAGACCAAATGCTGATCCAGAATATCACAACCATATCTTAAATTTTATCATAGTTTCCTAAATACATAACTTGAAATTTACTCTGGAATTTATTAAATAATCTTTAAAAAGTTCCCCTTAGAAATGTTTGAGCTTAAAACAATAATTAATATATGGACCATGAGTGCTATTAAAGAAGAGAATACATGACAGTAACTTCTTATATTTTAACTGGGATCCAGATGGGTATGAAAGATGAAAATGTAATCTGGAATAATTTGTTGCGCAAAACCAATCCCAGTCAAATGTCCGTTATCAGAGCAGAAAAAACATATTTAATAAGAGATTGTTGACTTACCAATGATTTGGTGGTTGCTGTTCCAAATTGGAACACAAAGCACTGAGCGGATGTGGAAGTCCGAGAACTGATCTGCCTAAAGGAAGTTAACAGATTTCCGTCATATCTCATTCACACTGGTTGACTAGTTATTCCTTCACACTGTAGAAATAGGTTAATGACATGCAATTAAAAGTAACTAACAATGCCGTTTTAGAAGAGCAGCGTTAGAAACTTGCTTCTGACTGAGTGAGAAAACCCAGTGTGGTTAAGAGCAGGAGACAGTGCTGAGATAAAAGCGTAAAGATCCATCAGTAAATGTCACCATGACTCCACAGTGGAACAAATTAGAAGCTCCTTTGAACCAGCACCGAATCCAGTTCGTGCGAGACATTTTCCTGTCACACCCCTAGACATGCTAAGATCCAGAATTGACGCGAGGGTGCCGTTACCTCGGCATCAAAGCGAGGATCCTGGTAGGCGTCACTTATGTTGACGGGCAGTCCCGTCGACGCCACTAGCTCGGCGATGCTGTTGTTGATGAGCCAGTCGGAGTACGACGACTTCTCCATGCTGTCTTTGAAGCTGGAACGCGCAGAGAGGCCACTTCATGTTACTCATTTAGCTCATGATTGATCTTTCAGATCGTCTTTCACGGAGATCCACCTGTAGCAGTGAGCTCACTCTGGGATTCTACTTACTTATTGTTAGAAACCACACACACTGCCTGTGCAGGCCAATTACATTTCCTACGCGACACCATTATATACTGTGTCCATTGTGACGGAAGGTCAAGTCAAATGAAAGAAGGGAAAAATCTCCTTTATCTAGGAACATTTAAAAATATTTATTTAAAGTGTGATTGTTAGTTGACTTTGTAGAAATTACCATTTTATATGATTTCAACTTTTAAACTTGTTTTTCATTTTACTATCAATTATTTTGTTTAATAAAAGAACATATGCAAAGAAATGACTTCCCAAGAACAGAGACTATGCACTAATCATGATAAAGCAGTTAATGCAATTTTGAATTAAAATATTTTGGGAAATTATCCACCCAGGTGAAATACTGTATATGTTATTAAATCGATCATAAAAAGCTTATTCCCTCCTTCAAAGCCTTTATATAACCATTACCTTCTGGATATTAGAAGTCACAGATAATGTAAATCTTATGTTTCTTTTGATATCATACACTTTATATCTTATTAGCAGTTACCGGTTTAATAATCCCCCTCTAAAGATAAGTGAACTATGCTATGAATTTTTTTTTCACCCCAGGAGGTGTTTATTTTGGCTCTATATTTGCTGTTTTATTCTTTGTTTGCTGATGACATGACAGGTGACAGCTGTATGCTAAACTAACTCTGATGATACTAAGTTTATTTCGATTTGATTTCATATTTTCTACTTCTTCATATATCATTTTGAGTTGGTTGAGTGTGTGAAACATAACAAATCATAATTATTTGAGCGCTTAAGAACTCTGATTCTCTTTAAGAGACCATCACACATTTGTTATCAGAGTAGATTTATATATAACAGTCCTGTACAAGTAAATCATATCAATGGAGTTTAAAAATAGTGTGAAATTATATTCAATAATATTTAACATTGTTTAAAAAAAAAATCACCTGCACTTTAAAAGTAATGATTAATAAGAATCAATATTAAAATAATAATAGTAAAAAATAAAATTGCTTGCCGTCAGAAACTCAACCTTGTTAATCTTGTTTATTTTTCTTAGTAAACTGACTTGAACTGAATTGTTCGTTTTTAATCTTTGTACGCGAGACTGAGAGCAAATCTGGAAAATTGCTTTTATTTTCTGCTCATCTGTTTTCTCTCTCTGGTGTCGGTCGTTTAGCTGCAACAGACAAGCAGCTCGACTGTACACGGGCTCACGGTTATCTTTCCCACGGGGGATTGCGAGGAGCGTTGGAAATCCTGCAGTACTCCTGCCTTTTGACAACAAATGTATTCACTTAATTACACACATAAATCTTCGGCAGCAGTCCTTGTTATTCACACAAGCACCCTGAGGAAGACTTGTGCATCGCACTTGTTGTTTTTTTTGCAGTTTAATTCTCTTAATTCTCAAGCTATATGTAACACTCAGAAGAATAGTGTATTAGCTTTTTTAATTTTTATTAAAGTTATCTTTATGTTAATCTGATGTTTTCACATCGTCTTTAACCATTCTCTTAAAATGTTACTTCATTTATTGTAATATTTAAACAATATTACAATAAAACCTCAGTAGATCACACGATCACCTACGTTTTAAGTGGCACTATGTAACATTTCTGCTTTTTTTTCTATAATGATTGGCTTATTTCCCTGATATTCCATGTATTCACTGCAAATTAAAGTAAAATCCTGCAGTCAATCGCTATCCATCCAACAGCTAGAATTTCCCTCCCTTCTTCAATCAAAGTATTTTTCTATAAGAAATACAAGAGGAACACAATAAGTTCTTCTCCCTGTGTTTCATTTATAAACCTCCCACACGATATTACACTCCGTTCTCTGCTCTCAGTCACGCGGCGGGTGGGGGGAATTCCACAAACTCAATTAAAAACCCTGCAGTAAGCCTGCTGCTCTCCACCAGCACATTACTCCCACTGTGTTTCTGAATATTTCATTTTCATACTTTCTTGTATTTTGTTCTTAATGGCGGGAAGCAAACAAACCCTCTCGGAGGTGAGGTCGTGGAGGGCAACCGTGAATGAGCTCTCGGCGTATCAAACCTTTTTAATCCTCCTTACCTGCTCTCCGTGTCGGCGCTGCACTTCGGCGACAATAACTCGAACGACTTGGTGAACTTGACGACCTTAAAAGAAAAGTGAGAACATCTTTCTTTTAATCAGAGTTGAATAATTGAGATCTTAAACGGGCCTGACAGCAGAGAACAGTACCGGGGATTCTATGTCCTCCAGCAGCTGCACGGAGCAGCGCTCACACTTCAGCAGCGTCTGGGCGCGATGCATGATCTTCCTGACAATCTTCTCCAGGTCAGTCTGCTCCTCAAACAGGTCGTTCACCACCTCCAGGAGCGCCTGAGCATCCCAGAGAGAAGAACACCAGCTGAACCTGCAGAATCTCAACAGCTTCTGCGCTAAATAAAACAAAAATCTTTCAGTAGATAAAACCTACAGATTGACTTATTTTGGCCTGCTCAGCACAAGTATTGTTTCGGCCATTAATATGATTAGCCGTGTCAATAAAAGTAAATTAGCTGCGTTCTCTTCGACAGCGAGCCTCCAATTTAATACACAAGCGCAGAAATCATTCGTCTCCCCTGTTCACTGAGCTGTGTTCTCATTATGTTTGCTCCACAAATCAATGTGTGACATAAATTAGTGCATCTCTTAACATTCCCTTGGAGATATCTATTGTAGACCAGACCCCCGCCCTGGAAACCCACCCATCCCCCCCCCCCCCCTGCACAGATGCGGATGTTGGTACAAAGGCTGCCGGCTCTGATCCCTGTTGCAGAGGCAGCAAGTGGGCTGTTGCTGATCAATACTCAGCTTTAACCATTTCAAGATGATACAAGATGAAGGCAATCATACACACATGGCTTGAGTTTATTTTTGATTTTATCGTTGTAAATTACAACAACAACAACAAAAACTTGGTTTTATTTCATTAGAAAATAAGTTTAAACTGAGATGAAGAATTTGAACTATATTTACAATAACAAACTCTAATAACAAAATCTCCTGGACTTTTATTATTCACTTGTTGACAAGTGAGTGTGCAGGTGTTTTTAGCTGCCGTGGTTGGACTTTAAACATTCCTGAACAAAAATTAATATATTGATTTTTTTAATCACGGTTTTTTCCATACTTAAACGCAAAAAAAAAACAACTGTTTTTCTTTAAGGGCAACTAATGAACTTACTAACTCAATCAAATGTTTTAAATGTTGAAGTCTTCCTCTACTAGATGCAGTAAGTCTCTCATCATGATGATGTTTTAAAGTTATTACTTAATAAAGTTATCTTTATAAAGTCATAAATCTTAGCGAACAAAAGGTTTTGAAAGCAGATTCCATTATGATGTAATGATGGCTTCACTCCTCCACAATCCAACTGTAATCACGGCCTGCTTTGTTTATACAATGAGCCCTTTGGAGGTTGAGACTTCTGGAATTAATGACGCGCGGTGACAAACATTAATGATTGGCCAATCACAGCAGAGTGGGTGTGGTTACTGTAAAGATTTTCTAATGTTAATATTTCAATGAAAATAGAGTTTTGACAGACACGAGTACAATAGAGGTCCAACATTTAAGAGACACTCAAATCAAAACATTAGATACTAGTTACTGGATGTTAAATTTAGTCAGTGACACAGTTTTAGAATTTAGAGGAAACCGGAGTTCCCGGAGTAAGCCCATGCAAACACAGGTAGAGTTGCCTTTAAGTGAACCAGCAACCTTCTTGCTGTCCCTTCAGTACCATGTGACTCCGTTAGTTCAAACTGATCCAGGACATGTGCGACCTACCCGGCTCCGGTCGTACTCTTTTCTGGAGGCAGCAAAGAGTTGGGCGTTGGAGATGGCGATCCCACAGAAGGGCAAATACATCTGCAGCACCTGTGGAGCCACAAACACCTTCTTGATCATTTATTTTCTAACCCGTTGCGCCAAGAACAGAGACATCACGCCGTTCAAAAGACTCCATCAAGACCGGAATAAGAAATGATTTTTTTGTAAGAATCATTACTTTGTAGAATGAATAAATCAATGCTTCTGACATTTTACCATTTGAAGGAATGGTCTGACTTCCCCAGCCTCGGGCTGATGATATAAATGCGTGCATGTGTTTGTCCCCAACATGAATAATGGAATAAATTGCTGTATCTTAATGAGGTTGTCTCAAATTGAATCAACAACGTAATGCATTTGTTTTGTCATCACATGACTCATTCATAAATTAAGATGGCGGATATAGGACGGCTAACAACGTGGCCACTACGGTGCTCGGGCAGAAATCTAGGAAGCGGCGATTACCTCTCACTAAAACTCCCACATAATGCAGAATCAATGGTGGCCTGTGTGCTTCCTTATGCCGGCTCTTGTTTAGTTATCCATCTTTGTATCTGGCTGCTGAGTAAACAATGCAATCAGTCCAGCAAACACACCACTGTTTACCAGCCTTCAGTCAAACCCGAGGGCGAAGACAACACGCCGAAACATGAATGGAGCGCCGGTGTGTGCGTCCGCTGATACCAGCAGATCTCATTTAGCTTCTCAATGATAATGCATCAATTACTCATCAGCTATGAATGAACGCGAGGACGGTGGAGTCCTGCATCGCTCCGGTGATTGATGCTGCCGAAACGCCGGAGTCATGAATGGAACACAAAGAGAAATGTTGAAGGGAATTGAATACACACATGTGGGCGCACTTGGCTAAAAGACAATGACGACTGTTTAATCTCAGCTCTATTATGACCTGAGCATTTAAGGAACAACTATGATTGTCTTCAGCTTCAACTTGTGTTTATTTCCCTAGAAACTTCAGAATCTGATATAGTGGATCTCATCGGAGTTGGTCTTGGAATACCACACCAGAGTGCCTGTTTTTATCCGTTCATTGAACCGGTTTTATCGTACATATCAGCCATTCATATGGACCAGTAGCTACTTTACCCTCTTGTTGGTAAAGAGACTATGATATATTCAAGTGTACGATGATGGTAAATATGTGCCGAACACACACAGCTGCAGTGAGGTGTTAAATGAGAGAGAGTAAGACGAATACACAAAGTGTTTTGGGATAAAAAAAAAAGCAAGTCTGAAAGTGATTTTATCTCGGTAGTGTTGGGGGTTTGAAAGAAAACCTGCCAGCTTGAACAATAACGTTTACAATCAAATAACTTTTTAACTGTTATGTTTTTCCCCAAAAGATATTATCTAAAAGAGAACTTAGCATGCAAGTTAGCACACTAAAACATGAACATTTTTCAAACTTATGCACAAACAACAACCATGATGAGGATCCAGTACTAGACACTAAACATAAAAAAGCGTCATTTTGGAAGTCCAGAGGTTCCAATTTTCTACTTTAAGATGGAGCCAGACTAGTTATTCACAGTTCTGGACAACGTGTGAGCCATTGCACATTTAGGTCATCCTTTCTTCGGGCGAGAGACGGGGGACACCCTGGACAGGACGCCAGTCTGTCGGAGGGCACACAAAGACACACACCTATTCACTCACACACTCATAGCTACGGACAATTTCCACAAGTTCCCAATCAACCTCTGTATGTTTTTGGACTGTGGGAGGAAACCAGAGTGCCCAGAGTAAACCCATGCAACAAGGGGAGAACATACAAAATTGCTGTGAGTCGAACTCGCAAACCTCATGCCCTATATACTGTATACCAAATTAAAGACTAAATTCATAGTAAAATGTACAGAAATTCAAGATTTTACAAGAACAATGTGAATGAGTTAACTGATGTGTGCGACGCCACAGATTTCTGGACAGAAAACATTTTTTGGTGCAAGTAAGTCGCCATTATTGGAAATTTTTAAGTCTGGTTTATTAGATGTCGACATCAGATCGACCAAATTCACAGTGATCGACCAGTTTATTAATAAGCAGATTTACCAATACTTCTCCCTCCCCATCCCGAGTTTCCATTCCTACTACACCAGCTAAAAATGATTAACTTTATTCACTTGTTATGACAAAATGAAATGTAGCTAGGTTCCCAACTGTCAGCGCTACGTATTATTTTGGGGGGAAATTGCTGATTGCACAACATTCTTAAGGGAGTTTATCGACACAAGTTATTTTTAACCTTCATATGCTTCAGCACGAGGGAGGCTTGGTCACATAATCTATTAAACATGTCACTTCTTTTTATCAAGAAAATGCTAACTTTGCAATCTGGACATGGGCTTTGTCTCAAATCGCGCATTTATCTTAAGTGCACTGCTTTACAGTACACTGTCAGAAAGAGCACTTACCTGCGCAGTGTAGTACTGTCTCAAATCAAACACTGATCAAACGCTACACACTCACAGGAAATGACTCGACAGCTTCTTCTTCTACTACTTTTAAACGCTGACTGCAACCAACCGTTTGCCGACACTTAACAGTGGTTTTCGCCAATGTAAACAAGTTTTACGTTGCGTTTAATTTTCTTATTACTGTTGTTGTTTTGTTTTGTGGTAAAATAAGTGTTTTCTTGATACATTTACGCCGGTATTTGCTCCAAAGACCTGTCGCCAGTGACGTAGCTTACGTTTAGCGCCATCTACGTCACTAAAATGGTGGCCGTTGAGGGTGGAAAGTGTCCATCGATCCACACTCAATTTTCTGGCCATTTGAGTGCTCATAGCACACTACATTTTCGCATACTACTCATCGGGCCGCACTTGTGCACTCAAAACATTAAGCGTAATTGCAGAATTGCCTGATTTGGGACACAGCCGTGTTCTAGCATCACATGCCAGGAGAACACGACAGTCATTAAACCTCCCCGGTGAAGGTAATTAGCTCGTCTTTCCTCAATATCAGTTCGTCGTCCCTTTTCAGCTCCTCGCTGAACTACTGCGCAGCACAGACAAGGAAGCATGAAAGCCGACAATTTCTCAAACAATAAGGCGCTTCTCAACCGCTCTTCAGCCTTTTGTTCCAGCGACAGTCGGGGCCACATGGATTTAATTAGTATGTCCGTGTGCGAGGCACAGTTTAGAATAAAAGGCAAAAGAATTGAAGAATAAAATCATTTTCTCCTAACCTACAATTTGGATTATTTACTCACCCTAATGCTGATTTTGACTTCAATCAAAAAATACTGTGACCTAATTGAGAAACGGCACCATAATGGAATCATTTTCCTGCAGAAGAATTCTTGTGCGTTGATGCAAAAAAGCACTAACACATAATGCTATTTCAGCTGTCCTATGGAATTCACTAATAATGATCTTCCAGTAAGGCAGCGGTCATCAATAGCCCCAGCAGGACCAGATTCATTAGTGAGCAGGACTTTGGGGATGTGACTATGGATCTGTCTGTGGTACTAACAGGCAACCTCAAGAAAAGCGCTGCTCTCTCTAATTACATTCTGTCAGGCAGGCCGTGATACAAGGTTGCATTACAAACAAGCTTTTTTGCCTAGAGACCTGCACAGCGCTCAGTAAAGAACGCTCTAATAACAAAACTAACCGGGCAGGTCCACCGGGGCGCTGACTTCCTTCTTTATTCTAAATGAGGACGGCAATCAAAAATAATACAGCCGTTTCTCTCCACTATCTGACTCTACGTTCTTGCGCCTCCATATACAGTATATAGTGTTTTTCTATAATCTCCAATTGGCTGTTGTTGAAAGAGGAAACACTTTTTTTTTTTTCATTCACAGAAGGAAGAATCTGTTGAGGTTACCTCAGGTCAAACTTTGAGTCCATATAAATACAGATATCTTTTGTTGATTCTGAATTTGAAGCTGTGTAAGTGTTAAAATGTGCTGTAAGCGAGAGCCTTTCTGGATTTTTTTTTGCCAAGAGAAATGTAATGTTTTTAATATCTGGCAGTTATTAAACAATACTGTGAGATTTTGAATGTGTAATTAAAGTTTATATGATAAAAATACTGCCCTTTTTTTCATAGAAGTCTAAATGGACATAAATAATCAAACTGAGATAATACATTTGAACTAATTTGACATATTAACAATAACAAACTTTAAAACTATTATTATGTTCAGAGGTTTTAACTGGTTTTGAAACACTATTGAACTGAAACTTAAACCCTAGCGTATATCCTTTTACACATGATTTGGAGTGAGGCTCATGTTAAAAAACAAATCATTAATAAACCATAAAGATCAGATCCAGTTTTTTATTCTATTTAATGCTCAAATAGGCTCCAACGTTGTGTCCCAACAGCTGCTCTCTCTTTTGGTCTCACTCCCTCTCAATGAACTTTCTGCTGCACAATTTGCATATTTTTACCGTTGATATTAAAGCTTGGCCATGAATCATCGGGGAGTTTTCATTTTGTGCTCTCAGAAACAGCAACAATCTGGTCTAAGTTAAGGCAACCAGACTACAGAAGTGCTGGTTCTCCACCTTCTGATAGCTATTCTTGATAGGATAGGTTTTGTAATGTGATGATTTGAAGCGTGGAGAAGAACTTTTGCAGGTGGATTAGAGACTTCCTGCTACATCAACCACTGCAAGACTTCTTGAGCTTATACAAGGATCATAGTTTGCGGACAGAACTATCTGGAGCGCTGCTTGTTTGGGGGAAAAAAAAGCTGAAGAGGGTATCAGGAGAAATGTTGACGAATCTTCATGGGCTTAGGTCAAATGTCAGAGTCAGAGAGAGTTTAGTGCAGTGTTTAAGAATGCATTTGCAAATGTGTGTTTTTCTTATCCCATGTTTATAAATATACATACAAGAACATGTTATAACTGACACATAACTTTAAAGTGTGAATCTCTAACAACCCTTTAAAATGGAGGCTACTGTCAGGCCACTATTAGCTGCTGAAAACTAATATATGTGACATATAGAATCCCACTAAAAGAGAAGTCCAGTAGGATCATTAAACGCCTTTATTATGTCCTACTCCTGAACCATCTTCTTGCTTTAAGCCCTGGAAAATGCTTCTTGAAATTGCCCTGATGTCACATTTTAAAACCCTCTAGGGCGAACCGACTCATCAATTCCCATATTGCTGAACCCGTCAATAACCTCCGACACAATTGACCAAAACCTCCTGACCATGCGGTTTGGAATGGACTCGTCTTGCGCGGCACTGTCGAGATGTGAGAAGGCTCATGTCGGCCAGCAAGAGTTGAAAAATTACTTTTACAGTGTTAACTCATCACTTTTTTACACAGTCATTTCACACCATTGATGAGCCGTCTTTAAATATGAGGATGAAGGTGTCATAATTGTGTAAAGTCAAGGAATATTATTATCTTTTAGTGAAATGTTCATATTTTTCAAAGCAACAAACAAAGAGTTGATTAAGTAAACATCTTATGGCAAAGAAATGTTTCGAAATTAAAAGAAAAAGCTGTTTTAGCCAATTTATACTGTAGTGTTTGGCTGTTAAAAGTACTATAAAAAAAATCACTCATCAGCTATGAAATGACTTGAGGATTTTAGCAAACCTCAGAGAAGAAAAATGAATACAGCATGCTATTTTTCTTAGAGATAAAATAAGGATACTTGTTTTTAATACTTCTAAGGAAGAATTTATGTCTTATTGTACGTTAAAAATTTGACTTATGAGTTCGATTAACCCGTCAAGTCTAGGAAATTGTCTTATTTTAAGATGTAAGGACAATTTACTGTTGCTGCTGCAAATTGGATAACAATATTTTTTAATGGAATTACAATGGTAGGTCTTTCTGCCCCCATTGGTAGATCTTTACTCTTTATATACTTATGCTGGTTATACTCTTGTTTTTTTCTACTTTCAATATCTTGAAGCAAGAAACTGTCTAGACTTGTCAGGTGAATGTGACTCTATGAAGTCTATTTAGAAACACATTTTAAGGTGTAGAAACACTTTATTCTTGAAACAGGTTTCATGAGTTAAAATAATAAAAATACACCGTTCAGTGAGTCAAGAATCGTGGCATCAAATCCTAAACCATACACGTCCTAGTTTATCAATAAAAGTTCTTACTATTTTTTTTCTAACATTAGATAAACATAATTATTTAGAGATCTTACTGTTGCAGTGCATTGTGGGAACATTTAATTTTTTAACAGCAAAGCTTTTATGTTGTAGGCCAAAAATGTGACATACCCATTATATATATATATATATATATATATATATATATATACATACTTACAGTTCTCAGATGCGTAGGTCTCGACTGCCTCATTATAAAAGTATCTTCTTTTTTTTTAAAGGTAACCCACTGTACAGAGCGCAGTTAAAAACAGCAGCAATGTAAATAAGGATTAAAACATCAGAAAAAAAAAGTAGAGAAGAATGCATAAAGAAAGAATGTTTGGTTGCAAAAGATGAGTGTTGAGTTGTGATTTGAAAATGGGTAAATGAGTCAATGTTTTCGGGTGGTAATGAGTTTCAATGCGGCTGAATTCTCGGCTCCTGTGGTAGTGAGACGGTTAATTAAGGACTATTTAGCAGAAAAGTAGTTGTTTGTCGTTATGTGTTCATACTCCGAAGTATGAGATTTCAATCGTTCATTAGTTTTACCTGCTATTATTCCTTTAAGTCAATTACCAATCGCACAAAGAAGATATACTATGACAAAAATCATAAAAACCGGAAGATTTCAAACCCAGAAAGTTAATATTGCGAGCTTCAAATTGACATTTTTAATCCACCTGCGCGGAGTCAATATCTATACCTTTGTACGGAAGAGTTAGAACAATTATTAAGCCGCCATTATCAGAAGTCCCTGAAGGATTTCAACCCTGCAGAGTATCATTACGATACAATTACCTCAGTGTGGGATTTCAAGCAATTAAACACCCTATACTGTTTCACGCTGCATTGTTCAATAAAGTAGAAGTCTCTGGCTCTAATGACATCCACCGCCGCCTTGTGAGATATTACGAACTCTTCCGTAAAAGCAGCAGAACGTTCCCTCACATTCATTACTAATTCAGGTGTGGCATTCTGAGCATAAGCCTGACGTTGGCACAATGTAGTGCAAACAATGGACGGAATATTCTGCTTCTATTATGAAGAAAAAATTAAAACTTAAAGCTCATCCAGTCGTAGATGCAGTCGACAGCCATGCTTTCATCAGAAGGAAACTTTCCAAAGAGACAAGGATTTAGCACCTGTGGTCAATCTGTTGCCGGACGAAGACACTCTACTTCCCCACGTCTGACACGAACCTGAAGATAGTGTTTAATCTCCCGACCTGGAGGAACTTAAAAGCCAAAATGACAACACTGTGGGTGCCGTCATGAGACTCTCTAGCGCTTACATAAAGTCATTATTCTCTGCGATGTTTCATCAGGGCCCCTTCGGAGACGAGCTCAGGAAATATTTATGCAGCAAGACGTGGTGTCAGAGATGGGAACGCAGCAGCCGCTGTTGATGTTATTGCATACGACCAACAAGTCTCCCCGGCGGGATGAGTGAGGTGAACTAAAATGTGGTGATTCTTGCATGTTCTTGCCACAAGTTCTAGACGTCAGAACGTGTCATCATGCTTCAAAGAAACCTCAAAATCCCATGATTAAGTAGAGAATTTCATGTTTAATTTAAGAGAAAATTGAACTTCTATATGGATTAATGCAAAACTTATGTCACAGATAAACATTAATAAATAAATGTAAAAATTATTGATTATAAATCAAGTTAAAGATTTCAATGCTTCACATCAAATCAAGTGATTTTAAAGATTATTTTGGTAAACGATGGCGATACAAACATCTGTCAGATGTCCCATCTGTTGTGACTGTAGTAGATCCGCCTGAGACTTGACTCATGACTCACTCCACTGTAACTCGACTATATTACTGAGAAAACACACTCGCTAGAGCCACGTCAAGTCACTGCAGCTTTAGTTTGTGTAAGATTGTCGAACAATGTTAGCAATATTTAGGGCTAACATCAATGGTTTTTGTCAGTGTCTCCATCTGTCTGCAGGTTTTCTCATAGAAACTTAATCTATGATACATTTCCTCTATATATCCATCCATCCCTACCTTTCAAAAGAAAAAACTTGACTAGAATGTACAAAAATTAAATAGTATTTCACTCAAATTTACACTTTTCCTTATTTCTGCCATAGCTGTTAGTTAGGACTTTGTTTCCAGATGTTGGGGTTTTAGCAAAATTAGTAAAATAATATTTCATCACACATAAAAGTCAGTTGTAATAACAGGTAAGTGTGGAGTGTTTAGCCTTTTTTGCAGATAAAGGCATCACATTGGGCTGCTATTTTGAAATTTTTCATTCACTTTTTGAGCTACTGCAAAAATACTTAACTCTGCAGTTTGAAAAATGTTCATCTAAAATGGAAAAGCATAATAAGCAAGTTGTCTTATATTTGGGGATTTTCCGCATAAGAACATGGATATCATTATAATAAGTCAAGAACATTATTTAACCAGCAATTTTGTGATTGTGTAAATACTGTGTGGCTACTACTGAAAACAATTTAAGAGTAGGTAAGGGACACATACTTTACTTATCGTATCAGAATGGTGAATGAAATACAGTCGTATAGTGCGATTGAGAAGAAAACAGAAGTGAAAAGAGTACTCAAATGTTCTATTTAAGTACTTAACTCAAATTTTAATCAGGTTCTAGTAACCAAAATGTACTCAAGTCAAATGAAGAAGTAGATCATCTCAAATGTACTTCAATAAAAGTTACTAACATCATCTCTTAATCAGCTTTCTTGTGTTGTGGACAAGATTAGAATCTAAATCTATTGTCATGAATCTCATAAGATTTTACGTACATTTAAAATATTTTGACACTTGAACAACAGTTCTCCAGCAATTTATATTCCTCCATTACCATTTTTTTTAAATTAAAATTATACCCAATCAATACTTGGTGGAAATTACAGATGTGTAACAAGCACTTTTGGAAGTGTACACAAAAAGATTTAAATATTGCTGTACTAAAACAACTTGTTTCTTGACTTGGAGCCACAGAACCGAGCGACAAACACAAGGACCACAAGGAAGTGCTTTCTGAGTCAAAAGGGCTTCTGAACTTCAAAATATCACTTGATGTGTCACATGACATCGCTGCGATTAATAACAAGATCACCTTTTCGTCGTCCTCGTTGAAGAGCTCCCCGCTCGAGTTCTTGTTGATGGCCTGAGCGACGCCGATGATCTCTCCGTCGCTGTTGCGTATGGGCATGCACAGCAGGGACTTGGTCTTGTACCCGGTCAGCTTGTCGATCTCGTCGCTGAAGCGACGGTCCTGCCGGAGGAGAACAGAAGAACGTTATCGTGTGACTCAACCAGAGATGTTCCCGAGTCAGACTAGAGATACCGTCGTTCTCCACCTGCTCTCATCGCTACATTACCAGAAACAATTGCTCCCGAAATTCCTTTTAACTCAATGAAACTAGTCTTTTACAGAAGCTGAACATTTTATAGTCAAATTATAAGTTGTTGTTTTTTTAATATATATATAGTAATAGGTTGTTTCTTTCGAAATGGGTCAGTCTAGGTAACTACATTTCCTGTTGGAAAATATTGATATGCCGATACATCGCGATATTCCACGATACTGTACTGATACAGCACTGTAAAGTAAGTCATTTTTATTTGTATAGCGCTTTTCCAGACCAGGGTCACAAAGCGCTTAAACAATCAAAACAATATTCAATAAAGTATATACTTTAAAGGTCAAGATAAAACTGATAACACAACAGGAGTTCCAGAAAATCAAGGAAAAGCCTGAACAAATAGAAACTGTATCCATTAAAAAACGTTTTTTCCCTGCATTCAAATCTTATGTGTACCATTGTTTGTTTATATTTTGTAGTTCAATGTGTGTAATGCTGCTATTAAACTTCTGGCCGCTAGATGGCAGCGGCTAAATGAAAGTTGAAATCCTGCAAGAGTTTGGCGATGACTGAGGACGAGAGGATACCGTTGAATACACTCTTCCCTCTTATGGACTCTCATTGGACAACTTTGGTTAACTAGTAATGAGTGATTAAAACAGATTATAGATCAATGTCAGAAACGTCTTTACATGATCAGTTCAATGGTTAAATGTGGCCAAATGTGGTCCCGGGGCCTCACTTTGCCCAGGTCTCTTCTAGATTATTTTGTGAAACAATCACACCTCAGAATAAGCTTTGACGTAACAGGAAATAGTTTTATAAAGATGTTACAAAATTTCCAATTCACATAAAACTCTTTAAACTTCTAATGCATAAAAAGTATTCTAATGTGATACTACATGCACAAACGTCATAGCAGAAACTTTAGCTCTTACAATATACTTATAATACTAATACTATTATTTAAAAACATCTTATTTAAATCTCATAGGAAAACAAGACATATTGATACATTCAAATCTTTTACAACATATAATATCTATCCATCATCTCATTGTTCCACCTTGCCTGCACTGTCTTCTTAACGTCCTTCACCGCTTACTATAAATTATATTTTTTTTATGCAGTACTCTAATTACTTGATAACTTACTTCTGTGTGTACGCAATTCAACATCGTTAATCTGTTATATGGAATTTAAGTATATTTGAGTAAATTAATTATATTTAAATAATTAATCCTCGATTAAATACAAGGATATACATGTTTTAGCTGATTGATGAAATGATGCATTAATAACGTCCTATTTATAGTGTTATTATATTTTTTTGTTATTTAAGGATTTTTTACTTCTCAACCTAAATAATAAGGCAATTTTTTTGTTTTGTTTTGGTGGGTAACGTTTCATAAAATGCATATATATTAACAGATCAACTGTTATTTTTAGAAACTTCAACCTGGAAATCATTCATTTCAGAAAACACTTTTTTTTTTTTTATTATCATGACTCTTTTAAAGCATCCGCTTAGTTCACCTAATCGGAGGCCGGGCTCGGCGTGATTTTTCCGCAGGAAAAGGCTGGCCACACTATCTGTGACAGTGATGTGACAGAAGGAAAACCTCGTGAGTCATGCAGACCATCATGCACCTGATAGGCGTCTGGAATGTTCACAGTCTCTCCGTGCTCGGCCACATATCCAATGATCCCTTTCCCCCACGGCACCTGCACCTCGTCCGAGTTCATGAAGGGCAGCACGGTGGTGCCCGCGTGCACGTCAAAGAACTTGGACAGGAGGGTCTTCTTGTTGCCGGTGCCTTCCACCAGGAACAGGGAGCACCGGTCCGCGTCCACCATGATGCACACGAACACCAGGATCTTGTAGCTCAGACTCGTCAGGTCCAGGTCGTTGGAGATGTCCTTGACCAGCTCCAGGAAGAACTCCCTCTCGTTGTGCTCCTTCAGGTAGTACTTGAAGTCCACGGCCGTGGACGGGTACTGCGGGATGTTGACCCTGGACTCCAGCAGGGAGCTGAGGATGTGCGCGGTGGTCGGGGGCAGGGAGCTGGCTTTCCTCAGCAGGGCTCTCCTCCTCATGCTGGTCAGCGGCTCCTGCGCGCGCGAGTTCACGTGCTCGTCGTAGGTCCGGTTGACGTTGATGGCCTTGGACCGGGCGAAAGTTTTGCGCAGCTCCCTCTGCGAGGCTCGCCTCTGGAGCCCGTCGCACTTGCTGGCCCAGCTGTCCTTCAGGGCCACGCTCTTCTCCTCGGCGGGAGACGCCACCACCGCCGGACTCTTGCTCGCCCGGTGGTTCTTCAGCCACTTCTCCACCATCCCGGAGTTCCCCTTGCGGTTCAGGTAGTCTTCGAACAAGTCTGGGTGCGAGTCCAGAAAAGTTTCCACGTCGGAGAACAGCATCTTCGCCACGGCCATACCTGCTCTTCTTCTTCTTCTCCAGCGCGGCTCGAGATCATGGAGGATCTTCTACCTCGAGTTCAGAGTCTCTCGCGGTCCACGCCAGGCACGCGCTGGACTGAAGACTCCATGAAGACGCTTGCCGTCGCCGCGTGCGTTTCTTTTGCGCGCGGACATGTCAGACTTCGTTGAGGAACATCTGAGATGGACACCGGGAGAAGCTTCTCTGAGGAGCGAGCAGCAGCGTTGTGGAGGTCTTTGTGTGCGCGCATGACGCGCGGGAGGTTGGTTCGGTTTCTGATGACGCGCAATTCGTCAGTGCCGCGGACGCTGAGGCGCGCGTCTGATGATGATGATGAAAATCCGACTTAATACTTTTTCTTTTTCACTACATTGAACTCAACGTATATTTAGGATTAAAAGCAAATATTAATAGCGTTATTAATTACTCGACAGGGCGCGTCAGAAACTATTTTTCGCTTAACGCTGCGTTGACCACTTTCAACCACTAGAGGGTGCGATTGGACGATAGTTTATTCAATATGATTTCTGAAAAGTACTGTATCGAGGGAAAATTTGTTTCATCATCATCGAATCAAAATGTTCTTTTAAATTTAAAATAGTCACTTCAATCCCAAAAATTATTTCAAAACTGTATTCATGGAAATGAGAGAATTAAAAGAAACTTTTGGGGGATCTAATGTCTTACCCATAATATGACTTCCAAATTGAATACCTTTTTTTAATTGATTGAAGCTACTTTTATTTAAAATGTTTGATTTAAGCAACTGTTTTTGATTGAATAAACAAATGTACCCAAATAGAACTGAAGCATAACCCGAACCAAAAACATTCCATTTATCTGAAAACTAATGTATTCATCTGGAAAATATATTGGAATTCCAACTATGTCTTTTACTACGACATGAAAATAAATTAAATTAAAACCTCTTTTTTATTCCTCTCTAAAAGAGGCTCCCCCCCCCCCATCCACCTTTTGCCTTCTTCCCTTGCATTTAGAAGAGGAAACCTATTAAAGTCTTAACTTTAATATCGAACAAATATATGAAAATTAATAGAAATTATGTTCAGCATATTCTTTATTTAAAAAACCATTGACTAAAACAGTGACAGAACAGACATTCTGTTAAGACATTCATTCATTCTTACAAAGCAATCTAAACATGTTAAAGTTTTTAGAACATGGTTTGATGCTTTCAGTTGTCGTATTTTATATAATTTAATAACTTATGTTGTAAAAATAACCTTATGATACATGAAGATGTTTTCAGAGAGAAGCGTTCTCTCAACAGAGATACAGTTGTAATTCAGAGATGGTTCTTAAAGATCATAGAAACTCTTCATGATGTTGCCGATTTAAGATACGCGATGAGGTCGTTGCGCTCGCCCTTCTTCTTGATGCCAGCGAAAATCATCTTTGTTCCAGGAATGTACTTTTTAGGATTCTCAAGATAAACCATCAGGGTCTCCTCGCTCCAGATGATGCCTGAGGGACAAAAAATAAACATCTTTATGTTTGATGACATAAGACAGAAAAAATTAACTTATTAATTTGGCATCACTTTACATTAACACAAGATTTTTATTAAATCAGATTATATTTAAGATGTTTTTTTTTTAATAACGCTTACTGGTTTGCAATAATATTCATTTGTTGTTATTAATTACATTTTTTAATAATAGAAAAATTACTTTAAAAGCCTCAAATAAAAATAAAAAAAAAAGTGGAACTAGTCTTTTGAACGCTATGAAAACCATTTCTGATGCCATGAAGGTTAAAACATTTCATACAAGCATGTTTAAAAAAAAAAAAAAAAAAGTTTACTGCAAGCCACTTTTAGTTTAATAAAACACCAAGATGTAATTTGATGCATTTCATTTCAAAAGGCACCTTAAAAACACTCAGTCACTTTACAACTACTAGGTGTCACATAATAAAAATCTTTGCAATAAAACAAACTCAATAAAACAGATAAGAGTTGAATTGAAAGTCTTAAGTAAGCACGTTTATAATGATTTACCTGTGCTACCTTTGACTTTCCACTGAAGCGAATTACAAACCATTTTTTATAATCCATATTGCTCAATTTAACCTTTGTATAGTAAGTAATTTATATTTGTATAGGAACTTTCAAGTCATACAACTGTGCAACGAAAGTTAACATGCAGACAGGTGAAGGTCATTTAAGGTCAAGGGCCTGGAGTTGTGTCTCACCTTTGCTTTTGTTGGCGTCAGTATAGGAGAAGCCCTCAGCCTGTCCCGTTTTGCGTCCAAACAGGCCCCAGAGATTGGGCCCGACCTTGTGCTTCCCTCCCTTATCCACCGTGTGGCACTGGGAACACTTCTGGACGAACGACTTCTTCCCCTTTGCAATATCTCCAGACATGTCTTCTGTAAATAAAACAGATTATTTATTATGAATCCCTTTCTACTCTTAAATCATTTCTTTAACTCATTTCCACACCACCAGGGGGCGAAAGTGTACAGCTGTTGCACAATGAAAGTGACTCCCATATTGTTACAAAACCGTTGAAGCCACAAGATGGTCGTTGTGTAAAGATACGTTTACTCTCTACACTTTTAGTAAGATCGAAAACCCGATGAATAACTATTCGTCTCAGTATAACGAGTACATTGAAAGTAAAAGCAGTATATATACTCGATAGAATACGACAACATGTAGCGGAAATTATACCTCAAATCGATACTTGGAAAAAAACAACGTAAGTGTTTAAAAAAAAAATCGGGTTGAAATTGTCTTGACTACCATTTTATCTCAACCTGTGGTGAGAAGAAACCACGTTGTTAACCGGAACCGGCGTCGCTTCGACGGATAAAAAAAGTTGAAGGCAGATAAACAACTAAAAATTGTGACGTAATAGCATGTTTGATAAAAAAAAACGTCAACTCACCGTTTGTGGTTGTGCAGGTGTTGAGTAAGTTAACCTCGGACGCTCAGGTAACACTCGTGGTGTCTTTCTTCCGTTTCATACAACGTGTGTGATGAGTAACTCAAGTGGGCGTTGGTCAGCTGACCTGTGACGTCACCACTCGTTTCTCAGGAAGGTGACGCAACGAGAAAAAAAGGTGTAAATGCTTATATATCTACTGTATATGTTAATGTTAATGATGTTGAACATTGTTTAAGAAACAATTGATTATCACAACATGCTCCAGCGTTTCATTTATCGACTAATTTGTATTTTACGGTTAAATCGAGAAAACAGTATTTAAAGCAAAATATTTCTCAGCAGAGGATGCAGTGTGTCCTTAGTTCAAAGTGCAATTCAAAGTTCAATTTTTAAACAAAAACTAGGGTAAGGGAAATAACATAAATAACTAAATGAAATTGGTTTGAAGAAAATAAACCGTTTAAAAGGGCAAATTCATAATCGGATCAAATAATAACAACTCAGAGTGAAGGATGCTATTCCCAAAATATAAATACAAAGTCGAATACAAACAAATGGGAATAACACCCTAGTTTACACACTCTTGAACAAACAACTTAAATACAGGCTCACAGCCGTCAAAACTACAACAAAAGAAACAAAGCTAACAAAGGGCTAACAGGCCACACAAACTGTTGGGAATTTTAACACAAAGAGTTAACAATTAAAATTACTTAAGACAAGACAAAGTTAACTCACGAACCAGCGGAATAATCGAAGCTGCCAGCAAGGTTACCATGGAGGTCGACCACTTACACCAGCGACCATGATTATCTGGTCTCTTATATTACACTGGCATCAACTTCTAGCTTATACGGCCGAGAGGGATCGGGGGCTACAAGGACAGGCGCATGGCAGAGAAGTGACAACATTTTCAAAGGCAATTTGACATTCAGGAGTCCAGTTGAACTCAGTAAGGAATTAAGAGGATAAACAACAGTGGAGAAGTTACGACAGAAATGTAGGTAATAAACTAACGTTGCCAAAAACCTATGCAGCTCCCGACTGGTTTTTGGAGCCGGATACCGAGTGATAGCTTCTACCTTCCCTTCTACCCGTCGTATTTGGCCCTGACCCACGTGGCGTCCCAAGTAAATCACTGTGACAGTCCCAAACTCACACTTGGCTAGGTTGAGGGTAAAGGAAGCCTGGGCTAGACATGTGAATAGTTGCCTCATAACTTCCATTTGCTCATCATCACACAACCAGGTCATCCAAATATGCACAACACTTTGGGTTGTGACCCAGGAACTGGTTTACTAGGCGCTGGAAAGTGGCAGGAGCATTACAAAAGTCAAATGCCATAACATTGTACTGTAAACAAAAAATGATGCAAAAGCAGATATTTCAGATGCACGTTTTTGTCAGAGGGACTTGCCAATACCCTTTTAACACATCTAATTTATTTACATATTTTGCGTTCCCTACTCTATTCACACGGTTCTCCATCCTAGGTGGTAAAAAGGAAACCCTCCGTCTGTAACTAGCACTGCAACACTTTGAGGTATATATATTGGGTCTCGTTCTTTGCCATTGTATATACTGACCATAACCCACTCTTTTTCCTGTCCAGCGTCTAATGCAATAGACTTTCCTGGTTCATTTTTTCTTTAATATGGGCCATAAAAAAAGGGTCCGAGAACAAGTTTTCTGATGCCCTCGCAAAAGTGGAAAATAACTTTAAGAATTAGCTGTTATTTGGCGCAATGGGACAGCTTCCTGAAATCTAGTTGCAGCACACATAATTGTTAACAAATATTGGTTACCAGATTTTGACTTTGTTAGTGGGCCAACACAGTCAACAATGACATGTTCAAAGGGTTCCGTTACCGGTTTAGGGTGCAGTGGGGCACCGTTTTAAACCTGGCCAGAAGAAATGTTTCAACAGGAGCTGATGAGTTTTTCTAACACCAAGGTGTCCAGACCACTGGCTCATGTGCTAATGACAAGACTTGCGGTCTATAACAGCTTGGAATTACTATTTGGTTTACCGTATTACAATCTGAGCTATCAACACTGGAGGGTGACCACTTGCGCATCAGTATACCATTCTCCACAAAATAATAAAGGAATGTCCAGTACCTCCAAGAAGGTGTCACTTTGCCACCAGCTACATCATTTCTCATTAGCATGATAACATCTTTTATTGGCAACACTGGACACACGGCAACAAGAAAAGTCCCCGTTATTAAACTTAATAGAAATGGTGCATTGCCCGAGGGTTATAACCCATTTTAATACCACGCAACACTACACTATATCCACAGGAGGATTGCTCAGAGAACAGCAAAGCAGTAGCTCTAGTCAGTAGATACTCCCGTCAATGAAACAAAACCCTTGAAAAGAAATGGTCTCCATGTGGATTAAAACTCTTCTTATAGGTTGAGCTGGACGTTCCCGGTTCTTACGCCGGAGGGTCAAACAGTCTGCAATGACATGTCCAGAGCAGTGACAATAAAAACACTCCCGATTGTCCTTCTTGGGAATGGAGTTTTTAAAAATTAACTTAGGCCTTACAGCTTTAGGTTTCTCTTCTACGGAGGTGGTAGATTTGAGGATTAAAACAAATTCATCAGCTAGACAGGACTTAAATTCTTCCAAGAGAAGAAGTTCACGTAACAAATTAAAATAATTCACTTTACAAGCTATACATCATTTATCCATGAGAGTGGCTTTCTCCCGAGCGAACTCAATGTAATTTTGGATGACCATTTTCCTCTTTTCCCTAAAATGTCGGAGGTAAGCCTCAGGAATCATCTCATAAGCCTGTAAAATAGAAACTTTTACCTTCTCATAATCCAAGCTGTCTTCAAGGGGAAGGGCACCCACTATTTCATGAGCCTTTCCCTGAAGTCTACATTGCATTAACAGAGTCCAATCTTCGTGAGGCCACCACAACGCTTCAGCAATGCGTTCAAATGCTGCAAAGAGTCAACCTCACCTTCCCGAAACGTTGGCACCAAAGTCACGTACTTGGTGATGTCAAAGGTGTCGGTGGATGATCGAGGAGAACATTGAGACGCCATTTCACAATCACGAGGTGCTACCTGAGCCTGATATTGTATGGCTTTGTCAGCTTCAGTCTCAAGATTTCTAATTTCTAGCTGTCGGTCCTGAGCTTCGTTCCCCTCCTAGGCTTCAAGCTTAAGACGGGCCAGGCGTACGTTGAGCAGCGCTTCCTCCCGAGGGCTGGAACTCCGGTGCTGTGTCTCAAATCGCATACTAGCGTACTAAAAGTTAGTATTTTTAGTGCGTTAGTGCGTCTCAATTCTTAGTATGCCAATTTAGTGTGCCATGCACACTAAATTGGCATACTAACACGACCACAAAACTGAGCATGGACACTAACCACACTAAACAGCCGCCATCTTAGTGACATTTTAAACGGAAGTTACGTCATATATAAATGCATATATATGCATATATTTACAGGTGAATTTTCCGCAGCAGTAGAAGGATGAGACGTCTTCGCTGCTGATACCAGCTTAAATATCTCGCGATTATTTAGATTCACATATTTTTTCTTTATTTCTTTTTCCAAAGATGCAAAACGTGCTGCCAGCAGGTGACGATAGCGTTCAAACAGCTGGTTGAAACATCATTAAATAGAAGTAGAAGAAGAAGCTGTCATGTGATTTCCGGTTAGTGTGTAGCAGCAGTGTTTGATTTGAGACATACTGTGGAGAATTTGCATACTAGTTAGTACGTACACTATCCTGATGCATACTAACTTCTAGTATACTAAGAGTAGTATGCGATTTGAGACACAGCACTGGTACTACCCACACTGGTGGATTGGGCGCCATCATCGAACTCAACTGACACAGGAACTGCACCATAGTTGTCAGCCAAGCTGACCAAATCCATCTTGACCAGATGATCCACAACACAAGCTTTAAGCTCCTTTTTAATCATTTTTTCCGAGAGGACAAGGTGATAATAATTCGCCATTTGCGACATTCATCAATTTTATCAAGAGTGGGTCAACCCCAAACGTTTCCAAACTTCAATTATGTGTAGGCCCAGTCGCCATCTTTACTCACCAGTCAAACCAGATCCAACCAGTCAAGCACATATAGTTGAACCAATCAGGTGTCTGTAAACAGTAATCAATTAATTGTCAGTCAGGTGTTGCTTGTTTAAGCCGACACTTGATTGGTTAACTCATGTGTGCTTGACTGGTTGGAACAAAAACCTGCACCCTCTCGACCCATTTCTGCACCAGTTTGACACCCCTGGTGTAAATGATGTGTATTTCTCTATACATCTTCAGGAACAACCATTGCTCATTTATAGTTACACAAAATAATTTATAAGCCTAGTGTTTGGTTTTATCCATATCATTTACATTATTATTATTTTAATAAAAATGTTGTAATACATTTCCATATTTTGTTCACCGTCCAGTCCTCGTGTCAATGCTCCAGACCGGGTCTTGTCTCCCTCTCAGCGCGGGAGTTGCTGCAGGGCAGAGCTATTTGAGCGCGTCATCACAACCCGCATTCAAAGGCACGAGACAAACCCAGCACTTTATTAATATAACTTCCTATCAACTTCCGTCACATGCACTGACGCCATAACACGACACCAAACATGCGAAAGGGAAGTCACATTATTATTTTGATCTTTATCATTTTCATTCTTATTTGTTTAGTTTATACAATACTTTTAATGACTACAAACACTTAAACATTTTTTTCTGTAGTTTTGTTTTCAACTGAGCTTTGAAAAAAATCATTACTTTTCTTCACTAATATTTAAAAAATGTAGAAAAGTAAATTGTTCTCTATGATCTTTAGTGATTCCTCAACACAAACCTATTTTAACCTTTTTTTTTTTAAACAAGGAATGAATTGGCTTCAATCGTTTCTACTCAATAAGTAGGTGTAAAATAACCAACAATTAAATCGCTTTAAGGTTCAGCAACAAAATGTATGTCTGATACTCAATTGTGTTCATTTCACCATCTTACGCAACAATGCCCTTTCATCACTATTGTTGACACTAAGTCACAGGCTGGTTATGGCTGGTGCCAACTGCAGCAGACCGGAACATAAAGAACTGAATTTGGGACAAGAACGAGATGCATTTAAACTACGCCATTAGTCATGTTATGGCTAAAAAATAAGCATTTATGATACATTTTATAAAAAGCCAACACATCTGACCATTTAAAAGATGTTACATATTAAATTAATACTTTCATAACATCTATTTTGAACACGTCTACATGGAAGTTTAAATGACCTGTAACATTGCGTTTGTCTTTTTATACTAGATTATTTTTTACTACAATTAATTTTTTCAGAAGGTTGATTGCATTTTTATTTTTGAAAAAAATAAAAAATTGAAATATATTTAAATATCAAATACCCTCTATCCCCCCCCCTTCAACAGAATGGAAAACTCTACATGTCACAAAAGACAAATAACCTGTCAGGTTTTTTCATTCACCTTTTGAGTTTATTTCCACCTTTTACTATCCATTCTTACAGTTAGAAAAAAAGACAGTAAATAAATTCTCAGTCTTAATGTTTTTAATATTGGAAAAATATATGGAAAAGATTAAAAATGCTGTTCAAGATTAGATTTTTTCAATACAACGACTAAAATAACGACAGAACAGACATTCTGTTGAGACATTCACTCTCACAAAGCACAACATCTTAAAGCTTAGCACAAAGTTCCTTTTTTTCATATAAATTAATTTCACCCATGTTGAAAAAAAAAATAACCTTAAGAAACAGGATGTCTTCCGAGTGAAGAGTGCTCTCAACAGAGGTACAGTTGTAATTCAGAGATGGTGCGAAAAGATCATAGAAAATCTTCACGATGTTGCCGATTTAAGATACGCGATGAGGTCGTTGCGCTCGCCCTTCTTCTTGATGCCAGCGAAAATCATCTTTGTTCCAGGAATGTACTTTTTGGGATTCTCAAGATAAACCATCAGGGTCTCCTCGCTCCAGGTGATGCCTGAGGGACAAAAATAAACATGTTAGAAAAGCAGAAGAACATCATCTATTCTGGGATTTAACAGTAATTACAGGAAGTATCCTCATGCGAGGTTAGACAAACTAATTCTGATACACTGAGATACGTACAATAGAGATACTGACTCTTTCAAGAATCAAGACACATCTTAAGACATTTTTATTTGTGAAGGCTTTTCCTTGGTTTTCTGGAACTCTTGTGTCGATCTCAGTTTTATCTTGACCTTTAAAGTAAATATTTTAGTAAGTATTGTTTTGATTGTTTAAGCGCTTTGTGACCCTGGTCTGGAAAAGCGCTATATAAATACAAAATACTAATTACTTACAATTGGTTAATCGTTCATATAGATATTAGACACAGACGTTTGATGTCATTTAAGGTCAAGAGTCTAGAGTTACAACCAGTCGTGTCTCACCTTTGCTTTTGTTGGCGTCAGTATAGGAGAAGCCCTCAGCCTGTCCTGTTTTGCGTCCAAACAGCCCCCAGAGATTGGGCCCCACCTTGTGCTTCCCTCCTTTATCCACCGTGTGGCACTGGGAACACTTCTGGACGAACGACTTCTTCCCCTTTGCAATATCTCCAGACATGTCTTCTGTAAATAAGCAACACGTACAGAACATTAATCTCTTCTTTCTCAAATAATTATTCGACAAATTCATGTCCACACCACAAGGGGGCGGTGGTTTTTACAACGGTTGCACAATGAAACTGACTCCCATAATGTAACAAAACCGTTGAATCCAGAAGATGTTCGTTGTGTAAAGTTATTTAAACACTTTCTCAATAAAATGTAATACAACCGGTTAACTACACGAGTGAACTCACTGTAACGAGTAAATACTAAACAGTCTAAGTAGACTATGGCTGAATACTAAAATATAACATCATGTAGCGCATACAATAACTCAAATATATGCTTAGAAAAAACATAAGTGCGAATAGAATCGGTTTGAAATGGTCTCTATGACCCTTTTCTCTCAAGCCTGTGATGAGAAGAAACCACGTTGTCAACCGGAACCGGCGTCGCTTCGACGGATTCAAAAGTTGAAGAAAGAAGAGAAACAACTAAACACTGCAGTTTAATAGAATATTTTAAAGAAAAGGGAAACTTACCGTTTGTGGCTGAGCAGGTATTAAGTAACTTTTTGTAGGACGATCAGGTGAGACTCTCAATGTCGCCTCCTTTCATAAAACGTGTAGCGAGAGTAACTCAAGTACACGTCATTAGTCAGCTGACCTCTGACGTCACCGATACTTGCTCATGAAGGTGAAACAAGGTCCAGGAGGACGCAAAAAAGAAAAAAAATACAAGGATGACGCTGTATACTATAACATTATATTTTTGATCAAATGAAACACGATGTTTAACATAATTATAGAAAGTGTGTTATTAACCTAAATAAAAACGTGCTCCAGTGGTTACGTTCATTGACTATTTTATAGTGATTCATTATAAATCTAACTTGGTAATATTTTATAAGAATTAATAACAACATGTAATTTATTACAGGAAAAATACGTTTGAAATAATCTTCTTGGGATATCCAGCAGAGGGTGCAGTCTTCCCTTTAGCTAAAAGTAAGTTTCTTATTTTAAACAAGACCCCCCCACGGGTAACCTAAGGTAACACAGGTTCTACGAAAAGAACACTTGGGCTCCGTCCAGCCTCCTTATAAACAAGGAGAAGGTGATCCGGCCTTACTTCTGTGAAGAGAGGAATTCCTCGTGGAATAATCGTGGCAAAACACGATTATCATGGTATTATCAGTGTAGGCCTCGATCTATTTGCTGCTGATAACACCATCACTTTGAGTTACGATGCAACTTGACTCAATCGACCTCTGCGCTCTGTGACGGCCACACAGTCTTCAAGGATGTGACTGTGGCTCAAACACACACACACACACACACACACACACACACACACACACACACACACACACACACACACACACCCACACACACACAAAGCATGACGTTCACTTGCCGTAGTAGAGATTCCTCACACCATGCACGCACAACATTCTAGATCAATATTAATTTGTAGATCACTTGCCATCCTTCAGCTTGTCTTCTCACCAAATCAGGAGGTTTCTGGCCCAGGGAAAATTGAGCCTTAGCATCTACGAGGTAGAGCCTCAAGGATTAACCAATAGAGCGAAGGACAATGATATAGAACTGGTATCTGAAAGGTGAGTTAACCAAAGGCAGATGCCAACTCGGGAGTATGTTGTCTCCTTGAGCAAAAATCGCACATCAATTTAGAATCAATATCATTTTAATTTTCTTTACAGATTGTCTATAAGAAGGCCCAACTTTCTAGCTACGTGTTATAAATGTTGTCATCCTCCACTCCAAGATGCAGTAAATCCCTCATCATGAAGATGCTCTGTTTTGAGTTGTACCCCATCTTAAATCTCAGCAAACGAGAGGTTCGAAGAGTGAATGCAAGTTCAACATAATGCCCCCCCACCCAGATTTGTTTATGTGAGTTCCTTGGAGATGGGTACTTCCTGGATTCATGATGCGCCATGACAAACCTAAATGCCGGACCAAACACATCAGAGTTTGTGTAGTTGGGGTCAACAAGATTTAATCTCCAGAAAAACTAATCATTTTCATTATCATTAAAGTAAATAAATAAAAAGAGCTTTGTGGCGAAACCTCACATGTAAAATGAGTAAAATGGAGGTCAGAGTTCAATTTAAGAGATACTCTAATCAATACTTTTGTTTCCCTTTATGACAATATTTTTTTTCCCAAGATTAAATTGAGATATTTATCCATTTACAACCAGTTGTACTAAAAGTCACTTAAGAATAAGGTTTTTGTCATGAACGCTTCCAAAAATTGGGCTATGATATTACTTTTGTATTGTCATTACTTTATTATGACACTAGAAATAACCATTACTTACTATTTACTTACTTATACTTACTTACTACACTGCGGAAAACTGATAAGAAACTGTTTCCTTCAACTGCGAAAAATCTCATAGGAAAATGTTGTCACAACATGATCTGGAGCTTATAATCCATACGTTTGTGTCTTCTTGTTTAAATTCAATTCAATTCAATTTTATTTAAAGTGTCTTACCATAACAAAGTTATCTCAAGACACTATACAGTTGAAATAAGACTACAGTTGATTAAGGAAAAATAGATCCCAGCAATTCAACAAAGAGCAAGAAACAAAACACTGTACAGTGAGACTATTGTAACAGTTTGTTTTCATGTCTTAACAAGAAGGATCTGTCTCGCCTGCAGTTAATACAAAACTCTGCAGCGAGAATTCTGACCCGCTCTAGTAGAAAAACGTACATTTCTCCGATCCTTCAAACTCTTTATTGGCTTCCAGTTTCTTTTAGGATCAACTTTAAAATTCTGGTTCTTACTCTCAGATCTATTCATGGTCAGGCTCCTCCTTACATCACTGATCTGATCCAGCCTTACACCCCAGCTCTGGCTCTGAGGTCTGTGGATCAGAATCTATTGATGGTTCCTGAACACTGTTCAGGACCAGAGGAGAGAAATCCTTCCAGACTGTTGCTCCTAAGCTTTGGAACGATCTTCCTGTCCCTCTGTGTTTGATGGATCTACTGACTCCTTCAAGAAACATCTTAAGACATTTTTATTTGTACAGGCTTTTCCCTGAATTTCTGGAACTGTGTTGTTCTCTGTGTTATCTTGACTTTTTTCAGTATATATTTTATTGATTATTGTTTTGATTGTTTAAGCGCTTTATGACCCTGGTCTGGAAAAGTGCTCTATAAATATAAATTACTTACTTACTTACTTACTATGCTAGGCGCTGCAGAATGGCCGCCTTGGTGCTTGGTTCTATTTTTCTTTTGCTTATTTTGGGTGTTATTTTATTTCATTCTTATTTTCTGTACTGATACCAGAAAAAAACAAAACATATGTTGTGTTTACAACACTGGCAATAAAAGATTATTTGCAAGTAGTAAGTTTAACATCTGCAAGAAGCTCCTCTGCATGTTCTACCAGTCTGTGGTGGCCAGTGTCTTGTTCTATGCTGTGGTGGGTTGGGGTGGGAATGTGTCCAAAAGGAGTGTCAACAGGTTGGACAGATTGATCAGAAAGGCTGGCTCTGTGGTTGGCATGAAGCTAGACTCACTGGTGACAGTTGCTGAGAGGAGATCATTGAACAAACTACTGTCCATCATGGATGATGACAGTCATCCTCTTAACACTGTCATCAGTGAGCAGAGAAACAGAATGAGTGCACGAATGCTCCTCCCCAGATGCAACACTAATAGACTCAAGGACTCATTCATTCCTTGGGCTATTAAATTGTACAATTCTGAGTTTGGGGGCAGGAGTGGAGTAAAATCTATGTTAATCTTTGTATCCTTTGTCTTTGTTATTTTTCTTTGATCTATGTTCTTTATCTTTATCTTTAGACTTAGATTGTATCATAATTGATGTAAAAATTGCTGTATTTGCTGTGGATAATTTGGAATAAAAACAATCAATAAAGTTATACCTTATATCTTTCTCCTTGCACTTTATTTTCTTCCAACTGCGCTGTTGTGAAAGTGTGTTTCCCCTCTGGGGATGAATAAAGCCTTTCTATTCTTTCTATTCTTTCTATTCTTTCTATTCTAACCTAACCTAACCTAAGTAGCAAAGTAATCCAGTTCCATGTTTTGCTCTCAGTCCGCTCCTCTAGCCCCTGTGCTCCATCCCGGGTCGTGCCTCTCTCTCGGAGCGGGACTTGCTGCAGGGAGGAGCTACAGCCGAGCCGAGCGGAGCATCACAACCCGCATTCAAGGCACCAGGCAAACACAGCACTTTTTCCACTTTCCACTATGTTCTAGTTTCCGTGCAAGACACCTCTGTTCCGAAGCGGGGGCTCTGGTCTATTTTCGACGCGGACACCGATGGAGGCTTCCTGTCGCTGAGGACGAGAGGAGGAGAGAGGAGCCGCTCGATCGTTCCTGCGCCAAGAACTGTAAAGACATGATCATGATGCTGCTGATGTGGTAAGAAACTCAACCTTCTCTCCATCCCGCCTCATGACAGAGCCCGGACACACATTTACAAATACACACCGTGACGTTTCATTACAGCTACTTATTTTTTCATGTATGGCCTCTTGTCCATCCCATCATCCTCTTCACATCCGGAGTGAAGCAGCCAGACGTGACCAGCTAGTAGCCCCTGACTCGGTTAGCTTGGCTAGTCACTGTGTGTACAAACAAAACTGGGGTTATTGACAATAATAAACTGTTTATGTATCTCTTCCCTGTCGTCAATGCGCCACAACTTGTCATTTAAACACAGCATTTCACAATTTTTTCCTCAAATCCGATCCATACTATGTGCTCCTGATCCCACAACCTTCCCACGTCACCAGTATGGAACTCCAGGCAGAATGTTATGGTTCTGGGAAACTTGTGTGACTTGAAAAAATGTGTCCTCTAAATCTCTGCATCTTTCCTCATTCCACTGAAGGTCAAACTGTGACTATGCATTTTATAACAGCCCTGTCTGACATGAGTCACATTATACAGGTGGAAAGTTTACTCAAAAACACATCTTGTTTATAATGTCATTAAAAGTGTCCTTAAGCTAATGTTTACTGGTATTATTTACGGGTATTAGACTATTATTTAATTCACATCACCTCTTATTATATAGTAGTTAGTATCTAATCATGACACTGCTCTTCTTGCAATTATTTTTACATTTTTGATTAGATTAACCTTAGGTTTATACACTTCAGCTTAAAAAAAACATTTACAAAAAGGGCCAAACATGTTTAACATAATCCAAGTCACAGGTCAAACAAACCTTTGAACAGGAGTGGACAAAAGTATCTAAAAACACAAAGAGAATGAAGTCCTCAACCAAGTTACATTTTTTTAATCGATATTATTAGTTGCCTTTTTTAAGCATTTTAAAGGTTGTTGATAGCAACAGCTTATAGGGCCAGCAGGTGAAAATAGTGTTCTCCGAAACTTACTTTCTCAATACACAATAGTAGCAACAGTAGCTGTAAGATCTTTCACATTTTCCTTAGATTTCCAGATGAAAATTCAGGTTACAAGTGGAATTTCACTAAGCAATTCCTCAAATCATTATTTTCTCTGATAAAATATATATATATATTTTTTAAAAAGCTAATTGAAAAAAATAGGTTGAGTCTTTGGTGGATTTTAAAACTCAACAATACAATAATAACTTAGCATTGTGAAGTTGTCTACTGTTGGTTTATTCAAGAGATACATTCTAAATAAAGTAAACACCTAAGCCATCTCTACCGTAATGATGTAATGCAGGAAAAGACAAATCGGTGCTGCCCAGTAACCGTTGTTAAGAAGCGGGCCAACTTAAAAATAGACGTGTGGCTCACTGCCTCCAGATGTCCGACAGGATTTCCAACCATTTATCCTCCTTTAGTCCACCTGCTAGAACGCAAACCCCTGAGATCGATATGCATTATTCGTCAGTTGTAAATTCAGACAATACACGTCTTTGAAGATCCAGTAATCTGATCTTGGGACATGAGTCTGCGTTTGTTGGTCCCCTTCAATTATGCAACACAGGAGGGAGAGCAGCAGGTTTGGTCCACTGGCGGCAGCAGGTCGATAACGTGATGCAGTAGATTGGCTAAGATGTGGTGGAAACACACACAGGAAGGTATATTGTGGCGGTTAAATACACGGGCGTAGGTATAGATCGTTACACGTGAGGCATAAAGTTAGGGGCTAATTGTCTGGGTGTCAAAAGTGGTTACACACTATACGGCGGCACAGTACAAAGACAAACCAATGTCACTTGGCTTTACTGATGTTTAAACAATGATGTTTACTCATCATGTCCTTGTTGTCCTCTGTGTTCTTGAAATACAAACTTATTTTCTTAGGAACTCCTTCTGAGAAAGTGAAGTCATTATCCAAGAAGGCTTTAAAGGTCTCTTTTCTTGTCAACAGATTCTACTTATAGTCCATAAGGGACAGTGTATTTGTACTAGAAGACATGAACAAGAGAACTGTACTTCCACGATCGTAAATTTTGTTGAATTGTAAAAATTAAAACAATATGATAGCCCATCACTCCACTGCCGTTAGATATTTGCATAGGTAGGTAGGTAAAGTAGGGAGGGTAGGTAGGTATGTACATTAGGTAATCTAGGTAGTAGGGCTGTGTATTTGAGAATCTGACAATACGATATCTATCACTATACATGTGTGACAATACAATCTATTGCCAACAACAATGTAATGTTTCTTTTAAAAACACATTTTCAGCTTTCAATACAAAAATAAGTGTGCATATACTTTCTCTAATAAAACGTAAAATTGCTTTTAGGGAAGTACTTCTCAATATATTACCAAAAAACTAAAACTATATTAACAATGAAATGCATTAACATTCTCAAAAAACCTGGAGCAACATGCAATATCCAGGATCTGTCAGTGTTTAATACTTTAACTTAAAGCCAAATTGAGTCCAAACATCAGCTTTAAAAGATGCTGAAGCCTGTTGTATCATTTATTTTCCAGTCATTGCTGCCGTTTCAGCAACTTGTGGCCAGATGTTTAGTTGCACCACACAAATGAATATGTTGTGAATATTTCAGTTTTGTTGTAAAATATAGCATCTAATGATTGTCTTTTATACACACACTATTGAAATAAAAAACATAAAATAGGTATTTTACCCTACCCACATACCTACTTGGTAGATACGTGGGTAGGTAAGTAGGCAGGGACAGTAATAACAGTAGGTAGGTCGGTACAGTAGCTACAGTAGGTTAGTAGGTAGGTAGATAGGTTGGTAGCTATGATGTAAGTACATAGTTAACATAATAATTTGAGGTAGCGTAAGGGTTAAAATAAATGAAAATAGTGATAAGGTCTTACTTTTGGCTGGATAGAACTCCATCATATAATGTTGGGTAAGTCTCAAGTGTAAAACCGTTCAACAGACGGATGTATTTGTCACTCACTACTTCCAAACAAGCCGGAGTGTGCTTTAGTTAAAATTAAATGCAGTATGCAATACTTATGAACACTGTGCTATTGTTTTAAAAGTGTTGCTGCAATGTCAGAAAATGGGAAGTGAATCTGCTTTTTGCTTATCTTGACTTGTTGTGGAGACACTTATGTCCACTAAATACTTGTTTTTATATAACGTCTTTATTCTTGATTACAAAACAGTGTTTAGAGATTATCATCATAAACTTTTTTTGACTTTATTTAGAAAGGTAATATGTATTGGCACAAATACTTTATTTGTTCTCCTCAGAGGTTGAAGTGTCTATTGATCTCCTGATGGATTCATCTATTGATTTCCAATCAATTTTGTGAGGAACAAATGAAGGCCGGGAACTGATTTCCAGCTTCAGCGTCACACATTAATTACCCCAGAGTCTTGACCCGGCCTCGCTGCTGAAAATAACATGTGACCGAAGAGAAGGATCCTGGTGTCGAAAGATGATGCGTCCGTGACTCCTTCCTCTTTTTTCAGCGTCACCCCTTTTCGTGGGGTTGCAGGTTTATCAACCGACTCCGATGCTGTTCGTTTCCTTTCCATCGACCACATGCTTTTCCTTCCACGCTGAGCTCATGAAGATCCTTCTGGCTTCCTCTTCGCTGGCACGATCAGCTTCCACCATGGCTTGTTGACTGTTTGCCAAACGCTCCTCTGTGCTGCCCGAGAAAGTCTATCACAGACATCTTCATCTTCCATCACAAAATGTGTCCCCTCAGATTCAATATGTTCTTCATTACTTCTCATATTTTATTGTAGATTTTTTGAAAATACATGCCAAAAAGCTGGTTTGCCGACTTCCATCACACTCATTTGACCAAGTCTCCAATGTTTTAACATGTTCAAAGCCCCCGAGTAGATAAATAAATCCATTAATATTCACATTAGTCAGTATAAAGGAGGGATTATATTAGGTCCCTAGACGCCGCTAAAAAAAATAACCGAAAGTTATTATGAAGATTAGCAGCCTACTGTCTTAATACATGCCATTGAAATTTAGAAAAAATATTGACCATTTTGAATGAATAATGTTTATATCTTCAAATGTTCAAAAAGCGACAATAACTAGAAAAGCACTCAGAGAGCGCAGACCTCTATTCTTCCGCTATTCTTGATAGGATGTTGACCAGGTGTGCCAGGGTTGCCCGTAGCAATGTTCTTTAGCAACCCTCATACAAAACAGAAAGATTTAAACACACGTGTCACATACATTTTTTTTATTAAGTCATTTTTTTTCTCTTGAAAAGTTCCTGAAAGCAGCATCACTTTCTTTTAATATAATTATTCAAAGGATAAGGATAAAGATTCCTGGATCCAGATGATTATTTAGAAAAAAAAATAAAACCTAGAAAACACAAATTATGTTCTTTGTCCTATGATCCACATGCTCTGACCATTTCATTGGATTATGTTCTGAACTTTTGCAGTTATTTTGGTAGATGCATATGTGGTTATTATATCACCAAGAGGCTGCAAAATATTAAACAAGATCAAGTTCCACTTCAGTGCAGTTACCTTTTCTCTCTACCTTTGATAGAATTCGTTCTCACGAAGCAGCTTTTATTCCCGCAGTGAGACACTCTTGTCTTCTTCACCATGCTACATCCCACTCACTATGAGACACAATCCATTGATGGCCTTCCTTGTCGTCATGGTAACACTGCAAACCGGTATTTTAGGTGAATAGAAAAGGACATCTGTCTTGCTTGCTTATCCTAACCAGCTGTTGCGTCAAAGTGTTTCGATGTTTTTAAGTTTGACTGAAATGATATATTATAATAATAGTATATGTTGATACTAAGAACCTCAGTGTGAATGGATGTATTCTCTGAAAATGATGTTGTTTATTCTGTTTTTGATTAGTAGGTAATTAGTAAAAGCCCTCAGAGCTTGTCTTTAACCTTGGTCAGTTGTTCTTCTATTTTTGGACAGTTGTGTGACCGTGGTGTTAATAAGGCATCCAGAACATCTTCGGCCTGTTTACGGTTGTTGTCGTACGAGCCGCTCAGGTGATGAGCGAGTGTCACTTCTGCATCGCTCTGACAGAGGTTGTGTCGCCCTTCCGCTCACAGACCATCATCATGAAACCTGGATTTAAAAGATTAGGCTCATGATTTATCAAGTCGTGAGCAGAGACATGAAAACACCGCAGTCAAGTCGATATGAGCGTGAAACAGACAGAAATACCTCGCCGTCCTGCCACTTCTCAGATTTAAAGACCCGGTTTATTTACAGCGTGACTGTTGGATGCCTGTTGCTTAAACCTAAACACAGAATGCTATTTTGAAGAACTGTTTTGAAAATAGTGTAATCCGACTCTACTCTTCTGCTCTCTTGTTCCGGCTAGAGGTCTGGGTGGGTTGATAACATGGTAAGAAGACTTCAATAATAGATTATTGCGTGAGTGCTGTGGTGTTCCAGGCTTGGGTTGAACATTCAATAGAAGAAACACAAACAGTAAGAAATAAACAGTAGTTAGGGCTGTCAGACCTTTATCTTTGTGAGGAAAATACTGTACAACACTGTCTCTTCAGTCCAAAACGAAACAGTTCTCCCCAACTCTGTCTCCACATGTCCCTCGGATCCTGTCCTTTAATATGTATTTAAAATACTTTTGAGAAGCTAGGTGATTATAGACAGAAAGCTAAATATAAAGCTGAAAACCAAAAAACTAATATATATCTTTGCAAGATATAAAATAGTTCATGTCAAAATGTATTAATTTATTTTTTATAATGGATAATTCTGAGAGTAATATTCCTTCATTCGTTCGTTTTTTGATCTCTTATACCCGAGGGGTTGATGGGGTCTGGAGTATATCTATAGTATTTCTTTTGGCGAGAGGCTGGGGACACCCTGAACACGTCGCCAATCTGACCTTTCACCCATTCTACCTTTGTATGTTTTTGTACTGTGGGAGGAAACCGGAGTACAAGGCGATCACTCTAACAACTGCGCCACCTTATTTAACTATAGCTAGTGCAAAAGTGTAAATATGTTCATGATTTGGTAAAAAAAAAACTGAAAGGGAAGGGGATAAAACAAAAACTAAGTTATTTAAAGATAAATAATAATGATATTGAAAATATTTCTGCAGTTGAATAAAGATATTTAAATAATACTGAAAGTTGACCATCAATTCTGTTTTAATATCATTACAGGAACTTTATTGAACACAGAGGGCCACATGTTGCCAACATCCTTTTAATCTGTTAAATGCATCTAAGATATAACTTTTCTGTCTTTCTCTGTCGTTACAAATCGAAACGGCTGGAGTGTGATGATGAGCTGGAAAGGAAGAAGAAAGGGCCTGCTGGGATGATGGCTGAAATTAAAATAGAAAAATTATTGATTTTTTTTGTTGTTGTGCTCATTATCTTGTGCACTTGAAGAAACATGAAGATCAAGTTTTGAATAATTCAATGATGCAGAGACGGCTGTGTGAGCGAAAGGTCCAGCATAATGAAAAGCTTATTTGGTAAGTCAGCCTTTATGAAAATAATCTTTCAGAATGCACACTACAAACATCAAAACCTGCCATCTCCGTATTTCACACAGTTTTCCTGGTGGGAAAATAATTGATGTAAGATTTCTCTGAAAGCCCACATGATGCCTGGAGTCAGTTGATCTTTGTTGACCGTGGCGGGGTTATGCCGAGAGCGTTCATCTTTTTTCAGATCATGGTGTTTATCTTTGACGTTTTATCCTTCAACACTTTGAAGGCCAGACTGTGAAAATAATTGATACATTAATTCAGTCTAAGGTTGGGGAACTGGACCAGATCTAATGCATTAATGCTTACAGTTGAACGTTTATATAAAGCTATGAACTGCTATGAGTTAAAAATAAACTGTCATTACAATCATTGAAAGAAACACTTGTTCACTTGTTCTAAACTGAGTTCAGAGAAAACTCAGTTTGGTTCTCTTGAATCGTTTTTTTTGTTGAGTTCTTATGGATGGATGGATGAGTGGACGGACTGACGGATGGATTAATAGATCAATGTAAAGATGGATGATTGGATAATGTGATGAATGGATAGATGGATGATTGGATAATGTGATGGATGGATGGATGGATGGATGGATGGATGGATGGATGGATGGATGGATGGATGGATGGATGGATGGATGGATGGATGGATGGATGGATGGATGGATGGATGGATGGACCGATGGACCGATGGATGGAAGGACCGATGGATGTATGGATTAATAGATCAATGTAAAGATGGATTATTGGATAATGTGATGAATGGATAGATGGATGATTGGAAAATGTGATGGATGGATGGATGGATGGATGGATGGATGGATGGATGGATGGTTGGATGCACCGATGGACCGATGGATGGAAGGACCGATGGATGTATGGATTAATAGATCAATGTAAAGATGGATTATTGGATAATGTGATGAATGGATAGATGGATGATTGGATAATGTGATGGATGGATGGATGGATGGATGGATGGATGGATGGATGGATGGATGGATGGATGGATGGATGGATGGATGGATGGATGGATGGATGGTTGGATGGATGGATGGTTAGATGGACCGATGGATGGAAGGACCGATGGATGTATGGATTAATAGATAAATGTAAAGATGGATGATTGGATAATGTGATGAATGGATAGATGGATGATTGGATAATGTGATGAATGGATAGATAGATGATTGGATAATGTGATGGATGGATGGATGGATGGATTAATAGTTCAATGTAAAGATGGATGATTGGATAATGTGATGAATGGATAGATGGATGATTGGATGACAGAATAGATGTTGGACTAGAATTTATTATTAAAAAATGGGAAAATATAATTATTGAAATAGCAGCAAATATTATCAAATGTGTCTTCCAGATGTGAGTGATTCGTCTTCATAAGTGGATGATTGCATATATATTCCACACCATGAAGGTGAACTTCAGAGAAGAGACGAACTCTCAAGAATAAACTTTTACTCCCCGTTGTTACTCGAGAGCTCTCTTTGATGGCAGGAACTGTTCCTTTTAAAATAAGCTAAATGAGTCAGCAGTAACTCCTACAGAGGTGAGTAAGCTCCACGAGTTCTTGCCAGTTTAACAGTCTGTGCTTAAACTTTCTGGAGGTTTTTACGAGAACAGAGAGTCCGTGTACTTGGTCACTGCTGCCAAAGAGGAATGTCAGTTTTTGGGGTAAAGTGGAGCTGTAAATTCCAGCGGGAACATGACGTTTATTTTTTTGTCTTCCAGACGAGCAGGAACGTCTTGATCGAGCAGAAGATTCAGATGCCGCTTCAGCGCTGAGGGAGGTCAACAACGCCCACCAGCGCCCCCACCATGTCGTACCAACACCGAGGCCCACAAAGCCGCACCATGAGCTCTGAGGAGAGGAGCTCCACGCCGATGAGCAAGACCGCCACACCGGTCCACAAGAGCGCCTCTTCCTCCTCCTCTTCGCAGCGCGACAGCCGGCAGGTAAACATGACCGTCATGGAGGTCGATATCGGTCGTCATGACTTTACTTTACGCAACATGGGGCCCTTGGACAGTATTTACGTGGCTCTTATGGGACTAGGTAACATCTTTTGAATCATTCATCATTTGATTTTGCATCCCTTTGTATAATTTATTAAGAAACCAACTCTAAATAGAATATTCTGTTTTTAGTCTTTTTTATTTGAGTGTTTTGGGAGTTTTTCCACTTATAATTTGAAAGTATTTAAATGTATATCAAATTTCTGAATAGAATCTGACTTCTATTTTTTTCCCAATTCTTTTGTACTTTTTCCATCAAAATTAGGCTGTTCTTTGTTGTCCATCCTTTTAGCCTGACAGCCCTTCACTAAATCACAATAGTCGCTTAAGAAGTACGATTTCTTTTGGCAGGAATCAAGAGGTGAAGGTGATTGGAAGAAGTATAGTACAACGTTTGAAAGTTTGTAGCACAAAATCCACAATAAAAGACCTTAAGTGGTATGTGTGGGAATTCATCATCTTAACAGTCTCCAGCTTGTACACTCATCATCTAATGAGATCCATTAGAGAACATAACCAATGAGGTGTTTAAACTTAACCCTGTGAGTGTCCTTATCTAACTGCGATCCTGTGTCTCCGAAACTGGACGCCAAAACTGGGATCTATGACATCACGTGTTTTCCATTGACATCACCTGTTGAATATTTCATGAAGGCACCATGGAGGGTCATAGGAAAGGAATCAGGCCGCAGCTGATGATGACTTATCAATTTTAAACGTTGTTGTTTTTTATGATTTGCTACTTCTTAACATAGATCAATTGTGCATAATCGTTCAATCTGCCGAAATTGTAAGAAAGAGCCAAAAAAATCAATTCCCATTTCATATAGAGAATGAGTCAAATCATAGTTCTGAGAGAGCCACAAAGTTTGCCTTATCATGTTCTTGAATTTTGTCAGTGATTAAGACGAGCATCTATGCTTCAAACACCCATTAAGAGGCCTGTGAAAAATTCATGTGGCAGCCTCCACTGATAAATGATGCAGGAAGATAGTGTACCTGACAGTGATCCAAGTACTCAAGATATTCACGTGTGGTTAGTCCGTAATCTGGATTATTCTTCTTAAACCTTTCCAAGATGTATTCCAACATTACTGTGAGTAAGATAGTGAGTACTATACCCCTATTATTTATCACTTTATACAATCAACTCAAAAAACATAAAAAACAATCTTTAAATAAAAAACATTTTTTCGTAACAATTCCTAATGTTGAGGCTTCAATAAAAGATGTTTTTAAGCGTTTTTTTTTTTTTTTATTTTTTTTAAGAATATGAAGAAAAGGACCAGTGCGCTCCACTCGCTACATTAAAATGGATATACAACTTTGCCTATAACTCTAAAAAGGAACAGAGTACTCTGTAAAATAATCCCAACCCTCTTTCAACAGGGTGGTGAGTAGGAAATGGGTGAAATTTGATTTTCTTTTGGAGAACCATCCCTTTAATATTTATTTGTGATGATTTTGAGTTAAAAATTACCATGTGAAACAACACTGAACAACTAATATAATTCCATTTTTAACTCAAAACTGTACAACATGCTCTTTGTCTCACTCCCTCCCATTGAACTCATCACTTCAGTTGCACCTGGTTAGTAGGTTTTATTTATGTATGCAAATGCTATAGATCAGGGGTCCTCGATGTTTTTGCAATATGGGCTGGTTTGATATCTGCATTGTTTTCACTGACCAAGCCTAAAAAAAAACGTGAAAATACATCTCACCATAATGCGGATTCAGCAGGATTCTTGGAATGGCTTCTCTGCAACGAGACGGCCCTGTATAGATTGCGTTTTACTCAATTTATTTTGCGAGTAAACTTGACAGAGAAACGCATCTTGAGTTATGTTAAAGGCTAATGCTACATTAGAGAAAATATTGTCTTTTTTCCCCAAAATAAATCAGCTTTTCAGAGTGGTTTATGAGTGGTTGAAGACTACAGCTATATAACCTCTCTTTAAGAAACTGACTTTTTAATCGTACCACCACACAGTGGCTGTGTACCAAATTGTGCGCTTCTCTGAGTGTACTAGTTTATAGTACAGATTGAGATGCACGTACTTGGCCAGTACACACATTTTAGTGCGATACTACTGTCCCAAATAAAACACTGTAGCTACACACTTATACAATTCTAAATACAAATTAACCGACAGCTTCTGCTACTACTTTTTAATGCTGATAGAAACCGGAAGTTGCAACACTATTGCAGACACTTGACAGCACTTTTCATCAATTGAATGTTATTTAGTTGTCTTTCATTTTGTTATTATCGTTGTTGTGCTTTTTTGTGGTAAAATAAGTGGTAAGTGACGTAGCTTCCGTTTAGCGTCATCTATATCACTAAGATGGCGGTCGTTGAGGCTGAAAAGTGTTGCATCTATCCACACTCAATTTTCTGGCCGTTTGAGTGCGCCAATTTAGTTCCGGGAAAAACTTAAACAGGTCTATATTTCAAGAAAACACTCCAGATAAATATAGTAAATGCCCTAAGTTTAGATAGTAGACTGGGAGCACAGCGATATATACCCTGAGTGTTTCCTGTCTGTGAAGAATGTTTTGCCTATAACTCTAAAAAGGAATTACTCTGAAATAATCTCACCCTTAACCCACATGAGGGTGAATAGAAAACAAGTGTAATTAGAATGTTATCCATTTAACATTGATTTCAGGAGATTTTGAGGAAACACCAGAGCTTGCTTGAAAAGACTCATAGAAGAAATGAAAGTATGTTGTTTTAATGAGATCCAGACCGCATTTTTAAATCAATACACAACACCTACGACTGATCCTCACTTCAAAGACTCGCTCATAAGCAAAAACAGCCACCACATACATGTGCAGGAAAGAAACCATGACAACACAGCAGGTCATTCCTAGTTAGGAACGAAATCTCTTGACTTCATAGAGAACGATAGCCAAGGTGTGTTAATATTCTTCTTGCTGTAAATTTGAGAGACCCCAATTAAATTAAAATGTAACCTGATCCAACACTGGTGCCCAAAATGGTCCCTAACGAATCATAAAAGATAGTTGTTTGAAAACATGTTTAGCCGTTTCTTTGTAAAGTCAATCATGTATGGAAGAACATCAGTGCCATCAGAATATTGAATGGTTTAATTTATTTTTTCAAATATTTCAATTATTCAATATTTGCTATATTTTAGTTTTCATTCTGGCACTCCGAACATTACAAGGGTCTTAGATGTGAACACATAGCGTTTGTCTTTCATAATCACACACCAGAACTCTCCGCTGTCTTCCAGAGAGATGTTAGTGATCACCAGGCTCATGTCGGAGTGAAAGATTCTGTCTTTTTGTCTTAGATAAAATACACGTGATTGTCTTCTACAGTTCGGTTTGTCTTCATGAACCATTGAATCTCATCAGGCTGTTTCCAGTCGCCACATTGTAGAGTCACGTTTTCTCGACCAGTGAAGAACACAACAGCAGACCGGTCAGATTTAAGACACACATACAGGTAGTAATAATTATCCTGACCACTGCGATCACAGTTGTATTCACCTGTGTGGTTCAAGGCCAGTGATGGAAACATCAGAGTGTATTTGTGACTCTCTTCATATTTTATCACAGATTTCATGATCCTCCACACTTATGGTTTGTTTTCACTGATGTCAGAGCAGTTAAGCTCCAGACTCTCTCCCACCTAGCTGTGAATCTACTATAGAGCCATAAAACGCTTTCAGTACTTCACAGCTCTGATGTTTAATAATCGAACGAACCAGAAATTACGCCAAAGTGATGGTTTGTTCTTTACTTGCTGTAGTTTGTACAAGATAAAGATATTTCATCATTGATTAAAGCTAATTCCATACGTCTTGTTCTGTGGTTATATTGACGTAAAGATCATCAGGAGGATGCTCTGCATGCTACTTCCTATTAGCTTTATCAGGTGTGAAGCGTCAACGGAAACTGTTGTTTTTTATTTAATTTAAAATGCTTTGAATTGTTTTATATTGAATTTAAAACGCTTTTAATTGTTTTATATTAAATTTAAACGCCTTGAATTAAAAAATATTGAATAATTGAAATGAAGTTATAACAAATATTGAATAATTGAAATCAATTCAACCTTTTAATATTTGAAAAACAAAAATTAAACCATTTAATATTCTGATGGCATTGATTTACTTCCATAATCCTTACACATCAATACAAATTCAATGGATCACATGGAATTGGTAGGCAGCTGTATTAAGTTAAATGCAGGGATTTGACTTAAAGGTTCAGTAGGAGCCTTTTAGCATGAATGAGTGTGTGATATAAACTATAAAAACAGCAATTCAATGCACTCTTCACGGTGGTATCGGTCCTGTTAGTACTGTTACTATTTTCCATTATGTGTTTGAAAAGGAGTTGATTGTTTTTCAGCAGTTTGTTTTATGACATCATAATGATTTCCTGAAGAATTGGTACTGAGAACTTAAAGTAAAGCCCGTAGCCGAGGAGTTTTATCGACGAACTTCTTGTATTTCTCTGTTCTAGAGAGGTGACACTTTTATCTTCGTTCATTACTGTCACAGCAGCAGACGTCTTGTCACAAGCTTCTCAATCGTGGTGATAACTCAGTCTAAAATGTCCCAAAGGAGTGTTTCTCCTTCCTCTGGCTCATTTGTCGATGGAGACTGTAAATGATGGCGCTGTGAAGGTGTTAATTACCTGTCACATGAATGGAATATTTGTGTACGGCGTCAAATGTGACACGATCCATATGCACTACGCTCATTATCATTTCCATTAATGTCTTTTCTAAAAATTGGTGCTTTTATGAGAGACAATAAAAAGAACCTGAAGCAGAGGTAGAATTTTCTGCTCAATTTATGTAGAGAGCAGGCAGAAAAGAAAGGGAAGCGACCCAACCATGAAGATTTGTTTTAATAGGAAGCAGCAGAAATACAAAATCTGAGGAACTTTATCCTACAAAAGAACATCTCTTCACTTTCTCTGCAAATTAGCTGTACAGAGGGTCAACACTACTTGTGGTTAGACCCAGAATGGAAAGAGCTTTACTTCAGGATGTTTTCTTATATTTCTGCAGATGATTTATTCCACTTTGCAACTGAAGGGATTACGACCAGTTCTTCCAAGTATCTTAAATCAGTGGTTCTTATCTCTTGGGTCTGGATCTACAGGTGTGTTGCGGAGACGCTTTAAAGTGGGTTGCAGACATTTACTTACTGCTTATTCCACAATCGGAGTGCCTAAAGCCTATCCCAGCTGCTTAGGGCGAGAGGCAGGGGATACC